>NC_060173.1:53510345-53818607 GCF_021184085.1 Oncorhynchus gorbuscha
TAAATGAGATATGTCTGCCATTACGTCTATTTTTATTGATCAGTTACAAGATGAGAGGCTGGTCACCATCGAGAGAGACAACCGTCTCCTGTCCTCCAAGCTGTCTGACATCGTGCGGTCCAAAGGTCTGGTCGACCACAGGAACCATTATCCCGAGAGAAGGTAAAGGCTACTCACGTTTCACGTTTAAGTCACTGTTAAAAACCTCTCAGCACTGTGTCATGGCAAGCAATACTCTCCATAGGAAATGTAATACTCTTGTGTTTTGCAGTGATATTATATAACGTTCAGGCCATTATTCATGAGATCAATAAGTATTTGATGACTAACTGTGGACATCCTTTGTCAAAAGAAAACATGGTGGAATATTAAATGATTTTTAAGGCTTGTCCATCCATCAAATCCTCTTTGTAGATAATGCCTCACAGAATGGTGTACTGATACTCAGTTCTGCATTTATTATTTGATTGTTTACTGGATTGGGAAAGTTATAATTACAATACCCATAGAATAAACTGTCAAATCAAATCAAATGTTATTTGTCACATGCGCCGAATACAACAGATCAAATCAAATCCTAGTTTGTCACGTGCGCCAAATACAACAGGTGTAGACCTTACAGTGAAATGCTTACTTATAGGCTCTAACCAATAATGATTTAAGAAGGTAAGAAAAAATATATAAATAAGTGTTAGGTAAAAAATAGAAAATAAAAAGTAACAAATAATTAAACAGCAGCAGTAAAATAACAAGCAAGGCTATATACAGGGGGTACAGGTACAGAGTCATTGTGCAGGGGCACCGGTTAGTTGAAGTAATTGTCACGGTTTTCGTTGTCTGAAGAAGAGGAATCGACCAAAGCGCAGCATGGTAAGTGTTCATGCTTTTTTTTAAAACTGAACACTACAACAAAAATAACAAAGATAATAACTGAAACAGTCCTGTAAGGTACAAAACACTAAACAGAAAACAACTACACACAAAAACCATGTGGGAAAAGCTACCTAAGTATAGTTCCCGATCAGAGACAACGATAGACAGCTGTCCCTGATTGAGAACCATACCCGGCCAAAACAAAGAAATACAAAAACAGAAAAAAGAACATAGAATGCTCACCCAAATCACACCCTGACCAAACCAAAATAGAGATATAAAAAGCTCTAAGGTCAGGGCGTGACAGTAATTGTACATGTAGGTCGAGTTAAAGTGACTATGCATAGAAGAGGGGCTGTGTAGCCCTTTGATTAGCTGTTCAGGAGTCTCATGACTTGGGGGTAGAAGCTGTTAAGAAGCCTTTTGGAGCTCGACTTCACGCTCCGGTACCACTTGTCGTGTGGAAGCAGAGAGAACAGTCTATGACTAGGGTGGCTGGAGTCTTTGAACATTTTTAGGGCCTGGATATGGCAGGAAGCTTGGCCCCAGTGATGTACTGGGCCATACGGACTACCCTCTGTAGTGCCTTATGGTTGGAGGCCGAGCAGTTGCCATACCAGGCAGTGATGCAACCATGGTGCAGCTGTAGAACCTTTTGAGGAACTGAGGATCCATACCAAATCTTTTCAGTCTCCTGAGTGGGAATAAGCTTTGTCGTGCCTTCACATCTTAGTGTCTTAGTGTGTTTGGAACATGATAGTTTGTTGATGTGGACACCAAGGAACTTGATAAACATAAACTGCACCTTTAGGCCTACTTTACACTGATTTACTGCACCAGTCCCTAGATGGGATTTACAGATATTTTAAGGGCATTTAAGATTCAAGAGAGAAGTTAAAAGAGCAAAGAGAGATTTGTTTAAGTACATTGGTTACTGTAGCTTCATTCAACTCAGTCGCTCTAAAAACACATAGCCTATTAGCTATACAATTAGGCGCTACACATTAAGTCCCATTAACTCATTAGCACAAGGACACAGGGACAAAAAACTATAATTTAATGCACAGAGGGATCTGTTAGCAGAAAAAGTATTTTATTAACAAAAGGCAGAGGTAGAACCACAGGTTCAAAAGTGGTGAGGCAAGCTTAGTCTTTTCTGGATCCTGGAGTTTTCCCTGTTGGACTAGTCTTGTAGGATTATGGCACCCCCACTTTCAAAGTTCTTCAAATTTTCCGCATTGACTGACCATGTCTTAAAGTAATGATTTACTGTCGTTTCTCATTTCTCTTTGCTTCCTCAATTTCACGGCGGACAGTCTAACCACTGCGTTGGTTAAAGGTAGACTCAACTATATGACATAGATGCACAAAGTAAACAGTATGGTGGTTTAATTTCCACAACAACGAAGAGCGCTGATGCTCGAGGCTAAACTTCTCCTCTGTTTTGGTCCTGCTGCTACCACTCTGTCACAGTGTGAAATGAACCCATGCACATGCGCAGATACACTGTGTGACTGTGTGAGAGCGAAGTCTTGCATCTCACTTATCACAATATATGCGATGCTGCTCATGGTCACGCTATTCGAGACTACCTTTAAAAGTGTTATAATGCCATATACAAAACACTATATGGGAAATAGTGTCAAGGACTAGTGCACTACTACCTGTGCCATGAAGGCCCAGACCCTTTGGCTAAAGTCATAGTACCTTGGATGATGGTACAGTAGGTTACACTGAGCATACATAGTGATGTGTGGAAGACAGAACTAAACATTCTGGGTCTCTCTCTCTCGGTGCTGTAGTCTGAACGCTGAGAAGAGGAGGGATGAGCTGCTGCAGGTGACTAATCAGAACCAGGCCATCTACCAGCGAATCATGGCCCGTGAATCTGACTACCGTCGCCAGCTCTGGTTGGACGACTGGGAGAGGGTGGTGCGCAGACGTGATGACATCGCTCGTTACCCTCGTGCTGTCGCCAACAAACAGGTGCGATCAATGTGATACAAGTCCATTATAAGAGCATTGTTTTCCTCTCTAAGATAGGCGAGAAACCGGAAGCAGAATTTTCATGCATTAATTGATTCAGGCAAAACTGATTTGACCCGAATTTCTGTTTGTAAAACTGAGGTGTGTTCAGTTCGCACTGAGGTGCATTCAGTTTCCCCCAAACTTACTTGAACAGACTTTGAGCTGTTTGATCCTGTTTGATGGGTGTGGCAATGAAAGGCTTAAAGCAATGAATAATGTTTTAAAGGGTAGTGGCCATGCTGACAGCGTTCCCCAATCCACAACCCAACCCCTCCCCGTTTTTCAACTGGAAGTTCAGTACAGATAAAATCAAATGTATTTATAAAGCAATTTTTTTACAAAGTGCTTAAACAGAAACCCAACCTAAAACTTCAAATTGCAAGCAATGCAGATGTTTTCCCGTTTAAGGTAAGACCCAGGTGTAGACAGTTTAGAAATAACAGAAATGTATTATTTGAACAGGGGCAGGCAAAAGGACAGGTCAAGAGTAGGCAGAGGTCAGTAATCCAGAAAGGTGGGGCAAATGTCCAGGGTGGCAGGCAGGCTCAGGGTCAGGAATCAGGAAACAAGAAAACAGGAACTATAGCAAAGACAGGAGCAAGGGAAAAATCAACTAACAAAACAAACTGGTAACAGACAAACAAAGAACACAGGTATTTTTATTAGTATTTTTTTTAAACCTTTATTTAATTAGGCAAGTCAGTTAAGAACAAATTCTTATTTACAATGACGGCCTAGGAACAGTGGGTTAACTGCCTGTTCAGGGGCAGAACGACAGATTTGTACCTTGTCAGCTCGGGGATTTGAACCTTCCGGTTACTAGTCCAACACTCTAACCACTAGGCTACCCTGCCGTATAAATACACAGGGGATACTGTGAAAGATGGGCGACACTTGGAGGGGGGTGGAGACACTCACAAAGACAGGTGAAACAGAACTGAGTGTGACAGATGTAGAAGTCCTCTTCAGGCTGTGCAGGGTGAACATTATACGAGTACATTAAGGCCAGATTGTTCTTCAATATGTTCAAATGTTCATAGATGACCAGCAGGGTAAAATAATAATCACAGTGGTTGTAGAGGGTGCAACAGGTCAGTACCTCAGGAATAAATGTCAGTTGGCTTTTCATAGCCAAGTATTCAGAGGTTGAGACAGCAGGAGAGGGAAGGAGAGACAGTCGAAAACAAGGTAGCACATCCGGTGAACAGGTTAGGGTTCCGTAGCCGCAGGCAGAACAATTGAAAATGGAGCAGCAGCACAACCATGTGGACTGGGGACAGCCAGGAGTCATTAAGCCAGGTAGTCCTGAGGCATGGGGCTCAGGTCCTCTGGGAGTGGATGGAGAGGGAGAGAGGGAGAACTCTTCAGAATGCCCATGGCCAAGAAGAATGTGTTCAAACGTTAATTAGTTCCTTGTGCTGTTGGACTACTAAATGTAAGTGGATTGTATCGGTATAATGTACTTATCTATCTAGTGCAGTTGGGACAATGGTCATTTGTGAGTGAATGTATGTGTCTATGTTGTTAGTGTATGCAACATGATGGACTGACTGGTTTAAATGTGTATGATGTGAGAATGTATGTGATTCTTTTAATGGAAGGTGATGCCAAAGAAAATGTCCATCCTGGATGGACAATAAAGTTTTATTCTATTCTATTCTAAATTAGAGGGAGCACACATAACCTTTTCACATGCAAGTTCCAAATATCTCTAACCGTCGCCCCCAGCGCGAGTAGTTTTATGCACGTGATGTCAGAATGCACTCACGATTCCAAAATGTGATTGTTACGCAACAGGACAGTCAATTTCAAAAGCTTTTCTAACAAGTTGTATTTTCTAACAACAATTTGAATTGAGGTGTGTTCCACCTCCTCATTAATTCACATAGAACTAGCCGATTTCAGCTTTACCGGTCATTTATGTTTGAGGCTTTACTGAGCTGGATAAACTGTTTGCGCAGATCAAGTATGCATATTTTTGCGCAGTCTTGTAAGAATTTGAACATTTTCTTGCTGGCGTTCGCGTTGCCTTCCTTGTTGTTTTCCTTACAACTAATAACTTTGGACATGTGTGCCTTTGATAGCAAGTTCCTTATTTTCTGTTATATCGTGTTGTCGTTTCTTCAGTACTGTAGGCGCATACGGTATGTAGTATGTATGCATGGAGCATAATGTATTTACAGTTTTATTCTCATGTTATCATGCACTTGTGACAAATAATGCATTCAGATTATTTGCATCTATTGTAATGGACACCTAGGATGTGTGTAAAATACTTTTTTGAAGGTTAGACTGATGATAATGAGCTAAGCTATTTGCCGGCTATGTGTGGCGCCATGTTTGTTGACATTATACAATGCATTCTGGGTGTCAAGTCTGTCAACCGAAGATGTTGTAATGAGGTGAAGGAATGGTTCACTCATCTTTTGCGTGAACATCTGGAAGTGAATGAAGGAAAGTGGATGATCGTAGAAGACACACCCACCTCAACATGCATACTGTAAATAGACCAAACTCATCGTGTCTCCTCTTATTATGTTTGGTTGATGCGAAAAAAAATTAAGCATTCCTGCGCGCACAAACTACCTTTCGTCAGATTACTTTCAATTTCTAGAAAGTGTTTTACTTAATTATTTCGATCAACGGTGAGCTCACCTGAGCTCATTGCTGTTAGGTAATTCATATTGTGGTTTCTGTTAGCTGAGAGTCATAGAAATATGACCGCTTGTGTTATGTCAATCTTGCCTCAGTTAGCGCTAGGACAAATGTAGCCTACATTTTCCAGTTTGGATGATTGTGTTATGGCTGTAGCTACTTCTGTGAATGTCTGAACATTGCATCCAAAAATAAGCTGCTCACCTTCTGAACATAACTTTGTAAGGACTCTGTTTGTGCAAAATGTTTTTGTGAAAGAACAAGTGTGGCCAACAAGTTGGGTCAATCGAAAATGGGTGTTCTAAATAAGCGTTCTATTCACACATTTTGATTGTACAGCGACCACTATTGAGCGATCACACCCGTTTGTTGGTATGTGTAAAATGGTTAAATTCACACGGGACACTGGATAAGACAGGATAATTACACTAAGTATAACGGACTGACCCTATTCCCCCAACACATAGACTATTGCAGCATAGATAATGTAGGCTGAGACAGGGGTGGGTCAGGAGGCACTGTGGCCCCGTCCAACAATAACCCCGGACAGGGAAACCCAGGAAGGATATTACCCCACCCACTTTGCCAAAGCACAGCCCCCACACCACTAGTGGGATTTCAACAGACCACCAATTTACTACCTTGAGACAAGACTGATCTTCTCCATTGCACAAACCCGAAGTGGTGCAAAACAGGACATGAAGATCACGTCAGTGATTCAACCCACTCAAGTGACACAACCCTCCTAGGGTCGATATGGAAGAGCACTAGTAAGCCAGGGACTCAGCACCCGTAATAGCGTCAAAGGGAGAGAATCCCAGTGGAGAGAGGGGAGCCGGCCAGGCAGAGGCAGCAATGGCGGTTCATCGCGCCAGTGCCTTGCCTTTCACCTTCGCACCCCTGGGCCAGACTACACTCAATCATAGGACCTACTGAAGAGATGAGTCTTCAGTAAAGCCTCAACCCTTTCACACGTACCATCTCATGGGTGTGATTGTTCTACAGTGGTCCCTGAAGCATACGGTCACACCCATGTGATTAGAACGCGTATTTAGAAAGCTTATTTAGGCAAGTTTCGAATGACGTAACAATCAGCATTTGAGCTGGCCACACTTTTTTCAGAAACTATTTACACTATTTCAGCTGTCGCCCAGGGTCAGCCCACAGGCACCCAGCCTGCCACAACGAGTCGCTAGAACCCGATGAGCCAAGTAAACGACGCTGGGCCAACGGTGCCCCGTCCTATGGGACTCCCGGACATGGCTGGTTGTGACACAGCCCGGGAATGAACCCAGGTCTGTAGCAGTGGAGGCTCCTCAGAGGAGGAAGGGGAGGACCATCCTCCTCAGCGAACTTCATAAAAATAACTATTTTAAAACATTTAAAAAGTAATCATTTTTAGATAAAACTATACTAAATATATTCGCATTTCACCAAATAATTGATTAAACACACTGTTTTGCAATGAAGGTCTACAGAAGCCTCAACAGCACTCTATAAGGTAGCACCATGGTGTAGCCGGAGAACAGCTAGCTTCCGTCCTCCTCTTGGTACATTGACTTCAATACAAAACCTAGGAGGCTCTTGGTTGTCAACCCCTTCCATAGACTTACACAGTAATTATGACAACTTCCAGAGGACGTCCTCCAACCTATCAGAGCTTTTGCAGCATGAACAGATATGTTGCCCACCCAATTAAAGGATCAGAGAATTAATTTAGTATTGAACACAATCTACAGCTAGCTAGCACTGCAGTGCATAAAATGTGGTGAGTAATTGACTCAAAGAGAGAGAAAGACAATAGTTGAACAGTTTTCAACAAATTCATTTCTTCAGAAATGAAGGAGAAGCAAGAGAGAGAGAGTTACTTACTTAGCTAGCAAATGCAGCTGGCTAGTTTAGCCTACTCAAACACCCGGCTCAAACAAAGGGATGCTATGTTAGCTAGATGGCTATGACCATCCAACACAACAAGGGAACTCTTCCAAGTCAATGTAAGCTTTTGGTTTAATTACTTTATTGCCATTGCGCCGGTGTAACTGCTTACTGACTAAACACTGCATGATTGATGCAGGCATTAGTTCTATTAGCTATGTTGACGAGGATGTTACTTTAGCTAGTATGGGGACAACAATGTAGGCTGTGTGTAGTGGTTATGACATGGTTTGACTTGGAAAGTTTATTTTGCCCATGAAGTCCTGATTCACACAGTCTCCTCTTGTCACGCCCTGATCGGTTTCACCGCTCTTTGTGATGGTCTCCACCCACCTCCAGGTGTCACTTGTTTTCCTCATTAGTCCCTGGGTACTTGTTCCTGTGTTCCCCGCTTGTCTGTTGCCAGTTCATCTTGTTTGTCAAGTCAACCAGTGTGTTTTTCCCCGTTCGCCTGCTTTTCTTTCACTCTGTTTTACTAGTGCTCCCAGTTGTGACCCTTGCCTGTCTGGACTCTGAACCCGCCTGCCTAACCTTGAGCCTGCCTGCCACTCTGTACCTCCTGGACTCTGACCTGGTTTTGATCTTTTGCCTGTCCACGGCCATTCTCTTGCCTACCCCTTGGATTATAATAAACATCAGAGACTCAAACCATCTGCCTCCTGTGTCTGCATCTGGGTCTCGCCTTGTGCCCTTATACCTCTGAACAGTTTATGTTGAGATGTGCATTTGTTTGGGCTGAAATCAGAGATGCAGTTAACTCTAACTTTTTCTCTGTAGCACAGGTAACTCTGGGTCTTCCTTTCCTGTGGCAGTCCTTATGAGAGCCAGTTTCATCATAGCGCTTGATGGATTTTGCGACTGCTCTTGAAGAAACTTTCAGTTCTTGACATTTTCAGAATTTCTGACCTTCACGTCTAATAGTAATTGTGGACCGTTTCTCTTTGCTTATTTGAGCTGTTCTTGCCATAATATAGACTTGGTCTTTTACCAAATAGGGCTATTTTCTGTATCGGACTCATACCTTGTCACAACACAACTGATTGGCTCAAATGCATTAAGAAGGAAAGAAATACCAAAATGTTATTTTAATAAGGCACACCTGTTAATTGAAATGCATTCCAGGTCTACCTCATGAAGCTAGTTGAGAGAATGCCAAGAGTGTGCAAAGCTGTCATCAAGGCAAAGGGTGGCTACTTTGAAGAATCTTAAATATAAAATATATTTTGATTTGTTTATCACTTTTTTGGTTCCTACATGATTCCACATGTGTTATTTCATAGTTGTAAAAATAAAGAAAAAACCCTTGAATGAGTGTGTCCAAATGTTGGACTGATACTGTATCAATCACAATGATTAATTTGCTATTTAGTTTCCTTATAGCACCTTTGCATTTGGACCTGTCAATCAAACACGGTGGGCAGGGCTTTGGTAACGTGAGGCGTAAGAGGTTGCCTGGGCTTGCTAGCTATGCTCAGACAGAAATACCGGTTCATTTCTTGGAGTACAGTATTTCTGGATAGGAGAGGAAGAGGCGAAGCTGTACTATATACTGAATAACTCTTTATATACTGAATAATCTTTACTATGCTGGCTAGGACAGCCGGTGAGTAAGGAGTTTGAGGGAGGAGACACAGGGAGACAGATCAGGCATTGTGCTTGCTGCAAGCTACTAGCAATGATGGCTAGTATATGTAGCTAGCTAGGTTAGATACATTAGCAAGCTGGCTATGGTGAGAGGCAACTCAACTCATTTTAAGAGATGGGTAGATGGACAAAACCTACAAAAAATATTCTGGTATAACAAATAATATAAATACACTGAACAAAAATATAAGCTCCACATGCAACAATTTCAAAAAAAAATTGGACTTAAAATTCATATAAGGAAATCAGTCCGGTGAAATAAATTTTTAGGCCCTAATCTATGGATTTTACATGACTTGGAATACAGATATGCAGCTGTTGATCACAGATACCTTTTTAAAAAAAGGTAGGGGTGTGGATACAGTCGAAACCGGGATTCATCCATGAAGAGCACACTTCTCCAGCGTGACAGTGACCATCGAAGGTGAGCATTTGCCTACTGAATTTGGTTACGACTCTGAACTGCAGTCAGGTCTAGACCCTGATGAGGACAATATGCACGCAGATGAGCTTCCCTGTGACTGTTTCTGACCGTTTGTGCAGAATTTCTTCTGTTGTACAAACCAACAGTTTCATTAGCTGTCCGGGTGGCTGGTCTCAGACGATCCTGCACGTGAATAAGCCGGATGTGGAGGTCCTGGGCTGGCGTGGTTACATTTAGTCTGTGGTTGTGAGCCTGTTGGATTTACTGCCAAATTCTCTAGATTATCAGCAACAAAAAAGGTTTCAACAACTGCTTGAATTCCTGAGCCAACCTGGATACCAACAAGATCCTGAAGGAAATCGACGAGTACCAGCAGCCTTATGCTATGGAGGAACAACATACTCCATTGAGGATAGAGCCAGCTACCTCACAAGAGAACACCAACCGACCAAAAAAATAAGAGAAATCTACAGACACGGACAATTAACTTACCATTGAAGTAGAGGCTAGTGCTGTTGCTGAAATCCATGCAACACTTGAAAAGTTGTGTGAGAAGGTAGCAGGGCTGAGGGGGAACTTGGAGTTTAGTCACAGTGAAATTCTCACACTCCTAGAAGATAAGTCACTCACAGCCAAGGTAAAAACCCTCAAATCCACTATGGATAGTCTACTCAGGGAAAACAGGGGGATGACAGATTCACTACCAGACATACAAACCCAAATCATGCGTGATTTTATTTGATTTTTCTTGGATTTTGACAAATGCAAAGGGCGCAGTGAGAGAGTTCATGCAGTCCACCTTGAAAGTTCCTCTAGAGACTGTAAAAAAGGTGGTTTCCCAACGAGTGCACAGGCTTGGAGCTCAGAGAGACAAGACCAAGGGTCCCCAACCTATCATCCCAAAATAGGGGAAGGGAACATAAAGGGCCAAATTCAGTCTCAATGACCAATTTCATTTATTTATTCAATTTCCCCGGGAGATAAACGAACGTTGCAAGAGACTGCATCCTGTACAGAAGCAACCGAGGGAGTGGGGTAAGCGTTGTGGACAAACTCTTTATAGAAGGACAGTTTTTTCCTCAGACAGCTCCATAACACCATAGTTATACTAAATTCTACAGGGACACCAGGTTACGGAAAAAACATGGGGATTGTAAAATATCTGAACAGTCTGCAGTTGATACACGCACACACACACTCAATTACACACTCGCTTACACACACGTACACACACACGGACGCGCACACACATACACACTCGTTCGCTCTCCTCTCTCTCTCCCCCTCTATTGTCTAGACCTTGTTATAATTCAATATGTTTCTTGTTTGTCCATCTTTTGTATATCTTTGTCTACAGAGTATATGTTTACAACAAGCAATGGGAAGATATCAGAACCCATTGTATATATGTGTATATATATATATATATATATATATAATATATAGCCATTGATTCTAGAATAACTTATAAATGCTTCATGAGCTTAGTTCTAACTATCACCCTCTGAGAACCCAAAATATAAGCTTGTTTTACTCCAATGTTTGTAAACATTGTAAACGTAAACAAACACTGTATAGCCTCATTACATGGTTAAAACGATAATTGCATCCACAGTTCTGTCTATTATTCTGAGAGTGGTCACATTTCTCCAGGCCCATCCCTCAGCATTTTACCAAAACAGAGGCTGGCCGACCGTTTTGTTATTGTTTCATCTGTGGATTTTCTCTTTACACAGCTGCATATTATCAAGATATCAAAGTGTCACCAACATAAGGTAAGCAATAGGCCTATAGCAAATGCACCATATGGCTTTCATTTGTCACATGTAAATAGCACTTTTCAGCAGTGCTCAAATCATGCCATTCCATGAACACGGCATTTGTTTTTCAACTCGAATCAATGAGCCCAACCAGTCCTCCATGACAACAAAATCATAAACAACCGAGTCAGTCTGGCTAGTAAGTCCTTAGTTTTGGGGTCATGCTCAGGTAAAACAATTAGACTAATCTGTACTTCCATATTTACAAATCCTATTCTTGAAGACCAAGGTGTATAACATTTATTGGAATGACTGGAATTCTGATAGACCTCGGGTTTAAATGTTAAGATAATAATTTAATCGTATTATTATATGTAGTAGAAAGGGATGGGTTAGAAGAAGCCTACATAACCAACCCATAAAGTAAAATGTAACACCCATACTGTATATGGCCAACTATGTAAACTTTAACGTTGATTTATCCTGCAATAGATGTTGTTCAATTGGTAACATGCATTTTTGTCTTCTTCTTAAAGGGAAAGTAATCTAAAAGTAACAGAATGTAATCAGATTACGTTACTGAGTTTTGGTAATACAAAAGTTACGTTACTGATGACAATTTTGGACAGATAACTAGTAACTAACGGATTACATTTAGAAAGTAACCTACCCAACCCTGACTGTTGACAGGAAACACTCTACATCTTTAAATGAAGTTGCGTGGAAAAAGGAATGGGGCGGTGAAATAATTATCTGTCGTGGAAAAAGGATCTCAAAAGGTGTAATGATACTAATTAACAAAAATGTCGATCCAAATGTGCAAACAGTCAGGAATGGTCCGCAAGAAAGTTGGACCCTTTTATATATGAAAGTGGATGAAAAACAGATTTGACTCAATCTATATGGTCCAAATCAAGATGATGCACACTTTTTTGAAGATATTTATTACAATCTATTAAACTTACAGGCACAACTGATCAAATAATTATGGTGGGAGACTACAACACAGTACTAAGTACCTCAATAGACCGTAAAGGAAATCATTCTACAAACTATCATCCTCGTGGCCTTAAGATCACAAATATTATGGACACGTTAGAAATAGCGGATATTTGGAGACCAAAAAACCCTGACCTAGTGAGACATAGATGGAGGAGACTTAATCAATCCAGTTGTTTTTACTACTTTCTTGTCACTTTCTCTCTAGCATCAAAGGTTAAACAAATATTGATAGGAGACAGAATGAGATCAGACCATCATCTAATTAACCTTCACAAAACTCTTACAGAATGTCAACTTGGACAGAGACATTGGAAATGTAATCAAAGTCTACTGGAGGACAATTTGTTCTTAACTAAGACAAAATAATGAATAACTTAATTTTCCCAGTATATTATAGGTTCAGCAAACCCCTTATTGTTTGGGATACCTTTAAATGTACCTTCACAGGTCATTCAGTGCAATATTCATCAGTAAAGAAAAAGCGTTTTTCGTCTAAAGAGACAAGACTACCAAGGGAAATACAGGAACTAACAGTACAGGTAGATACCAGTAAAACAGTACTACAGAGGTACAAAACAAGTTAGAGGGGAAAAAAGACCTGGAGGAACTTATTAAAAAACAATAAAATGTTATCTAAGATGAAAATAAAGCAAACTGGATGGAACAAATTCTTCCTGAATCTTCAACAAAGGAACGCTACCAAAATCATTTGCAGAAACTCGTAACAATAGACGGAGTCATTGATGATTCTCAATATTAGATTTTAAAAGAAGAAGCCAAATATTTTAAGCAGATGTTTTATTTTCTGTCTCCTCCTCACCATCTGAATGAAGATTACTGTAAGGAATTATTTCCAAATATTTTAATATATATTTTTTTACAATTCAACGGGAGGAATAACTTTTTGAGGACATTAAATCCTTTCAGTCTGGAAAAACCCCAGGGCTTGATGGCATACCGGTAGATGTATATCAAGCCTTTTTTGATATACAGCTTGTTTTAACTACTCCTTTATACACATGGTAGTCTGTCAGGTACTCAGCAGGAAGGCCTGAATTCACTCATTTTGAAGCAATACCCAGATGGAAAATACAAAGATCCATCTAAAAATCTGGAGGCTTCTTACACTTAGTGCATAGCACTCAGAATTCAAAAGGTTTTACCAGGTATTGTTCATCCTGATCAGACAGTTTTTTTTACTTGGGCGATACATTAGAGATTATATACGACAACCACTAGAAATAATAGAACATGAAACATCTAATGAAGCCAGGCCTGGTATTCATAGTGGATTTTAAAAATGCCTTTGATTAAGTAAGACTGGATTTTTATATATAAATGCCGGGATTTTCTCTTACTCAATGGGTAGAAGTACATGTATATCATCTCCAGGTGTAAAATTGTAAATAGCGACTACTTCTCAGAGAGTTTTGAACTGTCAAGAAGAATTAAACATGGGTGTCCGCTGTCTCCATATATATTTTTTACGGCCATCAAAATGCTAGCTGTTAAAATCAGATCAAATAACAATATTAGAGGATTAGAAATGCAAGGCTTGAAAACAATGTTGTCAGTTTATGCCGATGACTCAAGTTTTATGTTAAGTCCGCAAGCTAGAGCCCTGCAATGTGTCATTGAAGATCTAGATAACTTTTCTGGCCTCTCTGGGCTAAAACCTAATTACTATGAAGTGTACCATATTACGTAATTGGATCTTTAAAAGACAACTTTTACATTACCCTGCAGTTTACCCAAAAAATGGTCTGACAGTGAAGTAGACATACTTGGTAATCATATCACAAAAATAAAAACAGTAATTGAATGCTCCACAATAAATTTCAATAGAAAACTAGTACAAATAGATAAGATCCTGCAACCATGGAGAGGCAAATACCTGTCTATTTATAGAAATATTACACTGATTAAATCCTTAGTCATATATCAGTTTACTCACAAACTTATAGCGCTGCCTACTCCTGATGATTCATTTTTCAAATCACATGAGCAAAAAATATTTCACTTTATCTGGAAAGGTAAACCAGACGAGATAAAGCATGCCTATGTATATAATGAATATGAACTGGGGGGGCTGACATTATTAAATATAAAAGCACTCAACGCCTCTCTAAAAGCTTCACTTATTAAACAAAGGTTTTATTTGAACCCTAAATGGTTCTCAAGTAGATTACTAAGAAAAGCTTATACATTGTTCAAAAATGGCTTTTTTTTGCCTGTGTGCAGATTGCCATTTTTCATTTTTGATTAATGAAACCTTGTTCAAAGTATCTCTCTTTTTCAAACAAGCAATGCAGAGCTGGTTACAATTTCACAAAAGATAGAACAAATATTACAACAAATTTGATGGTTTCTCTAAAATACCTGTATTTATGGAAAAGGTGTTTGAGAAGGGTATTCTGTTTTTAAGTGATATTGTACATTGGAATGGTAGAGTTATGTATTTCATGGAGCTTTCAGAATTGTATGGGAAGGTCTGCTCAATCCATTCAGACCCCTTGACTTTATCCGCATTTGGTTACATTAGAACCTTATTCTACATTGTAGAATATTAGTGAAGACATCAAAACTATGAAATAACACATATGGAATCATGTAGTAACCAAAGGTGTTAAAGAAAAATCAAAATCAAGTTTTATATTCTTCAAAGTAGCCACCCTTTGCCTTGATGACAGCTTTGCACACTCTGGGCAATGTAGAAAATTGTAAAAATAAAGAAAACCCCTTAAATGATTAGGTGTGTCCAAACTTTTCACTGCTACTGTATATATATATTGACATAGTGACTGTGTGTGAGAGAGAGCAAGAGGGACCCATTTGGTCATTAGTCTTTACAAAAACTTCTGGTTGTCATTTGTCATGGCACCATCACGGTAATCCCCACAAGAGATGGGAAGCCCACCTGCCTGCTCTGTCCCTTCAGTACTCTGACACAATATCTTCTTGAGCAGTAAAGCTGTTCATTCACTCAATATTGTTCAAGCTGCAAGCCAAAGTAAGTAAGAGGGTGGCTTTGCACAAGCCTTTGCTTGTGCAAGCCACAACGGCTCATAGGAGCAAGAGCCTATCTCCTGTTTCTGTAGTGTGAGGCAGCACGTACACCCCCTGGATAAGACAGGGATCAAACTGTCCAACCTTCAAATCTCAGTAAGGACACTAACAACAAGGGCACGTAGATGGTTATGCAAGCCATAGGTATAACTATATTGCATATTAAGTTGTTCCATGTCGACTGGAAAATGAGAGGCATGTACAATTAACCACGACAAAGTATTTTATTAGATAGAGACATTGTCCTACAGGTAATAGTTATTCTTAGAATCTTAGAATCACTGGTGTTCAACAAACATATTACTATCTACACAAAGTCAACATACTGTTTGATTGGCAGAGCAATAACTTTTCTGTATTGTTTTTTTTGCAGAACATCTTATTGAACCTGTGACTAGTGGTAGTTGTAATTTTGACTGAACACTTCAGGCAGTTCAGAGAGATTGGATAAGCCTGCCCTCGTATTCTTCATCAGTAAAGTTAGAAATATTAGTAGTATCAGTGGGGATGATATTCCGTGTTGGTTTCTATCAGCTATATACAGAGACAGGAGTACAAATTATGCAAAAACGTTAGCATGGATGGAAACCTAAAACACCGATGATCAATGTTCAACTCATGAAAAGTGCACTAGTCACAATTCAATTCACATATCCTACTGTTTTTATTGTTCACAATAACTGTATTCCCCAGTTTAGTGCATGCCATAACCAATCAATCATTCAATCAATTTATCCAAGTGTGGTCTTGGATAGCACAGGTAGGGATGACAAGGTTCACACTGTTAGGCAAGAAAAAGGAACACTGAACTAAACTAATCAATTGTACAAATCCATTGCTCTTCAATCCATGAAAGGGAGTAGCTGAGTGCAGACCCTTGGAAGAAGGGGAGGGTATCAAGGCATCTTTCAGCCATTTTTGTGCCCCTCCAGCCAGCCCTTGCTTTCTATGGGAGAGCATCCTTACCTATCTACTAGTGGGCAGCTTGGTCAGTGGCACCTGGAAAGACAGAAGGGGGCAGTGTCTGCTGGAGGAGTTGCTGGGGTTGCCCATACACAGCAGTGACATCATAGTTTCCTGAGAGCTGGAACACGAAATAGATAAGTTAAAAGGAACACTGTCAGGTCTGGGGCAAATGAACTAACATAGAAAAGGATTTTCTTTAAAAAAAACTTGGTAGCCTTCAAATCAGACAAAATGAGTTCCACGATGTCTTGTTGTGACAGTAGCCAGTTAGCTAGGCTAGCCAGTGGGCTAACTAGCGAATGTTAGACAGTAACCAAAGATTTTTTGTAACTGACCCAAGATAGACCAGAGCCTGTCGTTTCCATGTGAGAATATGAATAATAGTGGACAGAACAAGCAAGGAGGTGGGCAGAGCCAAGCATAGAGATGCTATTGGTACGTTCTAGCATTTATTTGCATATTTCCGTTAGGGAATGCCACTCTGTGTGTATGCGGTTGTGAAGTAACTCAATTCGCCCTTGCACTCCTAAACCACACCATTTTTAGAAACTTTGGCAAAGGGTGAAGTCTACAAAACGTGTTTGTTAGATAATCTAGTTTGGAAAAAGAAAACTGTATTTGAGATCAAATGTTTAAATAAAAAATGAGCAGAATGTCGGCCAAAATCCATCTTGATCGATCTCCTCCCGCTGCCGGCCAGCGGGCTTCCTCTCATCACCATATTTGGTAGTGAGTGGAAAAGCCAACCAGATGCTTCACATTTACACATCCGGTGAGATAGCTGGCTCATTGTTCTATCTGTGGTAGCTGGCTTCATATAATAGCCAATTAGCCATATTAGCTAGCTACTAGTAGCTCCCCTCCACTGAGCTCCTGCAAACTCCTCGCACACACTACACTGGCTGTTGTTCTTCTTCTGTGGGGTTTGACATTGGCCGTTGTTGCCGGGACAGCCTAAAAACACACCTCATCGATATAGCTAAGACCGAACGTGACTATTGCCAGAGTCCGTGCTAATCCAGTATCCCTACCCCATTGAAGTTGAAATGTAAAATGTTTAGGTAAGGGTTATGATTAAGGTAAGGGTTAGGGTTTAGGTTAGGGACGTCCTAAGGATCCCGGATAGCACTGACCCTGTTCCCAGCAAGCACAGACAACCTCTTCCACCTCACGTTACCAAAGACCCGCCCACTGTGTTTGATTGACAGGTCTAACACACATTGAAAATTAAAACGCAAAGGAGCAATGAAGAAAGGAAATAGAAAAATTATGCAACTCAATTTTACGGAAGGTGTCCTAACGTTTGGTACACTCATCAGTGGCGGCTGCTGAGGGGAGGACGGCTCACAATAATGTCTAGAACGGAGCAAATGGGAGTGCATCAAACAGATGAAAACCATGTGTTTGATATATTTGATAGCATTCCACTCCAACCATTACCACATGCCGGTCCTCCCCAATTAAGGTGCCACCAACCTGCTGTGATACTCAGTGTATATGTGGTCAAATACTTATAGAGCATATGTTGGCTGTATTTCTTTGTCAGTGGAGGTTTGTGCATGTAGGAAGGGGAGAATGGACCTCCCTTTTACAAGAATACAAAGGATATATATAAAAAAGCCTCAAGGTTAATAGTACTGGGGCGGCATATAGCCTAGCGGTTAGAGCGTTGGACTAGTAACCAACCGAAAGATTACAAGGTCAAATCCCCGAGCTGACAAGGTCAAAAATCTGTCGTTCTGCCCCTGAACAAGGAAGTTAACCCACTGTTCCTAAGCTGTCCTTGAAAATAAGAATTTGTTCTTACCTGACTTGCCTGGTAAAGCAGCACTATGCAGAGACCTTTTTACACACTCCAATTCATTTACAAGCATTTCAGGTTGCAGTCTGGAACACTTTTTGGAATCTAAAATGTGCTCGCTAGCTACCTGGGAGATGAAAGCCCTGCAGTTTCAAATCTAATTTTATTAGTCACACCCGCCGAACAACAGGGAAATGCTTTCTTACGAGCCCCTAACCGACAGTGCAGTTTAAAAAAAATATGGATAAGAATAAGAGATAAAAGTAACAAGTAATTAAAGAGGAGCAGTAAAAAAAAATATATATATATATATATATACAGGGGGGTGCGCCGGTACTGAGTCAATGTCCGGGGGCACCGGTTAGTTGAGGTAGTATGTACAGAGTTAATTAAAGTGACTATGCATAGATGACAGAGAGTGGCAGTGTTGTGGAGAGGGGAGGGGGAGCAATGTGGATGGTCTGGGTAGCAATTTGACTAGATGTTCAGGAGTCTTATGGCTTGGGGGTAGAAGCTGTTTAGAAGCCTTTGGAATGTCTAATGATTGGTAGCAAAGAACTAGCCAGGTCCCATTCTGTACGTGCTGTAGCAAACTATTGTCATGCCATGCAATGTTTGGCATGACAATGAAGGAACACAGAGAGGTTGACTTAAAAGTGCAAACAGACTGGACCATCAGGCTAACTAAGAAGTGACGCGCATACCTTTGTTCTCGTGTCTCCCTTACTTCTTCCGTAAGTAGAAATCCAAGCGGAAGGTGAAGTTTGCGGGCAGTGACTCGGGACAAAGTGAGAAGTCTTCCGAAAACAACAGCTACAGTGACACCAACACTGACCAGGAGGTGGAGGAGGAGGTGGAGAAGAAAACAAAGATACTCTAAATGAATGATGAAGTGGAAAAAAAAACATTTTGAAATAAGCATTACTTTTAGTTTTATTCAAAAGTCTGTGATGTTGTATTCTTTCATGCCATCAATTCCTGTTTTAATAAAGAGGTGCTATGGCAGAAATGTTTTGTGTCAGTGTGCTAGTGGGTGGTGTAGTGCTAAGTTGCCCCTAGATGCTCATCTTGGGTAAGTTTAGCATTCTCCTCATGGGCACTAATGGTTAAGGTTAGGATTTGGGGAGCGGGAGGATCTGTACCTGAGGGAAACTTCACTCCAGAGTGCTCGTGGGTGGTATGCACCTACCTTAACATTGCAATTCTCTCCCACTAGATGGCAGCAAATGCATGAGTATTGATGAGAGGGCAATTTGTATTTCCTTAAGCAGGGCTCTGTTAATTATACAGGGGAGTAGAGAAAGAGAAGAGACAACATATATTACCTATCTGAAGACAAATTACTCTTCTTGCCAGGAGAGGAAACATCCAGATCCGAAGAGGGGGCATCTCACCCCATTTGGCTCCTACTAGTTACTTATTCATCCTAGAATTTCAACAAGGTCCCTGAGGTTTGTACTATATTTAACAGAATGACCCAGGGCCAAAACTCATTGATTAGAATCAGGGTTCTCTCTATCAATGTTTTCCTTTTTAAGAGCTTTCTCAAGTCTAGGTCCAAGATTTAAACCCAGTGTTATTTGGAAGATAACATTTTTGCACATCTGCCTTGTTTTGTTCCTTGTTAAAACATTTTTTGGGGGGAACAGTAACATTCTCACACTAAATATAAAAGTATTTGTTTGTGAGGGAAGCATTGGAATATGCCTTGACCGTAAATGTTTTAGGGCCAATGGGTTTCCTCTAGTTGTTTAATACTTTTTCCACAGTGAGTTCAATTCAGTCGAAGTGCGCCTTGCTCACAAGGCCAAGTGCTGCGTTCCTCATCTGGACGAATGGCCAATGTTTGAACCAGCTTCTCCAGTCTGTGACCCCGGGATGACACGATTACCTTGCCCAGCAGCTGCCAGGGCTTCACCGCTCTCCTGTCCAACACACAAGGCGGACCAGTCTCCCGGTTTGTGGATTCTTATATTTCTCTATACACACACAGGGCTGGCTGCATGCGGACGGACGGACGGACGGACAGACTGCATCATCTTCACGACAATAATAATGGGCTTCATAAAGAGGCCAGTGCGCCGACAATACTTCTTGGGCCAAAATATCCGCTTCCGTTCTCGTATTGTTTAGTGTGCTTTCCATTTCTACTCTTAAGGGTTCCTCTCAGGGCTCTGCCATCTGGCCCATTCATGCTCTCTTTCACTAACAATAAGATATTAATAACCAACACATCTGTGTGATGTCAGCCTCCGAGAGCAGATGGGTCCGACGACCAAGACTTATCACTTTCGCTTTCCCTTCTAAATTTACAGTCACTCCTCTGGGGGCCTCGTATAGAGTGTGTGTTTGTGTGCTCCCTATGTTCACAAGCGATAAGCCACTGCGTTGATGCCTATGATGCCTCTATTCAAAAGAACAGTTTCAATTGGAATTTGTCAAGTTCAAGGGACTATTATTTTGACTTTACAAACCAAAGGATAGAATTACAGGGGATATTTCTTCTTGTTTTTAGGGTTGATTCTGTACACTAGGGAGCCAAACTAACCTGTACTGGGCTGGGTCGGTTACACATCCACCATAGTTGCAGGAACTCTAAAGGACAATGTGGAAAGAAAAGTTCAGAGCCAGTAGTTTGGTTTGGTTTGGTTTATAGTGTGAAAAGGGAAGGCTACAACTGCAACCCATTCTGTGAATTGGCTGGTGAGGCTAAAACCAATGATTCTTGTTCGCCTGTCTGTGTACTGTGCTTGACTGAGTTATTCTCTCAGTCCACGGTTTTCTCTTTTTTTGGGGGGTCATGTTAGTTTCCAGTTTCCTGCTCTCCTGGTTCAAACCAGTTTGCTTAATGATAATTCTTGTTTCCAGATGCACATGAACATCATGACAGTAACGCTAAAGCGTTAGTAACAAGCACGGCGAATTAACGTGTACAATCCCAAATGCCACCATATTCCCTACATAGTGCACTACTTTTGACCAGGGCCCATAGGGTAGTGCATTATATAGTGTGCCATTTGGCCCAAAAAACTTGTACTTCACTGTACCTGGCTGCCGAAGCAGCAGAGAACCTCTCTCTGTAAGAATGTGTGCTACACAGGAAAGTGTCTCTTCCAACAAGTCATTAGTGTGGCTTCGTGGCTGTAATAAAAAAAAGGAACAGGTTTACAAGAGCGGATTAGGAGAGCGCAGTGATTCGCAGTGACCCTGTTTCAATAGGTGACATAACAGAAGACTGTAGTACCCCTCACTGTCTGACACACACACACACACACACACACACACACACACACACACACACACACACACACACACACACACACACACACACACACACACACACACACACACACACACACACACACACACACACACACACACACACACACACACACACACACACACACAAAGAGAGAGAGAGAGATAAATAGATCTAAATTGCATTCTGTAGAATTAGAAAGGTATACTGTGGACTAGCGGTTAATGCAGGGTTTCTCTAACTTGGTC
Source organism: Oncorhynchus gorbuscha (assembly GCF_021184085.1). Lineage (NCBI taxonomy): Eukaryota > Metazoa > Chordata > Actinopteri > Salmoniformes > Salmonidae > Oncorhynchus > Oncorhynchus gorbuscha. The sequence goes on from NC_060173.1 coordinate 53,532,007, forward strand.
CTCAGGACCCCAAGGGTTTTTTGCCCTAGCACTACACAGCTGATTCAAATAATCAAATATAGCCGTGTAGTGTTAGGGCAAAAAAAAAAAAACGTGCACCTCTTGGGGTCCCGAGGACCGAGTTTGGAATACGGTGGGTTCGTGCCACCACCTACAGCCACTATTGTCGTGTTTTAGAATCCGGCCCGCTGCCTTCATGACACACTCTCTGTCTATTTCTGTCCGATAAAAAACAAATCCTAAAAATTCAATCTTCCATCCTGTGACACTTCATCCATAGAAACATTAATAATTGAACACATGGTTCATACACATCACGTGACATCTAGAAAAATACATTTATTTTTGTGCATGGATCAAAATGTATTCTGGGCATGGATGCAAGTGCACATAAATGACAAAGGTTTAAGGGTTAAAGGTTAAATGATAAAGGTGGAAGGAAAGAGCGGTAGGCTCCCATACAGCTGTTACAGTACAGAGGAACAGTTGAGGAGAACAGAGGGCGATGGAAAACCCAAGCCAGGGTCATATTCAGAAGGTATGAAACCATTTTCAAACAGATTGAGCTATCACCTGGGGGTGTATTCATTACTGCACAACGTAGCAAACTGCTGCAAAACGTTTGGCAATGGAAAAACGGTTACCAAAAAAAAAAGAGTTTCTATTGGACACATTTAGTTAGATCCTTCCCGTTTGGATCCTGGTGAATACACACCTGAAGTATTCGAGCAGAACTTGTCCTTCATTCCAGGGTGACACCAGGGATCACTGCACTCCACTGCACCTGAACTCCCTCATTGTACGCTTTTTGTCCAAACACTTACGTCAAATGTCATAGGTTCCATGCATGTCAAATGGGTCAGTGAAACAAAGAATAAATAGCACAAAAATCACAAGTCCAAAACACTGTTACAATTATTATTGGCATGGCTGTTCTCTTGGGAATTGAACTTATAATGCAGAAGGAGAGAAAACAGAAATGATCTACATTTTGCAATTGGGGCAGTCTCTTCAATTCACTCGAGCAAATCTATGAAACGAGCTTTAGATTGAGAGAAACTCAGCATGAACGTTACAGAGATTTCCTTTGAAAGGCATAAACAAGGGAAACTATTTTTTCCATTTTACATGTACTGTACACGAATGAACATTACAAACACCAATCTTTTTTGGAACAAACATTTTAACCCATGTATACTTCCAATAGCCTGTGATAAAATCAAATAAATCCTTAAGTTATCTAGCTAACATATTAACAATCATATATATCTCTTGAATGTTTTTGGTTAATTTAGCTCAGCTTGAATATGCGTTTTTGATACTATGAAAAATATGGATTTCAGTAAGCTAGCTGGTTAACTCAATGATCCTGCTTTCTGGAACATCCCCAAAGTGCTACTTAATATACACAGTCATTGTTGATGAAGACCTCAATTGATCACAGATTCACACCACATATGATGAACACATTTGTATTGCTATAAGTTGTGCCATTATAATAGCCACTCTAAATACAGTAACGTATGTGAAAAATATGTGAAAATACTGAAGAGTGGGTTAGTCAGCTGATATAAGTCATAGGTAAAGATGTGTTTGGGATATAAACAGTATACATTAAATGCATGTGAGTGCAAGTGGGAATGTGTGTGTGTGTATATGTGAGATTGTGTGTGAGACTGTACGTGTGTGTGCTTTTGTGTGTGTATATATGTACACCCCCCCCAAACAAACACACACACACACACGTGACCCCATCCCTCTCATCCTCCAACACAAACAGCCCGCTCAGGTGAAGAAGTCTTTGGAGATGGCCTCCACGAAGTTTGGCGCTGACATGAGGATGCCGATGGTGCAGAGGATGGTGAACACAGAGAACGCCATCAGGCACAGCCGGTCAATCACAGACGCCGCAAACTTCCACTCATTGCACAGCGACTCGTCCTCGTCCTGGCCCCGGAAGCGCTTGGCGATGTAGCGCACCTCTTCCAGGATCTTGGACATGTCGGAGTCCACGGGGCTCGCCACCCCCACCCCGGTGCCGCCAGCCATGCTGCCCAAGTTGGGCAGCCCGGCCCCAGGTAGCAGCACCTCCTCGTCCCCTGCCCCCACCAGCCTGGAGCAGATGACGCCAGAGTCGGGGGTGGTGGTGTAGTGCATGCCCTCCATGCCCCGGAAGCCAATGTAGAGCATGTTGCCATTGGTGGGCTGTAGGGTCCCCTGGCTCATACTGAGCTCCACACTGGAGAGGCTGTTGCGCGGATGCTTGTTGTGGCAAGCCAGACGCACACGCTCCTCGCCGGGCCGCTTCATACGCAGGAACCAGGCACACCAGTTCAGGAGCACCACTCGTGTCTTTGTGGGGAAGAGTGAGAGAGAGAGAGAGAGAGAGAGAGAGAGAGAGAGAGAGAGAGAGAGAGAGAGAGAGAGAGAGAGAGAGTGAGAGTGAGAGAGAAAGTGTGTGTGTGTGTATGCGTGTCAGTGTCCGTGTTTGTGTGTTTATGTACACCAGGGGGAGGAGAGACAAGAATAGAATATCAACACTAGAGGAGAGAAACATGCACAGGAGATAATCACTATGCAAGCATTGTGCATTCGCTCCCAATTTTAACACAGACGCGGACAATTATAACATGGCTTTTCAGCACGATTATGTTCTCTTGGTATACTGTAGCTATACATGTTTTTGAGAAAAAAAATATCAGTTTACAATATTTTTCATATCCAATAGATTTCATTTCCTATCTGCTCCATAAAATACAGATGAAGTCACAAGTTTACATACATCTTAGCCAAATACACTTAAACTCAGTTTTTCACAATTCCTGACATTTAATCCTAGTAGAATTTCCCTGTCAGTTAGGATCACCACATTATTTTAAGAACGTGAAATGTCAGAATAATAGTAGAAAATGATTTATTTTTCAGATTTGATTTATTTCATAACATTCCCAGTGGGTCAGAAGTTTACTTACACTCAATTAGTATTTGATGGGTCAAACATTTTGGGTAGCCTTTCACAAGCTTCCCACAATAAGTTGGGTGAATTTTGGCCCATTCCTCCTGACAGAGCTGGTGTAAATGAGTCAGGTTTATAGGCCACCTTGCTCGCTCACGCTTTTTCAGTCCTGCCCACAAATATTCTATAGGTTTGAGGTCAGGGCTTTGTGATGGCCACTCCAATACCTTGACTTTGTTGTCCTTAAGCCATTTTGCCACAACTTTGGAAGTATGCTTGGGGTCATTGTCCATTTGGAAGACCCATTTGTGACCAAGCTTTAACTTCCTGACTGATGTCTTGAGATGTTGCTTCAATATATCCACAATATATCCACATTTCCGTCCTCATGATGTCATCTATTTTGTGAAGTGCCCCAGATCCTCCTGCAGCAAAGCACCTCCACAACATGATGCTGCCACCCCCGTGCTTCACGGTTTGGATGGTGTTCTTCAGCTTGCAAGCCTCCCCCTTTTTCCTCCAAACATAACGATGGTCATTATGGCCAAACTGTTCTAATTTCTTTTCATCAGACCAGAGGACATTTCTCCAAAAAGTACGATATTTGTCCCCATGTGCAGTTGCAAACCGTAGTCTGGCTTTTTATGGCAGTTTTGGAGCAGAGGCTTCTTCCTTGCTGCGCGGCCTTTCAGGTTGTTTCGATAGACTCGTTTTACTGTGGATATAGATACTTTTGTACATGTTTACTCCAGCATCTTCACAAGGTCCTTTGCTGTTGTTCTGGGATTGATTTGCACATCTCGCACCAAAGTATGTTCATCTCTAGGAGACAGAACGAGTCTCCTTCCTCACAGAAAACATATGACACCACACTCGGTACATAATAAATTAGTATTCCTGCTCTCGAAAAAGTGTTGGAATAACCTCTGGTAACCTACCGATATAATGGCTTACATCTTGTTATTAGCATGTATGGACCTTTATCATGTCTAATAAGGCTTATAATTGCATCATCCAAATTTTCCAAAGTTCTGTGCTCTCTCCACTCCCTTCCATCTGCCCTTCAAGCCTGGCCAGCAGCCTCTCCTCCCCTCCCTCTTTTTCAAATCACATTGGCATTCCTCTCACGCCAATACTCAAACTGCCTACTAACCCTGACTAACACACACACACACACACACACACACACACACACACACACACACACACACACACACACACACACACACACACACACACACACACACACACACACACACACACACACACACACACACACACACACACACACACACACACACACACACACACACACACGCCTCAGAGCAAGGAGCAGCCGCTGATCCGCTCATGTAGAACCCTGAACCTTCAGGTCCAATTCTACCTTAATGGAATGTCAGCATTTGAAATTCCGAGTGTATCCGGCGTTCCGAGTGAATGCAGAACGCGGGAATGGGCGGACATGGACTCACCCACTTTGGCATTTTGGCTCCGTCCGGGTCATGATGGTGGTACTGGAGGACCAGGACGGTGGCGATGACGGACAGGCCCACGATGACCATGGTGGTGGCAAAGTACTGGGCTGGAATATAAATAAATAAATATATATATATATATATATATATATATATAGAGAGAGAGAGAGAGAATAACTCTGAGGAATCACAGGGGATTATATACTATATATAATCCCCTGTATTATATACTATGGCAGGAGACCAAGGGCACATTCAGTTAATATATGCCACAGATCACATGCTTTTATCCAAAGCGACTTCCAGTACAGTGAATGCATACATAGTATGTGTATGTGATCCCTTTGGGAATTGGACCCGCAACCCTGGCATTACTTGTGCCATGCTGTTACCAACAGAGCCACACAGCAGGAGGTTTACTGTCTTGCATACTGATATATGCCCCGAAAAAGAGCCTCTCTGAGATGAGCATCTGAACCGTGCCTGGTGTTCAGTCGGTCGCAGTGTTCAGAATGTTGACGATGGTAATGTAGCTAATAAAGGATGTCTGCAGAAAATTTTGAAATTTGGTAGTGCAAATGTTCCTCAAATATGTCAGTCAATGACAGACATAGTATGATAAGGTTAGAGCCAGCCCTGGCAAGCTGAATGTGTTCCTCAAGGCAGAGACCAAATGGGCCAGCATATCATGTTGGGGGGGGGGGTCTGGCCTCTCTTTATTTGATAGCTTGAAGATACTGTGGAAGCAATTGGGTGGCATGCAGGGAAATAGCTGAGATGAGGATATCAATGTGTTTAAGAATATACATTTCTGCCATTGGTAAAAATATGACGGTCATTGGGCTTGAACTGCAGATTCATTAGCGGAAAAGATTACACACGCACATCCATTGCTTTGAGCATTGCTCAATATCAATACATTCATCAAATTATAAAAATAGACTGCAATCGATGCAAACTGCAAACTATACTCCCATGCGGCACTGCAATCAACGCCAAGTCTCTATTCTTTCATTTGCTTGTCAAATGAATCCATTGACCCATTTGCTTGCCAGACTGACTGCCTGCCACTTGAGCGCGGAGGTCTCAGATGCTAAGTAGTCAGGGTTGTTCTATTCATTAGGGCACAGCGTAGTAAAATGTTTTGCAACGGATAACAAAAAACGATCATTTATTCATGACCAAGTTCAGGTAGTCCCTCGCTGTCTCAGTATGTTTCCCCTCCATTTGGTGCTTGTAAATACACCCCAGGTTTCATGGGTGAGTGATCGCACTTATATCTCGTCAGTCCAACCCGATTAATGACCTAGTGTATTCTGTAGCGTCACTGTCTGTGACAAATGAGGTGCCACCCAGTTTCGCTTTAAAAGGAGCGTGTGTCACTTGTTCCGTTTCACCAGCTCTTTCTACCTCAGTCATTGAGGGCCGGTTCGTCTTACCAATGTGGTGACACAGAGGGGACAGATGGATAGACGAAAGGAATGAATGGATGACTGGGATGAACAGATGGCTGGAGACACGGACAGACGAGAAAATGGAAAGATGGAGTAGGGTGAGGATGAAGGTCTCCCTGAACACTTACCTATGAGAGGAACAGAGTCGGAGGTGGCCGGCATGATCTCGGCTACCAAGAGCATGAAGACAGTTAGAGAGAGCAGCACAGTGATACCTGGAGAAAGGAAGAAAAAGAGGGAGAGACAGACAGACAGACCATTAGAAGACAGAACCGACTGTACATCACCAGCCACGCTGTTATCATGTTAAGCTATCCTAGTGATTAGCATGTTATCATAGTGATTATCACATTATCACAGTGGTTATCGTGTTATCAAAGTGATGATCGTGCTATCATAGTGATTATCATGTTATCACCATGCCATCATAGTGCTTATCTGTATTATAGTTATTATCATGTTATCATAGTCATTATTGTGGTTTATGTAAAAGAGAGAGACATTTTATTTTCAACCAATGTACAAATTAGAAGAAAAGGGAAGAGCATTCATTAGAAGTGAACTTAGAAAGGCTGAACGGAAATGGAAGGCCTGTCAACTTCAAGTGTTCTACGAGATATTGAAGGATCTGATGAGAACTTACTTGAAGAGCGAACTACTTTACCCTGATCTCCCAAACGTCTGTTTAAGACAATTCATTTATTTACCGTAACTAGGCAAATCAGTTAAGAACAAAGTCTTATTTGCAATGACGGCCTACCCCGGTCAAACTCGGACAACGATGGGCCAATTGTACGCTGCCCGATGTGATACAGCCTGGATCCAGACCATGGACTGTAATGACGCCTCTTGCTTGAATTGCCCGGCCAATGCATCGTTGTTCTTCTCGGAACATGTTTTAAAATGATATTTCAACATTTGAGGTAGACTATATATTCACACCGGTAATAAATCTGAGTGAACATATAAGTAGAATGTATGCACACATGACTGTAAGTCGCTTTGGATAAAAGCGTCTGCTAAATGGCATATATTATTATTATTATTATTATATATTGAAATAATTTGCTTTTATTTTTTATTTTACTGGGCTGATGGAGCCAGTCTGGAGCCAGTCAGATGGTCAGTCTGATGAATTATGTTGGCTTGCAAAGTGATGTGTAATTTCTTTTGAAATCCAGCCAGTGTGGGGATATGCAACATTTTTTATTTTTTATTCACCCACAACCTGCATTCAGAATGACTGCCAGGGTAGGGGAGACTAAGATATCAGACTATCTAAAGCATCTAAACTGGAACAATCATTTCAGTAACTTTTGCAATAAGTCCAAGTAACAGATTGGAATATTTTATAACAATAGATGTTATTTATATTTCAGTAGTCTAAAATGAATCAATCAATCAATGCACATGCAAAAACAGAGATATTGAGATATTGAAACAAACAATTCGAAAATCAAACCTGCAAAAGAACATGCTGGGAAATAAGATAATGAAGGGCATGGTTTTGGTTCAACTCTGGTTATTAACACCAACACTGGGGTTCTTTTACATCACTGAGAGTTCATTTAACTCCCGAATCAACACTAGAAATGTTACACTGAAATTCAACACCAGTTGACACTGGCCAATTTGCTGTGTTCTATGAAAGGGACACATCTGCAGGCTTCCATACATTTCAATAAGCTTTTCGAATTCTTTAGACTGTAGATGCACCATTAAGAACCCCCCCCCCACACACACACACACACACACACACACACACACACTTAGCTCAAAGGTTCTTTATTGGAATAGAGATCTCCAAGGAACCTTAAGAAGAAGAACCATTTAAAAAAACTTTTTTTTTTCAGTGTAAAGTGGGCTAGGACTCACCAGCAGCACACTTTCCAAAGTTTTCTAATGAACTTTGAGGATCAATAAAGCCAGGCGATCCAAGGATCAAGATGGATAGAGCGCTTTCCTCTCATTAACCACTACTGTATTCTTCGATGCATCCAGTCGATACATTTTTATACAGACACAAATGGAAACACACATGCATGCAGACACACAGGAACACACACACAGCACGCACACACACACTATCTTGTGGAATCACTTGGGAAAATGTTACTTGCCGTTTGACTCCGAGTTTCAAGTCAGTTCATTGCCAGCAGATATTGATTTCAGACCATAAGTCATCCAGTGAATCAGGAAGTGGCTCAAGTAGTTAATTGAAGCATCTTGAAATAATAATAATAAGTATTCTATAATACTGTCTCAATATGCTCTACATTTACTATGAGCATAATAAATTGTTTAGGGATGAGCCATGTGCCAGATCCTATCAAACCATAAGCAATTTTTATGCCACATCTTAGTTTTACATACGGAAAGTATTCACACCCCCCAATTTTTTTTTTTTTTTTACAGCCTGAATTTAAAATGGATTAAATTGAGACGTGTTTGTGACCAGCCTACACACCATACCACATTATGTTAAAGTGGAATTAGGTTCATGTAATTTCTTTCAAATAATTACAAATGAAAAGTTGAAATGTCTCGAGTCAATACGTATTATTTGTATCTATTTAACCTTTGTTTAACTAGGCAAGTCAGTTAAGAACAAGTTCTTATTGACAATGACGGCCTACACCCCAGCCAAACCCGGGCGACGCTGGGCCAATTGTACGCCGCCCGATGGGACTCCCAATTACGGCCAGATGTGATACAGCCTGGATCCGAACCAGGGACTGTAGTGACGGCTCTTGCACTGAGATGCAGTGCCTTTAGATCCCTGCGCCACTCGGGAGCCTGAGATAATGCAAGTAAGTTCAGGAATAAAAATGTGCTTAACAAGTCACGTAATAACTTGCATGCACTCACTCTGTGTGTAATAATAGTGTTTAACATGATTTTGGAATTACTACCTTATCTCTGTACACATACAATTATCTGTAAGGTCCCTCAGTCGAGCAGTGAATTTCACACACAGATTCAACCACAAACACCAGGGAGATTTTCCAATGCCTCGCAAAGAAAGGAACCTACTGGTGGATGGGTAAAAAAAAGCAGACATTGAATATCCCTTTGAGCAATGAGGTGAAGATATTAAATACACTTTGGATGGTGTATCAATACACCCAGTCACTACAAAGATCCAGGTGTCTTTCCTAACTCAGTTGCCGGAGAGGAAAGAAACCACTCAGGGATTTCACCACGAGGCCAATGATGACTTTAAAACAGTTACAAAGTTGAATGGCTGTGATAGGAGAAAACTGAGGATGGATCAACATTGTACTTACTCCACAATAATTGACAGAGCGAAAAGAAGGAAGCCTGTTAATAATAAAACAATTTCTCCAAAACATGCATCCTGTTTTCAACAAGGCACTAAAGTAATACTGCAAAACACTTTTTTGTCCTGAATACAAAGTGTTATGTTTGGGGAAAATCCAATTCAACACATTACTGAGTACCACTCTCCATATTTTCAAGCATTAGTGGTGGCTGTATCATGTTATGGGTACGGTTGTAATCGTTAATGACTGGGGTGCTTTCAGGATAAAAAAAATAGAATAGAGCTAAGTAGAGGCAAAATCCTAGAGGAAAACCTGTTTCAGTATGATTTCCTAGTTACAGTTTTGACTTAAGTCTTCTTAAAAATTTATGAAAATGATTGTCTAACGATGATCAACAACCAATTTGACAGAGCTTGAAGAAGTGTGAAAAGAATAATGGGCAAATGTTGCACAATCCAGGTGTGGAAAGCTCTTAGAGAGAGCTCTTTAATCCAGAAAGACTCACAAATGTAATCGCTGCCAAAGGTGCTTCTACAATGTATTGATTCAGGGGTGTGAATACTTTAAGTAAATTAGATTTCATTTTCAATAAATTAGCAAACCTTTCTAATTTCTAACATTTCTATTGTTTGCTCAGCCACGTTTCTTACTCTGAAAACTAGAGGCATCTAAAAGCACCTGTAAATAGTATTTGTCATCAATTGTACGATAACATACTGTAGATGTGGTTTGTTCCATATAACAAGAAAAAAACACACCCATGTTAAACACCTATATCCTATGCATAGAATTATGGTCCTACGTAGTTGAACTCATTCTGGCAGTAGGCTGCTTCTCACACACACACACACACACACACACACACACACACACACACACACACACACACACACACACACACACACACACACACACACACACACACACACACACACACACACACACACACACACACACACACACACACACACACACACACACACACACACACACACACACATCTCCAGGTCTCTCTGGGCAGGCAAGAGAGGGCATTTCCAGTTCACCTGGTCTGAGGATCCAGCCAGAGCTCAAGCCCAGTCATGCACGCAGACAGGCAGACAGGCAGCCCACAGCCACAGCCCAGCTACAGCCAGAAGCATAGAGGTCTTGGGGGACTGGCCCCTGCAGCGCTGCTCTAACAGAAGCACCCCGCAAATATCTGGCCCCCCTCTGCCATCACTGGGAAGACTAGGCGCTTGTCTGGGCAGTGCCCATAGGCAGTGTCTTATGCACTGTATTTTTTTTGGGGGGGGTTGCAGGCTAGGTACTGTACTGTAACTACCTATAGCATATAGATGCAGCTTAAGCATGTCACAAGCTATCTGTGTGAGGATAACATATGCTCTTTTAACTCAGTTTGGCAGTGTGTGTATGCCTGTGTGTGTGTGTATTACTGTAGGTAGGGATCTGTGTACTGCCAGTCCACCTAAATGAATCAAAGTGGATGAATGAATTCAGATGCAGCCAAGTCAACTGGCATGAATAATGTATTTAGGCATACCTTTTCAAAATTGCTTTTTGCTTTTGTTTTGGGTAAACTGCAGACATGCCCATCAGTCAAAATGGCATAGGATGAATTATACAGAGACATCTATATGTAAAAACCTTCGCATACATAAACATCTCTACTGTATATAAAGTTTGGTTCTGTAATAAACAGTATATTCATGCAGAGTGAAATCTAATAAATTATGGATGAAATCAATATTTTTCTTCCGACGTGTAGACAGAGTGGGTTGTCCGGTCAGTGAAGGGACGGCGTTTAGTTGCCCTAAAATTCAACAGACGGCCTGTGGGCTGAGTGTCGGTCCTGCTAGCATAGATTGAACGCCAGTCAAGAGTGTGCACTTTACAAACCTACTTCCCTCATACGCACGGACACACACACACAACGAATATTCAGCGACACCACACATTGGGCACACAAACGTTCCGTATGTTACTCACGCATTTGTGATAGAAAGCAACAGAGCAGACCATAACAGTAGGGTACAACTGCTGTCTAAAAACGCCTGTTTCATCACAAGAAGAAAAGCATACCCTTGTGCTCTGCCTCATGGTATTTAGTCATGTACCTTACCAACACCGCTCACACACACACACACACACACACACACACACACACACACACACACACACACACACACACACACACACACACACACACACACACACACACACACACACACACACACACACACACACACACACACACACACACACACACACGCACCCACCCACCCGCACCCTCCCCAGTCTCACCCAGTGAGATCTTCTCTCCAGAGTCCGCGGGCAGCAGGAAAACGAGCAGGGCCAGGGTGGAGATGAGGACACAGGGGATGAGCAGGTTGAGGCCGTAGTAGAGGGTGCGTCTACGCATCACCACCGTGAAGGTCACGTCAGGGTAAGGCTCCTTACAGCAGTCATAGAAACGCTCGTTCCGCCGTCCGGGGACCTCTGCATCACACACACAGACAGAGAATTACAGTATAGGCACACATATGCATCCTTATTGTATACACAGATGTTTACTGTTATACTATCTTATACCATGGCGTTGTTGAATACTTGCTTCTGATTGGCTGGAAGGGCATTCTAGACTGTGCATTATGTCCCTATTACCCACGGTGCAATTGAACGGTATAATTTAATAGCTATGAAGTTCATTCTTACATGTTCTATGTTTGAGCTGCTTTGAAAGCAAAAGTCAAGCATAAAACATTACTGGCTTTGTTGAATTAGATTTTTATAATAGCAAGCTAGGATGAAGGTTTGGTTAGCTAAGGTAGCAAGTCTGTTTGGTTCCCAAAGGAACTACGTTAGCTGTCTAGCTAGCTAGTAAACTTGCTAGCTACATCAGTGGATGTTGTCACATTTCTACTGGCAATATATTTATAGCGGCAAATATGTTAAATTATAGCCATGGTATGAACGGGTTATAATCAACGAGGGGCTCTACGTTCTCTGGAAAATAATGCAACTCCATGGAAGGTTTATTCCACTCCGCTAGCACATCGTGGAACACACCTTCCACGTCATGCATTATTTTCCAGCGAACGTATAGCCCCTCGTTGATTATTTCTTACATAATCACTGCCAGAACACACCAATAACAGGCTTCAACGACTAGCCTCTTGTTATCAAGAAAGTACATCAGGGAGTGAATATTGTGAACAGTCCTCTTACATGCTTCACTACTCTTATGATCTTTAGATGTGTATATGCCCATATAGGGAATCATAGAGCATGTTGATGGTGAAATGGCCAGATTACTTCCTGTGATTTCTATTACGTGGGGCCTCAATGCTCCATTGGTTGGTCTCCTAAGGACACATTCCTCACTCTCTTGCTCCATCATCTCTCCATCATCTCTCCCGCTCCATTTCTTCATTTCCGTCTCTCGGAAGCACATGGATGTGTTTTGGCTCCCCAGGGAGCGATGAACAGGCCTTTGTTAATCATTAGCTCCCAACATGACTCCTCCGTCTATGTAAAACAGAGACAGCCAAGGTCTCCTAGACCATTCCATTTATGGAGGGTGAGGGCGGGCGCAAACATCACCTAATAGAACCATTCCATCAGGGGTGGTAAAGCCTCATGTGTTTTTCGTGTCATTCCCAGTCTGAATAGAGCTCTGCATGCGAAAGAAACATCGGGGTAAGGCAGCAGTCAGGGAAACCGAAATGCCAATTGCCCGTCACACTTTGTTGTGCTTGATTTGGCAAATAGTGCCTAGATTCGACGACCCCCCAACCCCCCCAGGTGCAACGAGCTCCATGGAGGCATCTGCCAACCCACCCCTGCAGGGGGTTCACTAAATAACAGCAGGACAGTTTTAATTGCTGTTGAATAAATGTAGGAACATAATAATTGTTATGTAAATCCAGTTCCATTCCTAAACAACCAGATGTCTTTAGAGGCATCAAAGCCATTGGTCTTTTGAATATTAGTTCAGTCGTGGCTGCTAGCTGCTTTCTATTTTTTATTCAAATGAATGTGGACCCTCAGAGCTGCCCTAGTTCGCACACTACGTCCAGCATAGATCTTACATATAGGGAACTGTGTGATATTTTAAATAGTAATCATAGAACTAAACCTCATACTTCTTTGAGCATAATCCACACTTACAGTCATTTCTTTATCATCTCTTGACTCTGTGCTTTCTATGGCTCTCTGCAATTCGGGACTGAACTTACCCACAAGGTCCCACTCTCCATTAGCAATGTATCCAGTCACATCCGCCTCTATCATCTGCAGGTCTAAAGACCAGCCCCCGTATGTCCACGAGCCAAACTTGAGGTCACAGCGCTGGACATCGAAGGGAAACCAGCGCACGTCGATGTAGCATGTGCTCTTGAAGATTCCTAAGCAGCAAATTTACTTAATTGTATAAACTGTTACCGAAGCAATACATCAATAAATGGTCAACAGAATGGAAGGATGGGATGAAATAGGGATATTAATAATAATTCCCCCTCATTATAAGGGGGCTAACAACGGAGCCCTGGGGAACTCCAAACTGTTGATATGAGAGGGGGAGAACAAGCAAGAGCCAAACCAGCCTGAGCATGATGGATTGGGACAGGGCTCTTTGATTTACATGCCCTGGATCCCCCACAAAACAAAATGGCAGAAAAATGTCATTTGTTCCCAATCTCTAAGCGTCTGCACAGCGTTTCCACAGTAGCCATTCTGCCTTTGTTGGATTACTTTTCCCTGCAATAAGGGTCTCTCTGGACATTTGTGAATGGCCTATTTGACTGAATTAGTTAGTCGTTGATAGCAGGTCGGCTGTCATGTTTTGCATAGCCCCCTCTTTCCGTCCATCCAGACCCCAAAGTATTTAATGTCCGCTGTCTATCGTGATGCAGCTGTTTGTGGCTCTATTGATTTCTGTCAGTTACAACTCTGTGTTTTTCTGTAATTCCTGCAGTCAGCTGGAGGGAGATACTCAGACAGGGTGCCATTTGCGATCACCTTCCTTACACGCAGGTCCTGCTGGTCCCCTGTTGGTGACATACTGTCGGGGACTTGTATGTCTACATCCCGGAGGTTACATTACTGGGTCAGAGAAGATGGGGTCAAACTAGGTGGTAGGGTAGACATGGCAGAGGGTTGTGACAGCTTATAGAGAGACATTACCCCCCGCATCCAATTTCCACATCTCAGTCACTGCCTCGTTCATAACTCTGAGATGAATCAATGCCTGTCGTAATGACATTCATAAAGGTCATAAAGCTGATTTACAGATTGATTTGCAGATAGGGAGCTATTTGACTACACTGCACTCCATATCCCGACGGAGACCATGTGTCAGCCAGCCCCACTCGACACACACCCACAGTGGTTCACATGTCTTCTAATTCGGCATGGCGTTGTGTAGAATCTAGTTAATCAGCTCTGCATGACTTAATCCATTAGGTGTGGGAGGTTCATCATCACAGGCACCACTGCCTTTGTTTGTGGGAGCAGAAAAAAGAAAAAAAAGAATAGCGGAAGCTTGGAACGAACACAGAGTGATTGCATCATCATTCAGATCCATAACTTTTCATGGCTGCTTTTATTGGCCCAGAGGGACCTCTCTGACCAAATTGACCTGGCTTATTTCCTGACCTCTATACCATTTTGACACAATTTCCAGGCCCACTGATATACACTAGTGGAGGTTTTTGCAGGGAGAATAAGGAGAATGAACCTCCCCCTGTGATCTAGGATAAGTTTTAAGGAGGCTTACCTGGGGGGAGATACTGGCAGTAGCCAGTGGAGTTGACTAGGACGTTGGTGTGGAAGGTGGCGTCAAACCTCTCGTCAGCGCTGAGCATTTGGACACAGATTAGCAGTTAGCATCCATCAGCGCTTTATTTGCACATAAAATCTAACCTTGTAGCTTTAGTGGGAAAACAAGACCGTAAAGAGCTCAGCAGAGCTGGGGTGTCACTGCCGGCGCAAGGGCTGTGTAAATCATAGTTACTCAGCATAGTGCAAAACAAATAGCATAGACCAGGGATCATCAACTAGACTCAGCCGCGGGCCAATTTTTTCTTGAAAGGACGGTCAGGGGTCCGGAACATAAATACAAATAATTTGTAGGCCGCAAGAAGCCCAAACAGATATAAAATTAGACTAAAACATAATAATTTCAAACCTTGCTTACATGTGTATACGATCCCATATATCGAGAGAGCTATTATGTGTGAGAATACATGGAGCTGATTTGCTGGTGTTTTTTTTTTACAGTCTTTTATGTCCAACAATAGAAAACATTGGGGGACAAATAAAATCCCGCCCGTTCTGGAACCCTGGCATAGACTAACACACTGTACACACGCTACACTGTACACACGCTACACTGTACACACACACACTACACACACACACTGGTGAAGAAGTTGCATTAGAATGTGAATGAGCAGAGTCGAGCATGTGCAGATTAAGCAGGCTCAGCTGCTTCACAGACAGCCCATACACAAAGAAATGACAACGACAGACACAAACACACACACACACACACACACACAAACAAGAGCTGCACAGTGCCCCCCCCCCCCCCCCACTTTGATAATGTATCAGTCTGTGCTTCTCTCCAACATAAATCCATGTTACTCCAGCTAGCTGTAGCACTGCAAGATATAGTCACAGCAGTGCAGATGAAAGTATCTCTTCATAAAAAAAGATAAGCCTACCAGCATCTGACTCAGACAGCAACCATTCACCTTTCCTATTCACTCATACGTTTCTCTCAAATAAACGTGTCACCTGTGTCTGATCTGCAAAATATACGTTTGATGGGTCTACACAGGAAAAACAATTCAGTAGAACACTGTGTGCTAATTAAAAAGTTCCTCTACAACGTCTCCACATTCTTCAGGGCCTCAATGTTCTCTGCCTCTGATATCGCCCCCGCTCGTTACACTACTGACATCAACACATTGGACAAGTTATTGGAGCTTATCTTTGATCAGGCCTCCTTCTCTAAATGCAAAATGGAGCTCTGCTCCGTTCCTGATGCTCTCCATAACAATTGCTCAGTACAAGGAAGCATATCCAGACTAGCCTCGGCTGCTAGCGTCGGCACTCCAGTCACATTGATGTTTTTAACAAAGAAATATAAATCATGACAGGCACATAAGGAATTTTAAATCTTTTTTTATGTACTTAACATATTATAGCTCTGATATAAGATGCAACACATTCAGTTCGCTGAATAGCAATTGTGTTGAATGAATGGCATCGAACGAAGACAAACAACACCACACACAAGTGCATCAAATGGACGATGGTTCACCTTCTCTTAAATCCAAATTCTAACAGTAAATGTTACTGGCTAGCTAGCCGACACAATACAATACCATGATGCATGAGTAGTGTTTACGTGCCTGTTGTAGAGGAGAATGTCAGGCCTCCATATCTGGGTGTCAGGGAACCTGACATTGGTAACTCCAGGGTAGTCTGTGGTGTTCCACTGCAGGTAGTAGTCAGTCCAGTACTAGGAGACCACACAGATAGGTTAGGAAACACTGGAGGAAGTTCATAATAAGACTTAACACTAATGTGTTATGATCAAGTGTGTTATTTACCCATTGTAGAGATTGACACATACAAGTGTTGTGAGACATGGTCCAGGTTAACTACATAATATTTTGCACCAGGTGCAATAGGGTTCAATTAAACATTAAGGCCAGAAGCGGAGTGCCTGGATACAGCCCTTAGCCGTGGTGTATTGGCCATTTCCCAAAAAGAACCAATGTGCCTTATTATTATTAACTGGTTACCAACATAAATAGAACAATAAACAAGTATTTTTGCATCATACCCACGGTTGTCTGATATACGCACGAATGAAATTATGTCTTCACCCTGTGTTATTCCTTCTTATGACTTTAATTTGGCATTTTTGTTTTACATTCTTTGGTCAATTTCCTCTGGGAGAAAAACTGTTTAACTGTGAACTTGGTTCAAATGCTCAGTATATCTGGACCTAATTATCTGCCCACGGGGTAACTGTATAAGGTTACCTAGCTAATGAACAGAGCGAGGCATACAGAAAAGTACAAATTCCCAATGACTGTGAAACATCCGTGTTAAATATCTATGCACTCTGAACGGCTGGTCAGGCACGGAGAGGTATATTATTAGACTTGAGCGGTCTGCCCAGACCTCGTATTTCCACCGAATGACCTCACACAGAAGACGAGCCTATAACTCTGGCCTCTTCCTCCCCAAATGGAGTACATTTTTTCAGCAGCACACCACAACCCCACTCTGGCGAGCCTCTCTCAGTTTCGTTGGAGGCTCACTGACTCGCTCTCTCTTTCTCTAGTCATTATCTCTAATTAAATAATTACCTTCTGACAATGGACTCATCCTCATAAATATTCCCTGGCAAAGGACAGGTACGCTTAATTTACTTTCGATGAGAGGAGTCCAAATTGAACGACATAAGTGGGTCATTTAAATGGACTTATCTTGTGGCAGAAGGTATTATTTCATCACAGTGGCTAACCAGCTTTAGGAGAGTTATGTATGGGGAGTGGAATCCCAAAAAATCAAAGTGAATACCTCTGAGTGAATAATCTCTGTTCACTAAAAAGTGTTCCTTAACTCCCACATGTAAATAAATGTTATGCTGTCAGAAATATGGCACGCAGCAAATATGCACAATAAATTACCAGAGGGGATGGGAATTCACGCTGTAGATCATATTTTTCTCTTGTGGGCTATTTATGCAAGTTCAATCATTCCCTCTGTCGGCATGAAACCTTTAAAGAGCCGCGGTAACGGATGTTGACATTTGAAAAATACCCACAGCTCGGGCATAGAGACATCTCTCCCCTCAATATACAGACTTCCAGCACCCAGAGCCTGGGCGTGATCGCTTACCAAAACATTGAGAGAGGGAGCAAGGAAATTCATTGAGCCCTTAAAATCAAATTAAGCTAAAAGACTACTTCGCACTGGAGGCAATTTAACAAACAAAATGTGCTGGAGAAAAGGTATGGCTGAGCCTGAGGGGATGAAACAACCTTTCTCACTGGATGAAGAGTGTGAGACGTTAGGAAGGGATTAGTTGCTTCTCTAAATTTTAAACACAACTTTCGTTAAGAGACCGTGAGAATTCTGGGAATTCACAATACTGATAAGAAAGCTCATTAAATTTGAGCAGCTGTATGAAATGGATTTAAGAAAAGAAAACTTGTTTACATACAGTATTTGTATTCATGTCTTTACTGTACTGTTTTGTCATTATGCATATACTTAAAAACCAATACTATTATTATAAAAGTAGCTTCTAACTGATAATAATCTGCTACAATGTCCTTTATGTGAACTGGAAAAAGCACAAGTCTTCCACCCCATCACTGCCCAAGGTGCAAAAGGAACCAGACTTTTGAGAATGCTCTGCCACGTCAATGTCTGTCTGTTAACAACATAAAATGACAAGACAATTGTTTGTTTAGAATGAAAAGTGTGTGTTAGTATAAAAAAAGAAGTACCCATCAAAAAAAAATACATTGCTTTAGCAATGACACTGGCTTTTTCCAAAGGGGACTTGAGTTCACAAAATGGCCGAGTGGAGTAGTGTACCACATAATAATGTGTGCGTGACACCATTCAGTAAAAAAAAAAAAACTCAGGGAAAGTTATAGATGACTTCCTTCAAAAATGTATTCAAACTGACAGCATATTGACAAGATAAGCCTGACAGAGCCTTTCAACTCCACATGGAGTGTTTAAATGGGGAATGCAGTATTAGTAGAAGCAGAGTGAGCATCGCACCTCCTTTTTCACTGTTGAGGGAGTAAAATAAAAAGATTATCCCACAGCTATTTATCTAGGTCAAATACTAGGGTTTGGGAGAATCCAATTCATTGAGATACTTTGGGAGCCAAGTTGAATGTAAAAAAACAAAAACGACTAAATAATTTGGCTAAAGGCTTACACTTATCATGGACATTTGATTCACGATTTTCTTCTGAGTCCATCTAGGCACTGTCCCTTTGGCACTCGCCAGCCCATCTGCAATGGCCTGTGAGAGCACGGTTTAATTTTCTTAATGTAGTGGCACTCCCCAGTGAGGGTTGGGAATGGAGCTGAGGGCCAGTTTGTCAAGGATGAGGGGGATAGGATGGGGAGGGGTGTCGGGGGAAGTTTTTGGGATAAAGGGCAGAGCTGACAGACACATCCATCAAGCTTGTTAGGTGTAGTAGATCCTCAAAGGACGTTCTTGAGCATGACCCTTAAAATTCTGCACATTTACTGTTGCTTGGTAATTGAGGAGCATTAGTAGAGTTCATTGATATACAGGGGGGCCTAACTGTCTGACTCGATAAAGGATGACTGATGATCACAAAAGACACTCTGCCCGGGAGAAGGAAAGGGGGTGATGGAAGGACAAGTGTCTTGATATGAACCTCTGTCTGTTTTGACGCATATCTTCACATGCCACATACTCTTAGACTCGAGGTTCGAATGATGAAAGAACTCACCAGCTGTAACCAGATGTTGGTCGTCAGGACCTGGTTCTTCTCATCCTGTAAACATGCAAACACAATCAATGTCTGTCACCAACCAATGCTAGAAAATATTCTAATTTGTCGCTCCACCTGCCACACTTAATAAAAGTCTTGCTGGAACAGGACTTTTCGCTAGCTTGTAATTAGTCTTAGATATGGCCACTTGCCGATAAAGGGCAAATGACTATGAATAACGTCACTTTGATAAATGCCCTGCATTTGAAATCCTCTCACCTGCAGGTAGCAAAACATGTAGCTATCGCATCTGCGTAACAACACCACCAAGCGTTTCTATTAAAAGACACACGCTGCTCCAAAGCAATGGTTGAGGTGAAAAGACCTGAGGTAAATGTTGTTTGAAAGTGGGAAGGTTATTGGTCTGTGGGTGCTGGGCGGTGGGTAATGTGGCATACTTAAACTTTTACCAGTGGATGCATATAATTTTTCCCCCCTGTTTATGGGCAAACGCTGCAGCCGCCGCAGACCCCAGCTGTTGGCATTGGAGTTCCAGGAAGGCTCAACTGTGTGGCTCCGTAAATGGTCACTGGCCAATTACAGTAGCTGCAAACATGAACCTCATGCTCACGGACTGACAGACTAATTTGATGACTTGTTTTTTTGAACTTTTTCAAAGTATATTTGTTTACTTACGTTTTATTTATTTCTCCCCCTCACAATATATTATATGTAAGGATCTTAAATCATCCTTGTAATATTGTATAATCATGGACGCAATGTGCTCTGTACCCTAAAATGTGATTTGCTCGCAGTCAAATGGGAGCAGGCACGTGTAGTGAATTGTGACTAATGTCTCCCAATCCAGCAGGGCTCCCACTGCACGGAATAGGGTTTCTTTTAATCCCAACGCAGCACACAGCTGGGGTCCCCCCCCAAAAAAACACAATCTCCACCAACAACAGAGTAGAAATGGTGAAACAAAGAATGAAACAAAGAATGACAATAAAATATTCAGTGTACTAGGGATAGGCAACTGTTCGAGGGCCCCTGTTACAAACATTAATGTAATAGCCGGTGTTAATACATTAAACGTTGTTACAGCCCCTGTGTGCAGATTTTTGTTCCAGCCCAGCACAAACACACCTTTCAACTAATTGTGGTATTTGAAGTAGTTTATCATTTAAAACTGTATATTAGAGATGGGTGGGAACACGAGCCTGCACACACTGTGGCCTTTACAAGACCTACAGTGCTATTAGGAAAGAAGCAGCAAGAGTAGTATCGTAGAGAACAGTAGGCATGAAAAGTTTAAATTAGTGAGTGATTTTTAACAATCTTATGTCACATTTGTCAAAATGCTCTGCCTGGGAAACACGCTCCCTTCCAATGCCTGTTCTTTCCTCCCATCTCGATTATAGATCTACAGTACGCACAGACAGTTCCATAGAAACAGTATGATATACACTCCACCCAGGGAGGCTGTTTCTGACACAACAGTAGGATTTTGGCTACTTTGCCACAAATCCTCACTTTCCTCTTTTTTAAAAATCTTCTCAATAAGAAATACGTAGATACTTTGAAAAACAGTGGTATTCTGTGGAGCCAGGGAACGTCGGGGTTGTCAGATGCTGGGTGTAATGGTGGAGAGATGAGGGCCACCGTATGTTGTTTCAGCTCTCCTGCTGGCAGTGCCCTGGCAGGGGGGAGTGCATCAGACACACAGGGGGGAAAAAGGACTGCTGCCTCTCTCAGCAGCACTGTGGGCGAGCTGAGCCCTGACCGGGAAACACAGCCGCACAGGGAGCCTTGTTAATGTGGCTCACACATCCTATCACAGGGAGTGTGTGTGTGTGTGTGTGTGTGTGTGTGTGTGTGTGTGTGTGTGTGTGTGTGTGTGTGTGTGTGTGTGTGTGTGTGTGTGTGTGTGTGTGTGTGTGTGTGTGTGTGTGTGTGTGTGTGTGTGTGTGTGTGTGTGTGATATCATCTCTAGTGCTTCAGAGGGGAGATCTGATATATCCATCACTATGTGTTACGGTGATGCTGTCAGTGTTTCTTTCATCACGTGCTTACAGTGTGTGTGTGTGTGTGTGTGTGTGTGTGTGTGTGTGTGTGTGTGTGTGTGTGTGTGTGTTGATAGATGGCTCATCAGACTCACCACATCCATGATCTGCATGAGGCTGAAGCTGAAGTGTACGGTGAGCGAGTGGGAGTCATTGAACACGGGACGCTCCAGAGGGTTGTAGTTTCGCATCAGGTCCTTGTACAGTCTGCGCTGGTGCTGTCCCTGTAGAGACACTAGGGGCCATTCATGCCCGCACACACACACACGTCAAAGACACTGACATCCCACATCACCCACAGGTTGCAACCCTTACATTTTTTTGCATTTTGTATGTTACGGTCTGGAAAAATAAATAAAAGCTCAACCAAATGTAAATGAAAACTAGACATTGAACTGTATGTATTCTGTGCCCAGTGGGACAGAGATCTGATAAAATTCCAACTCCGAAGAACTTTATAAAACAGTATAACAGAAAGCATTTATTTTTGTAGTGCCAATTTTTCACTTTTCACTTTAAGATACAGCATACATTTTTGAATTTGATACTGGTGTGCAATTTCATACAAAGTTATAGAATTATAAATAAGGCAAACAAAATAATCTCCATTGTCTGTTTTTGAACCCCGGTCTCAACTGCTTCACGTATCTGGAGACACATCAGTCCGGAAAAACAACCTGGTGTCAGAGCATTTTGTATTATTCTGTACGTAAATTTTAACATTCCATTTAGTATGATATGTTATGGTTCGTATGGTATGTAATCACTTGTGGATGTCCATCGTACATTTTGTAAAATATGTTAGGAATTTGCTAAACTTACAATATGTTATCAATTTACAAAACATATATGTTACAAATTCCAATTTGTTGTGGCTAACATTAGCTAGGTGGCTAACGTTGATGTTAGCTAGGCTAAGGTGAGGAATTAGGTTAAAGGGTTAAGGTTAGGGGAAGGGTTATCTAAAAGGGTTTAGGGGAAGGGTTAGCTAAGTAGTTGCAAAGTAGCACGTAATGAAAAGCAGCTAATTATCTAAAGTTGTCCGTGATGAGATTCAAACACGCAACTTTTGGGTTGCTAGACATTTGCGTTATATGCTCACCTATCCTCAAATTCTGTCTTGTGTAACCATACCAAATGTAACATATCACAAATCTTGGCTTTACTGTACTATATTACATCTAGTCTATGAGATCAGGTTGAGGAAAAAAATACCAAAATAGTCCAAATAGATCCTCATCATTTACCTTTGAAACTGAGTTTTCCACTTCATTGCTGATCAGAAGATCTGCACCCTTCAGTTTCCACTTGTTTGCTCTAAGAGGCGTAAATTGTACCTGCTGATGCACTACATGACCAAAAGTATGTGGACACCTGCTCGTCAAACATCTCATTCCAAAATCATGGGCATGAATATGGAATTGGTCCCCCCCTTTGCTGCCATAACAGACTCCACTCTTCTGGGAATGCTTTACACTAGATGTTGGAACATTGTTACGGGGAGTTGCTTCCATTCAGCCACAAGAACATTAGTGAGGTCAGGCACTGATTTTGTGTAATCAGGCCTGGCTCGCAGTTGGCGTTCCAATTCATCCCAAAGGTGTTCAATGGGGTTGAGGACAGGGCTCTTTGCAGGCCAGTCAAATTCTTCCACACCGATCTCAACAAACCATTTCTGTATGGGACCTTTGTGCACAGGGGCATTGTCATGTTGAAACAGGAAAGGGCCTTTCCCAAACTGTTGCCACAAAGTTGGAAGCACAGAATAGTCTTGAATTTCATCGTATGCTGTAGTGTTAAGATTCGGGCTACATCCAGATTTCCCTGGAAGTAGCACGAACCATTAAAAATACCAGACCATTATTCTTCATGGTGATCTAAGGTTTGTGTGCGGCTGCTCGACCATAGAAATCCATTTCATGAAGCTCTCTGTTCTGTGAGCTTGTGTGGCCTACCACTTTGCGGCAGAGCCGCTGTTGCTCGTAGACGTTTTCACCTCACAATAACAGCGCTTACAGTTACACAGGGCAGCTCTAACAGGGCAGAAATTAGAAAAATGACTTGTTGGAAAGCTGGCATCCTATGACCACGCCACGTTGAAAGTCACTGAGCTCTTCAGTAAGGCCATTCTACTGACAATGTTTGTCTATAGAGATTGCATGACTGTATGCTCGATTGTATACACCTGTCAACAACAGATGTGGCTGAAATAGAATAATTTTAAGGGTTGTCCACATACTTTTGTGTATATAGTGTATAGTATGAAGTTGGAATAATACTGTGACTTTGTGAAAATGATGTCAATGCCGTTTTAGTGTAAGAGCTGTTTGAAAAGACTGTTTTGGTAGGATGGAGTCTTGGCTTGCCTGGTGACATCATCAGGCAGTAAATTGGTTAACAGACCAATAAGAAAGAGAGTTCCAAACCTTCTCTGTCAATAATGGCTAGTTTTCAGTTTTCCCCTCCCCACTCAGACCACTCCCAGACCCTCAGTCCTAGACAAATTCTTGCTTAGAAGCAATTTTTTATCATTTTGATTGAAAACGATCATAGAACGGTACTTCGTTGTTACGTAGAAATGGGATCAAAACATCTACATTGGCCCTTTCAAAGCATTTTTTAGGTAGAAGTTTACATTTTTTTTACTCAAGTAGTCAGATGTCCTGTCATTTTCCCTGTTGCAAATACATTCATTCATTCAAGCTTTCCTAAGATCCTGTTTCTGGTTGTTGTGGTCCTTCAAAAACTGCAGTCCGTGTTGAAACAAGAAAAAAAATGGAAGACTTGCTGTTGTGGTGAAAGGGAGGAACTCATAAGGAATTAGAACATTTTAGGGTATTATGTGGGGAGAGAAATATGATGGTGCACCGAGTGATGACAGCTCTTTAAAATACGATTTTGTGGTAGTTGAAGAACTATGTAGAACAATAGGTTTGTATGTAAACCTACTTATACCTAGCTGTAGTTCTAATCAATAAATACAATATTTAGGCAAACCGTGATCACCATTTCAGCTTGAATAGAGGTGAAGTAGAGGAAGAAGTCATACCCTGTAAGTTTCTGTCTAACCTGTTGGGAAACTGGTCAGAAGTTTGAAAGAAAAGAAAAGCAGAAAGGCATAATACTCTAGCGCAAGCCCTACCCATGTCAGCGTCATTCAGGCCCTACTTCAAGCCCTACTCTACCCGGGCCCGATTGCTCAACATGAAATTACAAATACAGTAACTTTCTCCATTAGTAGCGGATTCTCTCTCGTCTGTCCGTCTCTCCCTACACTGCCCCACGCACTCCACCGCGTGTGTGAGTATCCATGGCAACATTCCGTTTGGGCTGTTCAATTAAGAAACATGACAGAGCGGTTAGCTGACGCTAGCTAGCTACTTTTTTGGCACTCTGAGAAACAGCTGTAACTTTTGATTGGTAGAAGATTATTCTATTCTGATTCCAAATGTAAAAAGCTGAGAAGTAGACGAAGGTGTTTAAATCGACGTTTGTGTCTAAAGTGATGGGAAAGTGGTCGAAATGTCAGTTATTTGTAAAAAAAAAAGTAAAATAATTTGCTAATGCAGTTATTAATATTGTTAGATTGGTAGAATATATTTTAATATCGATTTCAGATCGATAGTAAACTTTTTGTGTAAATTGTTGGAAAAGTGGCCAAAGTAGATGATTTGTGTGAATAGAACAGAATGTTGGGAATCATACCGTCACAATGGGCCCTTAAGAATGGTGCTGGAAATCCCATGAAAGTCGGCGGACAAAAAAGCTTAATTTAAAAAAAGAGATCCAAAAAAGTTGTATGCAAGCAGCTCAAACCAGACCAGTTTGCACTTTTTAAAGTTTGAACGGCGTTTTTAGCTTAAGACCAATTTGCATGTTTCAAAGTTTGAACGGCGTTTTTAGCTTAAACAGTATAAGAGTAGTAGTGTTAAATAATAATAGTAGTAATAATAAGTAAAGTGGGGACTCTTGCTACAAGGCGCACTGTTTCATGTACAAAGTGTACACAGGTGAGGGACCTTGTCCTTGGTGCTGTTAATGGCCGAATAATGGCTGGCCCGCCACGAAGATACATCTATGTCGATGTAGGCTAAAACAATGTCAGAAGAAGCTACACTTCTAAGTTTCTCATATAACCGAATCAAGGCTAGCCCTCTCTGTAATTGACAATGAACATCTAACCCACGGTTTCAAAATCTCACTATAATAACATTATGATGACACATGCACAACGTTGCCTACCGTGAAACAAGCAGACGATGATAAGTAAATAAAGGGTAAAAATCCGAGCCTCCATTGCATGACAGACCAAATGTGCCTCCTATGATAGCCTAGACTATGTGACAGTTCCGAGACCACTGTTATACAGTCACCGGTAATTAAAAAACGCCAAAAAGTCACCGGGCATCCCAGACAACGCCTGTCAAACGGTTGAAAATAGTTGATAACGAGGCTTGACATGCGAAGATACGGATTTGTACTTGTGCTCCGGAGGGGTTGGTCGGGTGCTCTTCCTTGAAGCCCTCCAAAATGAAAATGCGAATCGCGACACTAAACTCACATGGCTGTGACAGAACTAGTCGTGCTGTCCTTGCAGAGGCAAATCATCGAATAACCGCACTGGCAGCTAATATTTCGAGGAGGCATACAGTAGGAGAGTGTGACAATCATTCACTGGGAATTATTAACATAATGTCTATTGAATATGATTATGACTAGATTACATATGTTTATGCAAAAACGCACAAACACTGCATCACCTGTAAGATTGAGCTAATAATAAGGCAAAAATTATGGCGAGAGAAAAGTAAATATTAGGGCGGATGAATTAACCCACAAGCCTCAAATGTATCCTTTATGAAGTGAAAGAAGCCACTGTACTGGGCTGTTAATTAAAATGACTACCTGTAAAAAGACGATGTGTTTCCATAAAGGAAACAATTACATTTAAAGTGTGAGACACCATCTGACTAATAATACTTTATTATCTCTATTCCATACTTTAAAACTGAGGTAGAAGTACAGAATGCTCCTTGTGTATCTAATCAGAACCATGGACAGCTCTTAAAGTCTCCCCCAGAGATCAGCTTGTAGAACCTTTCTCTCACAGAGAAGATTCTACAACCTTTGAAGATTGGCCTGGTTCAATCTTCTCTGTACCAGAGGGACCATTTTCCAGATAATCAAACCAAGTGCGTTTGATAATTGGAAGTAGGGGGTATCCGGTTTGTTAGTCTACCCAGCAGCAGCATCCCGCTGGTTGCAAACACAGTTTCATCCTAAAAACTGAAAATTAAAACATGCTTTGAAACACTAGATCACTCTAAACTAGAATATATTGTTTGCATTACTTTACATCTATTAACTGTGTTAAAGCAGCATTATGAAAGTATGTTTTCATACAGGTACATGTCTGAAATGATCTTATGACTGTGGGAGCTACTCTAAAATCAAACAATTAGATGGGGAACAGGTGAAATACTCTCTACTTCTGAGATAGTGGTAGCTCCAGAAGTGTTATACACTAATCCAGTAACAAAAATAAAAACATCTGGATAGTTACAATCCAAATATAAATACCTTATTTATGTGCAGTTATATACTTAATATATTAAAGGTGCAAATAGATTGGTCAATGTGACTGATTTATAATTCATTAATTTACTGTCATTATTTGTATTCTAGTGAGAATGAGAAATGTGTAGCATGAACATTTGTGAGACAGAGTCAAGCTGATATTGTATCTACAGCCTTGCTATTGGTTTTGTTGAGTTAATGCACTCAAACACATTGATAGGAACTGCAGAAAAAAATACAACATAGCTTTGGGGTATTCAAGCAATGTGTTTGATGAAAAAAGACATATGCATGGGGTTAGTGGACATGTGGGTTAATTGATCTTGAGCAGTCAAGATGATCTATAACATACTTAATGCATGTTTGAGGTGGTCTCACTTCTATTGCATGGAAAGAGCCAAGAGCCTTCTGAAACACAAAGAGAAAACAGAATATCTTGCCACAATGCAAGGCTTTTCAACAAATCTGCATAGGAAAGTTTAACTTCAGGCTTCAGCAATGGCATGCACTGCCACTGACATGTCAAAATGTTACTAAGTAAAAGATTAAAAGGTTGGAATGAATGGGTGCTGTTGTTGACAACCATATTAATACAAGTGGGATTAATAACGTGGGATCCTTGGGAATGTAAAATGGCTAGGTAAGGGCTATGGTAAGGTTAGGGTTTAGGGTAGGGACGTCTCAATGATCCCATATAGCATGAACCATAACATAATCATTGTCAAATAATGGGATCATCTTCTCAATGACTAATCATCACCTCAACATCGTTAACTCACAACGCCAAAAAAATAAGGTCTTCATAGAGCGACAGATCAACACCGAACAAATGCTCCTTTTATCTCTTCTCCATCTCGGGCAGGCTCAAGTTCACTTCCCACCAGTCTTCCGTTCAACACATCATCAGGGGAATTTCTATAAATGTAGAGGTTCTGCAAACGTACACACATCTATACATACATACTTTGACGACTCAGCACACTGAATTATGCAGTGAGCATTGATGTAATGAGCAAATTAATTCATGAGAAAAACTTAAGTCTGAAATCGGAGCCTATTATCAATAAACCCACAGAATGCAAAGTCATTCTTTATTAAAGGAGTAACAAAAAGGTATTTTCAAATGTGAATACTGATAGCAGCTAACCTATCAGTGCATGTGGCCTAAGGTGGTCTAGCAGTCTAGGCCGCTGCCTCCAGATCACAGACAACGCTGCAGTATGGGTTCAAATCCTCCCACTGCTAGTTCAGCGCACTCTCTCCTCCATCTTTAATCCTATCCAATAAACAAAAAATATGCTAAGTGAAAAAAATCTAGAAGCAACAATGGCTCAGCCGCGAAGTGCTAGGCAAATACAAGCTCGGGACCGCCAAGTGCTGGAGCGCATAAAAATGGTCTGTCCTCAGTTGCAACACTCACTACCTGCCTCCGGAAGCATCGTCAGCACAAGAACACACACAAGCCTAAGATCACCATGCACAATGCCAAGCATCGGCTGGGGCGGTGCAAAGCTCACGCACAATTGGACTGATGAATCTGGAGTGATGAATCGCGCTTCACCATCTGGCAGTCCGACAGAGGAACTATAACGTTTGTTGGAGGAGGAATAATGGTCTGGGGATGTTTTTCATAGTTCGGGCTAGGCCCTTTTAGTTCCAGTGAAATCTTAACGCTATAGCATACAATTACATTGTAGACGATTCTGCGCTTCCAACTTTGTGGCAACAGTTTGGGGAATGCCCTTTCTTGTTTCATTATGACAATGCTCTCGTGCACAAAGTGAGGTCCATACAGAAATGGTTTGTAGAGATTGGTGTGGAAGAACATGACTGGCCTGAACAGAGCCCTGAACACCTTTGGGATGAACTGGAACGACGACTGCGAGCCAGGCCTAAATCACCCAACATCAGTGTCCGACCACACTAATGCGCTTGTGGCTGAATGGAAGCAGGTCCCCGCAGCAATGTTCCAGCATCTAGTGGAAAGCATTCCCAGAAGAGTGCAGGCTGTTAGAGCAGCAAAGGTGGGACCAACTCCATATTAATGCCCATGATTTTGGAAAGAGATGTCTGACAAGCAGGTGTCCACATACTTTTGATCATGTAGTGTATGACTTATAAGCACCATAGAGTGGCATCTAGTGAGTATGGGCAGTACTGCAACATCCATCCCCTCTCCTGGTGAATCCTGTAATTATTAATCAAACCAGACAAGGTCATTATCCAACCTTGCAGGATTTGTTGCTGGCGGCCCATTGATTCTAGTAGTTCATCAAAGCCATGCTATCGCAGTGTCTGGAGAGGACACAGCATGTTTATTCATGAGGGGTCTTCCCCTCAGGGACCCAGACCCCAAACACTACAAACAAGGAGGGGAATTAACCCTGTATCACTGGCGGAGATTAGGGCTTCATCCCACATGGTACACTGTGGGCCCTGGTCAAGAGTTGCGCACTGTATAGGGAATAGGGTGTTCTGGGTGATCTCCAGCTCAGAGTCAGCGAAAAACTAAGCTAAGGGTGTGTTCGTAAATTGCCTCCAGTGTGCACTCCGGGCCATTCGTGAATTCAGAGCTGTTCACTCTCGGAGCGTTCAGAGATCATTTCCAGAAATAAATGAGCTACACCTCACTCGTACCATTTCAAGTTCATGCAGTTGTGGCATTGCACTGAAGATGGCAGTGCTTTGCTTTATAGTACATGTGCAGCGGCACGCTTTTGGTCTCTAATTATTGCAGGCATGGTCATGTTGTATACCGCTGCATAGTCTTGAATAGCATCAAGATGTTATAGCCATGTTGTTACATTCTTATTGTTTAGTATAGTGAATTGGAGATTGTCTTCAGTTTATATCTATGATTCACTATTGTGTCTTTATTTCCCCCTTGTATTTTCAGGCCACACACAACCAAGTTGGTTAATACTCAA
Organism: Oncorhynchus gorbuscha; assembly: GCF_021184085.1. Taxonomy (NCBI): domain Eukaryota; kingdom Metazoa; phylum Chordata; class Actinopteri; order Salmoniformes; family Salmonidae; genus Oncorhynchus; species Oncorhynchus gorbuscha. The sequence goes on from NC_060173.1 coordinate 53,562,254, forward strand.
GCTGTCAATCAAGCCATTAACATCCTACACTGTGCTGTGCTTTTGCCCTATACTATGTGAATCCTCATCTTCATTAAACCCACCACAACTGTAATCCACTTTACTGTCATCTGTGCCCCGATCAGCACCTGGGAGTGAACATATTAAGAAATACCAAACCTAAGAATATACAGTCCACCAAGTCCTCCATTTAGGGTTGCACCTTTCCGGTATCTTTTGTAAAATTCCCAGGTTTTCCAGAAATCCTGGTTAAAAGATTATTGGAATCAAGTGGGGGGAAAAATGAAACTCCTGAATACTCCAGCATTCCCAGGAATTTTGGGAATGTTACTATCATTTTGCAACCCTAACTCTATTAAAATTTAGGATAATTTACTTTGTCTACCTCGGTTAGGTAGACGGGTAGACATCATAATAACAGCCTCTGTGGATGACCACACAATCCTGTTTAAGTAAAGACAGAAGTCTGTAGCTTCAATCAATATGAGATTTATTCAGTTAGTCAGTGATTTTGCACGGAGAAAATAAAACATTATTTCGTGAAGCCATTAATCTCCATGAAAGATATTATAGAAAATAGTTTGTAAAAAATTCCACATGCGTATTTGGAGGTATTTGACAGGGGCAGTGCCGTTTCTAATCCGCTACCTAGTACCTAGCCTGTCGTTTAGGTAACTGCTTGTTTTGGAGTCCTGAAGTAACATGTTGGCCACGTCGAAGAACTTGTGTTCATACGCAAGCTTGTAGTAGGTGTAAACGTCATCACAGTGTTGCAATAGTCTCTTCAGGTTCTGGCCCGCACTGCTCGGAGGCGTGTTGTGAGTCAATCTGAAAAGGTAGGACCAGACCAATAATTAATACCAGCAAGAAGATATTCCCTCCTAATTCTGGAAATAATCTGAAATTACTTTTGGGATATGTCTTCAAACAGGCAGGCGGGGAGTGGCCTGTGAAGTCGGAACTCCTCTAGGTAAGCAAAGTCTCCACTGAGGATGACCTTCTGGTAGAGCACCTCCGCCCAGTCTGGACTGTAGTCGTAGGCCTCCGACAACACAAAAGCCTAGAGACACGAGAAACAACACAGTTTAAAATAATTGCTTAAAAGAAGTTTAGCTACATCTCATTATGACATACTACTGGGAATCGATCTACATTTCAGTACATACTTCCCAAGTCTAGGATTGAGATAATTGACTTTTCCTCCCACTATTACAATAGCACCGGTACCACAAGTCTAGCATTTGGATAACTGATTTAGTATACCACGGTTACATTTAGTGCCATTACCTGGTAACAGCGGGGCAGTGCCACTATGGCACCAAGGAGATCTGATTGGCGCAGGTTGATGACACGTTGGTCTTGACCGTGGTTCAGGAAGTGGAGCTGGAGTGTGGTCAGCTTTGCCATTTTGACACAACGTGATGCCTGGCGTACACACGAGTCCTGAGGGAGAACACACACGCGCATGCATATATACATGCATGCGTACACACAAGTTTTTTAAAATCTTCACTGCAAAGCTATTACTCACGTTCAATTAACACTAGAAAGACCCAGATAATAATGACGCAAAACGAATTTAAATGTTTTATTACTCTGCTATTTCTTAAGTGATCCTTGACTTTTCCTAAATAAGTCTATATAAAAATTCTAACAACGACACTGTGTTATATCACAAATAGAACTGGAGTCACTTTTCCCATACGTATATGTACATCGCTAACTCAATTACCTTGTATACCTGCACATCAACTCGGTACTAGTACTCCCTGTATATAGCCATGTTATTTTTTAGTCGTTATTGTTATTCATTATTCACTGTGTATTTATTCCTCCTGTCACTATTTCCATTTTATTTTTTGATCTTAAACTCTGCATTGTTGGAAAAGGACCCGTGAGGCGGCAGCGTAGCCTAGTGGTTAGAGCGTTGGACTAGTAACCGGAAGGTTGCAAGTTCAAATCCCCAAGCTGACAAGGTACAAATCTGTCGTTCTGCCCCTGAACAGACAGTTAACCCACTGTTCCTAGGCAGTCATTGAAAATAAGAATTTGTTCTTAACTGACTTGCCTGGTTAAATAAAGGTAAAATAAAATAAATAAAAATTCACTGTTAGTCTACACCTGTTTTCATATGACAAAAAAACTTTTGATTTGAGTTATAACCAGTTTTAGGCGGACATATCATTTTTTAAAATGTCTTTCCCGACTGTTGAAGGTGCCATGACCAGTTGATAATCACCCCGATAATTGCTTCAAAACTGAACCTAAACTATACCGAAACAATTATTATTATTATTATATATATATTTTTTACATATAACATGAAATAAATGAAGTAAAGTATGATAAAAGGGGGAGAAATGGGAGAGTTTATGAGTGAGGGGAAGCGAGCAATGCTCAAAAAAACAAGCCTGGTAGGCACCATGAACAAAGCGAGATGGGAGCTCCCTCTGCCCAAAATATGGAACCCACACAGGTCCAAACCTCATGTTCAAAAGTTATTGGAATATTTACCCTTGCAGGGTGGCCAAAATTAGCTAGGCTGGATGACGTGAGAGAACGATTGCTACCTCACAGGTTCACATTTCCCGCTGAAATCGGAATCTTTCTACTCGAATCCGCAGGACATAAAACAATATGTTTTGGGATAGTATTTTCACATTTTAGTATAAGCTTTTCTAATTAATGAGTAATTCCTGTTTAGAAGATTTTCTCACAAAAACAAGCGTCTCTCTGTGAAATGTCAACGGAGCACTGAACGTACCGCAATCCTTTTTTATTTTCAAAGCCTTTCACAATTAATTCAGCTTGTGCCATGCTAATTTAGCTTTTGCAACTCGTCAAAACAACTTTGAAGATGACCAACACAGCATGTGCAATCCTCAAAAGTTGCTGCGAGTAAGCTGCTCCGCTCGTCAACATAATGTGTAGGTAGGTAGGAAATCAGTGTAGGTGTAGGTAGGAAATCCGATTATTTGGACTTACTGTTAGTTTGGCCCTGTCTGGGGGTGTCCTCGGATGGGGCCACAGTGTCTCCTGACCCCTCCTGTCTCAGCCTCCAGTATTTATGCTGCAGTAGTTTATGTGTCGGTGGGCTAGGGGGTCAGTTTGTTATATCTGGAGTACTTCTCCTGTCCTATCCGGTGTCCTGTGTGAATTTAAGTATGCCTTCTCTAATTCTCTCTTTCTCTTTTCTTTCTCTCTCTCTCTCAGAGGACCTGAGCCCTAGGACCATGCCTCAGGACTACCTGACATGACTACTTGCTGTCCCCAGTCCACCTGGCCGTGCTGCTGCTCCAGTTTCAACGGTTCTGCCTGTGATTATTATTATTTGACCATGTTGGTCATTAATGAACATTTGAACATCTTGGCCATGTTCTGTTATAATCTCCACCCGGCACAGCCAGAAGAGGACTGGCCACCCCACATAGCCTGGTTCCTCTCTAGGTTTCTTCCTAGGATTTGGCCTTTCTAGGGAGTTTTTCCTAGCCACCGTGCTTCTACACATGCATTGCATGTGGGGTTTTAGGCTGGGTTTCTGTACAGCACTGAGATATCAGCTGATGTACGAAGGGCTATATAAATACATTTGATTTGTTAATGAAATGTTAGTGAAAGACCCCACTGAACGACGTAGAACATGAATCATCTTGGTCAAATGTATTTTATAACATAAAGAAGTGAAATTTCATCACCCAAAGCCTGTTTTCACCCACTCTGTAGATTGGGTGGTAGTACTGAGCCATTAGTGCTTTTTCAGTTCAGTTTTGACACGTTTTTAAATTTATTTTTTAAATACCACGGTTTTCAATTAATATTAAATGCATTATGAATAATTACATCAAAATGATTAGAGCTTTTTAATAGAAATTCCAAAGCCAAAAATAGTGGACATTCAACTGTCAAAACATTGAAAATATTCCATTGGCTCTGTCAGGTCCAAATAGAAAAATAGGAAAAAATAAAATATTGCAATTCTGTAGACCATCATTTTTAATTCCTTAGTCATCATCTCATCTCTGCTCAGGCAGTCACAGCCAGTCAGACAACCATCTAACGTCATCTCTGTTCTCCTCACACTGTACTGTCTTCGCTCAGTACTAGTGGGTGGACACCCTACTCACAGTGGATTCAGAAAGTATTCTGACCCCTTAACACATTTTGTTACATTACAGCCGTATTCTAAAGTTGATTCAATTATTATTTTTCCTCATCAATCTACACGCAATACCCCATAATGTCAAAGCTAAAACAGTAAGAATTGTTTTATTTATTTACAAGGGTATTCAGGCCCATTGCTATGAGACTCGAAGTTGAGCTCAGGTGCACTCTGTTTCCATTGATCATCCTTGATGTTTCTACAACTTGATTGGAGTCCGCCTGTGGTAAATTCAATTGATTGGACTTGATTTGGAAAGGCACACACCTGTCTATATTAGAGGTTGACCGATTAATCGGAATGACCGATTAATCGGAATGACCGATTAATCGGAATGACCGATTAATCGGAATGACCGATTGATCAGGGCCGATTTCAAGTTTTCATAACAATTGGTAATCTGTATTTTTGGACACCAATTTTTTTGTATACCTTTATTTAACTAGGCAAGTCAGTTAAGAACACATTCTTATTTTCAATGACGGCCTAGGAACGGTGGGTTAACTGCCTTGTTCAGGGGCAGAACGACAGATTTTTACCTTGTCAGCCCGGGGATTCGTTTTTGCAACCTTCCGGTTACTAGTGCAACACTCCAACCACCTGCCTTACATTGCACTCCATGAGGAGCCTGAGTGGCAGGCTGACTACCTGTTACGCGAGGGCAGCAAGAAGCTAAGGTAAGTTGCTAGCTAGCATTAAAATTATCTTATAAAAAACAATCAATCAATCTTAACATAATCACTAGTTAACTATACACTAAGACTCTCTGGTCTGATGAAACCAAGATTGAACTCTTTGGCCTGAATGCCAAGCTTCACGCCTGGAGGAATCCTGGCACAATCCCTTTGGTGAAGCATGGTAGTGGCAGCATCATGCTATGGGGTTGTTTTTCTGAAAATAGCTGTGCAGTAACGCTCCCCATCCAACCTGACAGAGCTTGAGAGGATCTGCAGAGAAGAATGGGAGAAACTCCCAAAATACAGGTGTGCCAAGCTTCTAGCGTCATACCCAAGACTCGTGGCTGTAATCGCTGCCTAAGGTGCTTCCATTTTTTTTTAAATCATAAATTTGCAATAAACATTTTTAAATACTGTTTTTGCTTTGTCATTATGGGGTATTGTGTGTGTAGATTCATGACAAAACAAAAATGTAATCCATTTTAGAACAAGGCTGTTCTAAAATGTTGAAAAGTACAGTAACATAAAGTAATGAAATGTTATGTTCTTTAAAAATATATATTTTCGTATTCTAATGTTAGGTAAGACCTTCATAATCACAACCAAATGATAACTTTTCGGATAGTATATATTCAATCTACGTATTAGACTGTTCGAATGTTGATGTCCAAAACATGTGTCATTGGCACAAAGGGGGGACCAAGGAGACCTTTCTAGTATTAACAAACACTAAACAGAGGACCTGAGTTTGTTAGTTGGAGGGATAACAATACCTTAGAATAGCTCTCTGCAGCATCCTTCAGGAGAGTAAGAACCTTTATCAAGGCACTTCTGAGTTCAGGGGTCACTGCTGTTATGGGATGAGCAGGGAGTGAGTGAAAAACACTGTCTGCATGCTCTTCACTGAGTTTGTGTCAATGACTCATACACAGGCTACATTCATGTGCAAATAAAGTAAAAACAACAGAAAAACTTCACAACAGTCTATTTTAAGAAGTTGCCCTCTATACAACAGGAAAGATACTACAATATTGAAAAACACATCCCTTGACACCAGGGGTTGGGGTCAGTTCAGTTTTTTGACTCAAGTGATTTGACAATCAATTCATAAAATGAAAATTGTCTACTGTTTTCTATGAGGATGTTTCAATTCATGAATTGAATTTCAATTCACTTGCATAATTGAAAACTTAATTGACCTCAGGCACTATACCATGTTCTTTATATGCGTCACAAATATGTAATATGTCTGACTTCATACTGTAATTGTAGTGATCCTCATATTATAAATTGTAGGCCTTGTCATCGCTCACCCCAAGGCTGGGACTCGATCAGTTTGAGTTGGGTGCGGGCGGCTCCCTCGTGGTTCTCTCCTATCTCTCTGCACATGCTGAAGCACAGGGCCACCATGTTGTACTTCTCACTGTCACCCGGCAAACACCGCTTGATGTAGTCCAGCAGGGCCGTCTTCAGCCGGAAGTTCTGCAACACACACCGTTTAGATACTAGCGTACTATACCGTGGGGCAAAAAAGTATTTAGTCAGCCACCAATTGTGCAAGTTCTCCCATTGACAAAGATGAGAGAGGCCTGTAAGTCCGTGTTGCCCAGCAACAGCCCCAAAACATCACTGCTCTAGAGGAGATCTACATGGAGGAATGGGCCAAAATAACAGCAACAGTGTGTGAAAACCTTGTGAAGACTTACAGAAAACGTGACCTCTGTCACTGCCAACAAAGGGTATATAACAAAGTATTGAGATAAACTTTTGTTATTGACCAAATACTTATTTTCCACCATAATTTACAAATAAATTCATTAAAAATCCTACAATGTGATTTTCTGGATTATTATTATTTGTTTCTCATTTTGTCTGTCATAGTTGAATTGTACCTATGATGAAAATTACAGGCCTCTCTCATCTTTTTAAGTGGGAGAACTTGCACAATTGGTGGCTGACTAAATACTTTTTAGCCCCACTGTACGTATAAACAAGTGCACTACAAAACACAAACTTTAATACCCCTTTTACATTACTGAACTGACCCAAGCAGAGCTGTACTGGGTTGGCTTGGTTATGCATCCAACAGTTACTGGAGCTGTGCTGGAAAGGACAATGTGAAAGTAAAATATCCTGTCCTATTGTTCTAATTCTGGTACTCCGAGACACTCCTACACATCTAAAGCATGGTGTTCTCAGAAAACAGCATGTACACAACCCCTGTGATATATAGATTTCCTGTCTCAACTAAAATACAATGACTAGATGCCTCTCTCTGTCTGGCAGGTCTGTTGTGTCTCTGTGGGTGTTCTGTCAGACCTCAACTGAATCTGTTTTGGGAAGAGCGATCTCTATCTGTGTTTACACAAACACAGTGTGCAGTTTCTGCGTTTGTGTGTGTGTGTGAGAGAGACAGATCTGTGTGCGTGTGCGCCTCTTACAGACTCTACTTTTTTCCTGAGCAGCATCTCGAAGCGGTGGTTCTGGTTGAGCAGGTCGAAGATGTAGGTCATGTCATTGTATCTGCCAATGCCAGTTAGGAGACGCACCTGAAGGGGTCAACACAAGGTGAGCGCACACACACGCATACGCACGCACAGAGAAAAACGGTACTCATGAACTGACACCACCATGCCTACAGTACAATTCATTCGGAGCAATTAGTTTACAGTAAAAACTCACCAGGAAATCCATTGCAAAGCCTGCAACATATATTACGACGTAATTAGGATACAATGACTGGGAAGGAGGCCCATGTGTGACCAGGCAGAGGGATTTACCAGCAGGCCGTAGTGTTCGCTGTGGGCCAGGTGTGCGTGGCTGAGGTGGCGGGCAGCCTGCAGCACCCTCACTATGCCCTCCATGTTACAGGTCAGACTGAAGCAGTCGTGGGCCAGGATCAACAGCTCCACCGCTATACAACAAGAGGGAGAGTTAGATATTATGCATCATTATACATGATATTATCCACCAATACACCGCAACGCATTAAACTGCAAATGAATTAGTAACTGGTTGGCATGACTCATTTCCATTGGTAGCTCTTTACATATGTACCCGTATACAGGTTCGAAATAGCAGGTTTTGGATACTGATAAGCGCCTAAATGGTATCGCAGTGGCTGTACAGTAACATGCTACACATGACGTCAGAGCTCAAGGTCTCAAATTAGGTTTTTACTGACAGCGATACTGGACTTCACCACCGCACACGACAAGATGTTGCCCCCATCCCTACCATTACTTGGGAAACGTTTGCAAACATTTTGTTGTCTGAGTGCGGGAAATGCTGTAAATAAAGAGGACTCTATGTATTTTGAAAGATGAGAAGTTGAGGATTATAACAAATACCGCTTTGATGGTCTTACAAGCAAGCCAAAAACACGAAAGTCCAAATGTGCACTGAACGTTTCCATATCAAAAAAACCTGTCATATACAGTGTCAACGTATGTATGCTTGATGTACAAGATGACAGGCGTCATCCCCTGGGTTGATCGGAACTGAATAAGCCTATGTTTGCCGTATTGTGAAGAAATTTGGTGGGGAACGCTCACCTGAATGCACTCGCGACTATTATATACGCACCAAAATTATGATCGGCTTCTCCGAATTTCCTTGCGAAAGCCGAACACTGTCAGATCATATTTTGTAACGTAGCTAACCATGCTGGCAATAGAGTGCACTTTCAAATGATGCCCACCCGACCAGGTTGTGATTGATTATGGAATGTGGACATTTTGGAATGTGTAAACAACAGTAATTGTGAGAAGGTGGGGACGCAGGGCTGTGTTCCAAAGAAAACACCTACAAGTGTGCTCGCTCTAGTTCCTCAACGGCACAGCGAGGAGAGCTCAAAACAGTACCTTATAGTTGAAGACTCTTCTTTGAGTCATAAAAGTGCATTGAAATTACAGTAGAAGTTTACATACACTGAGGTTGGATTCATTAAAACTAGTTTTTCAACCACTCCACAAATTCCTTGCTAACAAACTGTAGTTTTGGCAAGTCGGATAGGACATCTAATTTGGGGATGACAAGTCATTTTTCCAACAATTGTTTACATATAATTCACTGTATCACAATTCCAGTGGGTCAGAAGTTTAAATACTCTAAATTGACTGTGCTTTAATAAACAGCTTGAAAAATTCCAGAAAATGACATCATGGCTTTAGAAGCTTGAGTCAATCTTGAGTCATCATTTGAGTCAATTGAAGGTGTACCTGTGGATGTATTTCAAGGCCTACCTTCAAACTCAGTGCCTCTTTGCTTGACATCATGGGAAAATCAAAAGAAATCAGCCAAGACCCAAGAAAAACAATTGTAGACCTCCACAAGTCTGGTTCATCCTTGGGAGCAATTTCCAAATGCCTGCAGTTACCACGTTCATCTGTACAAACAATAGTATGCAAGTATAAACACCATGGGACCACGCAGCCGTCATACTGCTCAGGAAGGAGACACATTCCGTTTCCTAGAGATTAACGTACTTTGGTGTGAAATGTGCAACTCAATCCCAGAACAACAGCAAAGGACCTTGTGAAAATGCTGGAGGAAACAGGTACAACATTTCTTTATCCATAGTAAAACGAGTCCTATATCGACATAACCTGAAAGGCTGCTCAGCAAGGAAGAAGCCACTGCTCCAAAACCGCCTTAAAAAAGCCAGACTATGATTTGCAATTGCACATGGGGACAAAGATCATACTTTTTGGAGAAATGTCCTCTGTTCTGATGAAACAAAAATATAACTGTTTGGTCATAATGACCATCGTTATGTTTGAAGGAAAAAGGGAGGCTTGCAAGCCGAAGATCACCATTCTAACCGTGAATCACGGGGTGGCAGCATCATGTTGTGGGGGTGCTTTGCTGCAGGAGGGACTGGTTCACTTCACAAAATAGATGGCATCACGAGGCAGGAGAATTATATGGATATATTGAAGCAACATCTCAAGACATCAGACAGGAAGTAAAAGCTTGGTCGCAAATGGGTCTTCCAAATGGACAATGACCCCAAGCATACTTCCAAAGTTGTGGCAAAATGGTTAAAGGACAACAAAGTCAAGGTATTGGAGTTGCCATCACAAAGCCCTGACCTCAATCCCATAGAAAATTTGTGGGCAGAATTGAAAAAGCGTGTGTGAGCAAGGAGGCCTAAAAACCTGACTCAGTTACACCAGTTCTGTCAGGAGGAATGGGCCAAAATTCATCCAACTTATTGTGGGAAGCTTGTGGAAGGTGACTCAAAATGTTTGACCCATGTTCAACCATTTGAAGGCAATGCTACCAAATACTAATTGAGTGTATGTAAACTTCTGACCCACTGGGAATGTGATGAAAGAAATAAAAGCTGAATTAAATCACTCTCTACTATCATTCTGACATTTCACATTCTTAAAATAAAGTGGTGATTAAATGTCAGGAATTGTGAAAAACTGAGTTTAAATGTATTTGGCTAAGGTGTATGTAAATTTCCGACTTCAACTGTACGTAGGAACTGTGTACACTTTGTTTTTTTTGTCTTATGTTGCACCTACCACAAAATGTCCCGTGAATATTCTCATGTTACTGAATGTATCCAGAGTATTTTCCGATTATGTAATGTTCCCAACAAATGCGGTGATCCTTCTGTGGTCCTTCTGTAGCTCAGTTGGTAGAGCATGGCGCTTGTAACGCCAGGGTAGTGGGTTCGATCCCCGGGACCACCCATACGTAGAATGTATGCACACATGACTGTAAGTCGCTTTGGATAAAAGCGTCTGCTAAATGGCATATATGATTATGATTATATGATTATGAGTACAGTAAATGTAAAATGCACATCAAATCAACAGTGTTAGATTTGGATTGAGTCAGTGTCAGTAACTGTTTTGTCCTCACTTTTAGTCTAATAATTTTCCCATAATCTCCAAACTGTTCCCTTTTGATTGCTACCATGGTTATGCAGATGCTTTTCATATTTCTTCTGTAAGAAACATTTAAATGTAGGCCAATTCCCACTAGTGCAAGGGGTTTTAAAGAACTATGGCATGACTAGCTAAATAGAGTGGAATAAACCCATGATAATACTATATTACCATTGTTTACCACTACAGTACTATGACGGAGTGTTTATCTAGTATTTAGTGTCTGAAGTAAGACTCAGCTAATAGACTGGAATGATTTCATTCCCATAAGAGAACAGCCTATGTTACTGTAGTATTGAGTAGGGCCGGGATGATATCAGCATCGAAATGTTGTCATTGTGTTGTCATCCAGAGTCACACTTATTTATTTCCCAAGCTCTAGCACAATCTATTTTACATACGGCAGGTTTTAAAGGAGCAAAGAGTTTGATCTGCTTCGTGTTTTTATTTTTGCCATGGAAAAAAATATTGCGATACTGGTATTGTCACAGCCCTAGTATTGAGTATATCTTACTGCAGCCGAGCTCTCCTAGTGGCACAGTGGGGATGTGGTCCAGCAGTTTGATGCCCACCAGGTTGGGGTCCCCACACAGCTTGGCCAGCTGCAAGAAGGACTCTCTCCCTTCCTCTGGACTGAACATCTGCTTCTCTGCTGTGAACACACACCAATCACTACAGTCGTTGTGTCTGACTCAGGGTTTAATAAGACAGTAATAAAGTCCAATAGCAAGGATAGCGCAGGAGGTGCATATTAAAGCTTTGTAACCAATTATCTGAGCTCTTAGCTACGATTATACATTTCCTGTAACCTTAGGACTAAAAATGAATATGTCTGACTTTAGTAGGTAATAGAACCACAACATATTTAATATACGAGTAGGGATTTAAAAAAGTATGCAATAAATCTTCTAGAGGGACAATTAGTTGCATTTAAGTAGCCATATCAATCAATCCATCATTCCTCTCACCAGTCTCTCCGTCCTGTGCAGAGGCCAACAGGCCCTGGACCACGGCGGTGGATACAAGCTGGGCCACGGTGTCAGGCTGCAGGCCCTGCACACTGATGAAGGCCTGGGCCTTCTTATAGCGCTCCGGCTGCTGGGACAGTAGCACCTTACACAGCACCGCCTGAGGCTCCTCAGCTGAGATCTCACTGTATGAACACTGCAGCTCCTAGGTAGCGGTATCAAAGGGTCAAAGGTTACCATGATCAAGGTTATGTCCATTGGGCACCAAATGGAAGAACTGATTGAAATAGTGAGCAAATACCTGCACTTGTACAATCAGAAAAGCACATTTTAATTTTACGTTTTAAAACATCTTCCTTCGTCTGCCCTAATGAACACGACCAAGTTCAACTCATAACGACATGTAGAAATGGAATAAACTAGATAGTGAAATCCCTGATCCTGTATATTAAAATCTAGGGTATTAATACAGTACATTATAAAAAAATACTACACAACAACAATGCTCTCATGAACACACAGCAATGTACATAACTTCAATTCACTTCACAAAAATAGGCTCAGTCTATTGTTTAGGTCTGAAAAGGCAGCAACTTCGATGTTAAGGTCGGAAAAGATAGGGGAGTACCTTGGAGAGCTCGTAGAGACTCAGGACCTGCTTGCAGTAGCTCTTTCCGCGGCGACATTCGTCCACCAGCATCTGGAGCTGAGTCACTGTTTGATCCTCTGGGGAGGGCACCATCACAAAGGAGGACAGGCTGCTAAAACTGGTTGCTGGAGTGGGGTCATTCACAGAGAAACAGATGGACAGCGTTCAAAGAGGGGATATGTCAATAATGCAAAAGGCCATACAGAGTGAGGTCCAAAAGTGTTTTGACGGTTACACATGTTGTCGTTTTGGCTCTGTACTCCAGCACTTTGGATTTTAAATAATACAATGACTATGAGGTTAAAGTGCTGACTGTCAGCGTTAATTTCAGGGTATGTAAAAAAAGAAAAGTTTACCCCCTGTGTCTCCCCAATTTCATGATTACGATCTTGTCTCATTGCTGCAACTCCCCAACGGGCTCGGGAGAGGCGAAGGTCGAGTCACGGCGTCCTCTGAAACATGACCCGCCAAACCATGCTTCTTTACACCCGCTCACTTAACCTGGAAGCTGCACCAATGTGTTGGAGGAAACACTGTTCAACTGACGACCGAAGTCAGCCCGCAGGCACCCGGCCCGCCATAAGGAGTCGCTAGAGCGCAATGAGCCAATTTAAAGTCCCCCCGGCCATCCCCAAACCTGGATGACGCTGTGCCAATTGTGCTCCGCCCTATGGGACTCCCGGTCACGGCCGGTTGTGACACAGCCTGGGATCGAACCCGCTGCAGCACAGCGATACAGACCGCTGCGCCACTCGAGAGGCCAATTTGAGGGTATTTTAATCCATATCGGTTAAACAGTTTAGAAATTACAGATGCATTTGCAGTTTGATGTATTCATAAACATATTCATAAACGTTGATGTATTCATTGCATGCTAGGAATATGGTACCAAATGCTAAACTTTTGACTACTTTAATAGACAGTGAATTGTTCTCTAAAATGGTGGGACTATGTACAAAAAGTGCTGTAATTTCTTAACGGTTCACCCGAGCCATCAGTCTGCACTTTAACCTCACTGTCATTGTATCAATGTTCTGGAGTACAGAGCCAAAATAACCAACAAACTATCATTGTCCAAATACTTTTGTACCTCACTATAAACTATGTAGGCGTTGTGACTGTTACTGACAATCTTTGAATTGTTGTTTGGGTGTATGTGAGTGTCGTTTTGATTATTCAGAGGTTTGTTGACATTTTTAGCACTGGTGTTTTGATGTGTCTGAGTGTTTTTTAACTTGTGACCTCTGCACATGAAGACTGGGATATGTTTCGGGTAGCCTCAAAGTAACATTGACGAATACACACGGTGACTGAGTTCATCAGGAAGTGTATAGGAGATTAAACCTGAAACTGTGGATAGGCGGTAGCATTAGCGCAAAACTGAAAGCGCGAACCACCACATTTAACCATGGCAAAGTGACTGGGAATATGGCCGAATACAAACAGTGTCGTTATTCCCTCCGTAAGGCAATCACAAGCAAAACGTCAGTACAGAGCCAAACACCAACGTTTTGCTCCCGGACAAGATAAACAACTTCGCCCGCTTTGAGTATAACACAGTGCCACTGACGCGGCCCGCTACCAAGGACTGTGGGCTCTCCTCCTCTGTGGCCGAAGTGAGTAAGACATTTAAGCGTGTTAACCCTCGCAAGGCTGCCGGCCCAGAGAGAATCCCGAGCCACATCCCCAGAGCATGCGCAAACCAGCTGGCTGGAGTGTTAACAGATTTATTCAATCTCTCCCTATCCCAGTCTGCAGTCCCCACTTGCTTCAAGATGTCCACCATTGTTCCTGTACCCAAGAAAGCAAAGGCAACTGGACTAAATGATTATCGCTCCATAGCTCTCACTTCTGTCATCATGAAGTGCTTTGAGAGGCGAGTTAAGGATCATATCACCTCTACCTCACCTGAAACCCTAGACGCAATTCAATTTGCTTACCGCCCCAATAGATTCACAGACGATGCAATCGCCATCACACTGTACACTGCCCTATCCCATCTGGACAAGAGGAATACCTATGTAAAAATGCTGTTCATTGACTATAGCTCAGCATTTAACACCATAGTACCCTCCAAGCTCATCATTAAGCTCGGAGCCCTGGGTCTGAACTCAGCCCTGTGCAACTGCTGAACTCAGCCCTGTGCAACTGGGTCCTGGAATTCCTGACGGGCTGCCCCTGGGTGGTGAAGGTGGGGCCGAGAGACTGAAAAACAGCTTCTATCTCAAGGCCATCAGACTGTTAAATAGCCATCACTTGCCAGCTTCCACCCAGTTTAGCAACCCTGCACCTTAGAGGCTGCTGCCCTACATACATAGACTTGGAATCACTGGCCACTTTAGAAATGGAACACTAATCACTTCAATAATGTTTAAATAATGTCTACATACGGCTTCACTCATCTCATATGCATATGCTGTATTCTATTCTACAGTATTTTAGTCTCTGCCTCTCCGACATTGCTCAATCTAATATTTATATATTTCTTAATTCCATACTTTTACTTTTAGATTGGTGTGTATTGTTGTGAATTGTTAGATACTACTGCACTGATGGGGATAGGAACACAATAATTAAGCTACACCCACAATAACATCTGCTAAATATGTGTAGGTGACCGATTTGATTTTGAACAAGTCTGACATGCGCCAAACAGTAGTTTATTGTTTGGGTGTATCTAGTAGGTTAACTGAGGGTCGTGTGGAGCTTACAGCTGGGAATGCTCTTCTTGGGCAGGCCCTCAAAGGTGAGCATGTCCTGCAGGCCAGCCTGGAGCTCGCCTGAGGCCAGGCCTCGGCAGTGCAGCACTACCCACATGTCCCGGGAGCAGAAGGAGAAGTAGCGGCACACACGGCTCGCCTCGTGGATACACCCTTCGTCCAACAGCTGCCCCACCAGGATAGCCAGAGCACCCTGCTCCTCCGTCCCAGTCTTCTCCCCACCCTCTTCCTTAGGGGAGAAGCTGGGCAGGCCGTCCAAGTTTAGGTTCCTGGGCTCGTTGAGCACTGCCATCTTGGAGAAGGAGAACTCCCTGATCAGGGCCTCGTAGGAGTTTTCCTCGGGGGCTATGGTGGGCGCCGGGAGGGCGAACATGCTCTCCTTCTCCATGGCGGTGAGCAGGACTTGCTGGCGCACTCGGCTTGTCCACAGCTGCTTCTCCAGGTCCTCGAGACGTGCCAGGGGAGCTTGGGCGAGCCAGGACAGCCAGTGGCCGGCCAGGCTGAGGAGAAGGCACCTCTCCTGGACACACAGCAGCTCTGTTCCGGCCACGGAGCCCCGGGGAGGCTCAGAGGCACCTGCCTGGGCCAGGAAGAACTCTGAGGCGGCCCCAGGACTAGTGCTGTTAGTCCTGAACTGCTCGTGGCATTTTCTCCAGAAGGACACCCGGGTCTCCCTCCTCTCCCAGTGCCGCTTGGCCTTCAGGGCCCCGAGGTCTTGGAGTAACTTTACCAGAAGAGGGATATCAGAAGGTGCGTCAAGCTACAATGCTCCCCCTCTCAAAACATGAATCATGCACTGTGCCTTCAGAAAGTATTCATACCCCTTGACTTATACCACATTTTGATGTGTAACAGCCTGAATTCAAAAAGGATTACATTTTTTTTTTCTCACCCATCTACACACAATACCCAACATTGATAGTGTTTTTAGAAATGTTTGCAAATTTATAGAGAATGAAATACAGAAATATCTCATTTACAGTGCCTTTGGAAAGTATTCAGACCCCTTGACTTTTTCCACATTTTGTTACATTACAGCCTTATTCTACAATGGATTAAATTAATTTGTTTCCTCATCAAATCTACACACAATATCCCATCATGACATAGCGAAAACAGGTTTTTCAAAATTATATTAATAATAAAAAACTGGAATAAGTATTCACACACTTTGCTATGAGACTCGAAATTGAGATCAGGTGCATCCTGTTTCCATTGATCATCCTTGTGATGTTTCTACAACTTGATTGGAGTCAACCTATGGTAAATTCAATTGATTGGACATGATTGGGAAAAGCACTCACTTGTCTATATAAGATCCCACAGTTGTCAGTGCATGTCAGAGCAAAAAGCAAGCCATGAGGTCAAAGGAATTGTCTGTAGAGATCCGACACAGGATTGTGTCTAGGCACAGATCTGGGTGAGGGTACTAACACATTTCTGCAACATTGAAGGTCGCCAAGAACACAGTGGCCTCCATCATTCTTAAATGGAAGAAGTTTGGAACAAACAAGATTCTTCCTAGAGCTGGCCTCCCGGCTAAACTGAGCAATTCGGGGAGAAGGGCCTTGGTCAGGGAGGTGCCCAAGAACCTGATTGTCACTCTGATAGAGCTTCAGAGTTCCTAAGTGTGGGGATGGGAGAACCTTCCAGAAGGACAACCATCTTTCAGCACTCCACCAATCAGGGCTTTATTGTAGAGTGGCCAGACAGAAGCTACTCCTCAGTAAAATACACATGACAGCCTGCTGGGAGTTTGCCAAAAGGCACCTAAAGACACTCAGACCATGAGAAACAAGATTATCTGGTCTGATGAAACCAAGATTGAACACTCTGGCCTGAATGCCAAGCGTCACGCCTGGAGGAAACCTGGCACCATTCCTACTGTGAAGAATGGTGATGGCAGCATCATGCTGTGGGGTTGTTTTTCAGTGGCAAGGCCTGGGAGACTAGTCAGGACTCAGACTGGGGCAAAGGTTCACCTTCCAACCAGACAATTACCCTAAGCATACAGCCAAGACAAGGCAGGAGTGGCTACATAATTGTATGTGTGGGGTACAGCGATGAGGTAGCCATTAAAAAATACATGTTAAACACTTATTTCACACAGAGTGCAACTTATGTGACTTGTTAAGTCAATTTTTACTCTTGAACTTATTAAGACTTGCCATAACAAACGGTTTGAATACTTATTGACTTAAGACATTTCAGCTTTTCATTTTTAATTAACTTAAAACACAATTCCACTTAGACAGTATGGGGCATTGTGTGTAGGTCAGTGACAAAAACATCTAAATGTAGTCCATTTTAAATGCAGGCTGTAACACAACAAAATGTGGAACAAGTCAAGGGATGTGAATACTTTCTGAAGGCACTGTAGCGTCTAGACCAAATCAACTTACATTGAATATACCAAAAGGTATAGGGCAGTGAGAGTTGAGTTTACACTGAACAGGCTGCACATGATCTAGTTGATGAGCATTGAGGACCCACGAGCTCACCTCGTTGATGACCAGGCTGTCAATGGGCAGCCCTGCCAGCTCGGCCACCTGGCGGGCCTTGTGGAACAGCCCGCTGTCTTGCAGCTTCTCCAACATGTTCTGGCACTCTCCCTGCAGGATGTCAGGGGAATAGCTCTCAAGCAGCCTGGGAGAGAGAGACACCGAGGTATCCTGGAGAACCTGGCTGAGGAAGCTGAGCTTCTTGAAGTCCGGGCCTGCTCACAGAGAAAGAGACCGATGCATACATAGAAGCAAAGACTGGTCAAGTCCACGAGTCAACCAGAACATCCTGTTTACAGTATTGCATTCTCAATTGTCAATACCTCACGCAAGCAGAAGACAGTGATTAACAAGCACAGATACAGACTCAAACATGAAGTGCCTGAGTCAGACAATAAGTTACAAAAAATTAATACAGTTTCCTCAACACCTCACACAAGTGGAAGACAGTGATTTAAATCCATGGTGAAAAGGCGTTCTGCCTGCTCTCGCCAACCATACCTGGAGGGTTCCGTGGTAATCATACGGTAAAAATGTCTGTCTTCATAGTTTTAGTCATGTTAAGCGACACTTTGTTTGCACAGTGTTATGAACAGAAGTCAGGCTTAACAATAAACACAGATCGTTGCTCTGGATATAATGCAACACTAATCTCTTATGGACGTCATTTAGGTTAAGTCTCACTTACTTGACAGCTAACTAGCTAAATATGATGATCCAACACAACAGCTGAAGACTCGGTGTTACTACAGCGTTAATACTGGGGTCTCACCGTTAGACTTGAGCAGGCGCTCCATGTCTGCGAGCAGCTGCAGTAGTCTGCGCAGCTCGTATTGTGTGGAGCACTGTTGCATCATGGTCAACAGGAGGACTGAGGCCTGGCACTCCACCCACTGGAGAGGGATGCCCGCTGGCGCATGAGCACCACTGCTCCTCAGCTGTCAGAGAGAAAGAGAGAGAGAGGATAAGGGGAAGATGAAAGAATAAAGAGAATTGAGATTGGCCTACATGCAACACACACATACCTCATAGGAAGTATGGCTGTATAACCTCTCGCGTACATAGAACAGATCAAACACTCATGCTAGAAAGTCTTCCTCTCCTCATTTCTTCCATTAACTACAATAGAGGATAATGAAAAGTAACAGAAATGAGGGCATGTACCTTTCACAAGGACAGGAGATCACAGTGAATACAGGAATTAAATAAATAAATAACATCAAAGTTAACTATGGTCATCGAGAGGGAGGACTTGGTGAGACTACGGCCGCAAAAGATTGTTGAGCGCAACAATGTGAATTGGGATGGTGACCATCTCAAAACACGCAGCAAAAGACGGCAAGAGGCCCGAACACAAGATGACAGCCAAGGTCACCGCTTTGAGGTATGAGTGCTGTTGTGCTTGACACACTCGATAAATTGGCCCTGGCCTTGTGGCTTGGCTGGCATGTGTGGCACCAAATTCATCCCTCTAATGACATCTCCAAACAGTACCGGCAAGGTCAGACACAGGCACCCCTTTAACTCCCCCTGACAACGGAGGGCATCAATTTCCCTCACAACCAACCTGTCAGACTTAAAGGGACCCTCATGACACGGACACCCGGAACGTCATCCGCGCGGACATAGATAATAAAAACATAACCTTCCGCCCCGGCACGACGCGTTACAGTACATGTACACAGTCCATTTCCCTTTCCATTAAAACAACTGAATTGGTTTGCAGTCAAATATACTACCATTCAAAAGTTAGGGGTCACTTAGAAATGTCCTTGTTATTGAAAGAAAAGCTAATTAGGCTATATAATTTGGGCAATTTAATTCCATATACTTTAGGGAAAGCTTTCCGTATCCTTATGGACCTACCGCCTATGCCTTTTAATGTGGCATAAACACAACCAGTCATCTAGACAGAGTTCCTCTGTCCAGTGTCTGTGTTCTTTTGCCCATCTTAATATTTTCTTTCTATTGGCCAGTTTGAGATATGGCTTTTTCTTTGCAACTCTGCCTAGAAGGCCAGTGTCCCGGAGTCGCCTTTACTTTAAGACAATGTTTAATTCATTAAAGCGTTCTTGTTTATTAGTGTGCTTTTGGTGCTTCAGCACAAACACTTATGCATTCTTATTCACCGTCATAGATAGACAAATCTTTACGTTGTACCAAGATAAACTGAACAAGTGTTTTGTATTTACTTTCATATTTATAGGAGGATATCGTTGTTGTTGGTGGTTATCATGTAAACCACATATAAAATGTTCTTAAATAATGTTTATATTAATGTTCATATTTAGTTGCGTTTTTCATTCCGCCCTTAAAAAAACATTATAATCGGCATATTTTGTCTCCCTAAAATCGCTATCGGAACCCGAAAAACCCATTTCGGTCTGGCTCTACTTCAGAGTCAGTTGGTGTCCTTTTCGGGAGAGATAGACAGTGAGTGTGGGAAATGGGAGTGGAAAGAAGAGGCAGAGGGGTGAAGGAGCTTACCGTGATCAGGCATTTCTGGAACTCAATGAGTTTCTTCTTGGCTTCAGGGTAGTTTTTGTAGTCGTAGCACAGCTCGTACATGAGCAGCACATGGATCAGGGGAGAGTCCTGTCACACACACATAGAGAGAGAAATGTGATAAAAGACCATCCAAACTCATGCAGAACCAGACATGACAGCCATAATGCATGAGGCAGACCTCCCATGATGCCTGCTGGGTAATGAGAGGAGCTGGTCTAAGCCTCGAAGCTGTTTGAAGATCATGCATACAGCGTAAAATTGACGACGAGGACATATCATTTGGGTCACTTCTGAGGAGGGAAGCTGCCGTGCAGGTAGATTAGTATTCTAATAGAACGCAACACTAATGACTAGGCCTGAAGGAAACCGATAAATGAAATGCAAATAACAACGAGGGATTGGATAGGCAAGCAACCATCTATGTGCTTTCAATTGCTTGAATGAAATTAAAGTTTAAAGCCATTTCTATTGGTTTCATCGGTTAGTGATTGACAGGAAATAGTGGAAAGTACCGCCCATCTTAAGCCTGCTGCAACCTCATTTGCATGTAGTCTATTCAATATGCACTAAGAACATACATTAAGAACACCTGCTCTTTCCATGCCATAGAATGACTAGGTGAATTCAGATGAAAGCTATGACACCTTATTGGTGTCACTCGTTAAATCCACTTAAATCATTGTGGATGAAGGGGATTTTTAATCCTTCAGACAATTGAGACATGGATTGTGTACGTGTGCCATTCAGAGGGTGAATGGGCAAGGCAAAACACTTAAGTGACTTTGAACGTGGTATGGTAGCATGTGCCAGGCGTACCAGTTTGTGTCAAGAACTGCAACGGTGCAGGGTTTTCATGTTCAACACTTTCCCATGTGTATGAAAAACGGTCCACTACCCAAAGGACACCCAGCCAACTTGACACAACTGTAGGAAGAATTAGAGTCAACATGGGCCAGCATCCCTGTGGAACGCTTTCGACACCTTGTAGAGTCCATGCCCTGACGAATTGAGCCTGTTTTGGGGGCAAAGGGGAGGGACGGTGCTTATGGAAGTTGTTCTTAATGTTTTGTATACGCAGCGTATAATGGAACAGTTTTTAAAATGTTCACCCGACTGAAATTGTTTTCTTCCTTTAGATTCAACACATTTGTGATGTAGTGCCTCGTTTCATTCTCTAGTCTCAGATACACGTCACTCTCGAATGTGCTTGAAAACTAATTATAATTGTTTTGTGACTACAGCGCCAACGATAAAACGCAATAACAAAGACGTGTTCTGATTGAGCGGAGCGTCAAAGGGGACAGAGTATTCACTGCATTACAATGCATTCTAAAATCATTTCTTGAGTTTAGGCCTATAGCATGGTAGTGCTCAGACCGCAAAATGGAATAAGGCCTGTCAGTTAAATTGCTGCCAATGAACTGCCCTTGGGGGGGGGGGGGACATTTAGATTTGGGGAGGATCCTAACTTTATATTTGTGTGCATACTTTCGTCTAAATCATGCATGTGTGTCAATGGGAGATTTGAGATTTGTATTTTTTCCCCAAAAGGGCAATTCATTTGCAAGACCTACAATGATATGTATCCCACATGTTCTATTGAATCACCCTCTGGAAGAGCTGGAAGCCTCGTATGAGAGGCCTGATCCTGCATTTCCTCAGCAGTGTCTTCCAGATGATTGACAGGTCGTGGAGGTTCCACTCATGACGTTGCGGGCTCTCTTCCAGGTGGGCGGTAGCCTCTGTGGCAATGACCTCACCCACAGAGGTCAGGACCCAGACGCAGAGGCACTGGAGCAGGTCGGCTTCCTGTCAATCAAATCCACGGCACACACACCGTACAGAGAAAGACGCACGCAATCAAACACACACACAGTCAGTTAAATAAAGTCCAGATACAAAGTAGATCATGTAAAGTGCAACTTTTATACACCCTCTTACAAAGTTCATGGATGACACAAAATGTCAATGCAATGAGAAAGTCAATACACTTCAGATTTTTATACCAAGCCTTATAATACAAATTCTCATAGACAGAGAATCCTTACAGACAGAGCCCTACCTGATGACAGGCAGCTAGTATGGTGAGCGTGGGGCAGTGCTGTGCCAGGGCCTCCCCCAGGAGGTGTCTCCAGGGACTGGCCTGCTCCTGGCTCTGCAGCAGCACCTGGAACAGCTCCTTGGGGGGGTCGGAGGCTTCCTCGCTGGGCAGGGTGATTTGACCCTGGGCCTCCCTGTCTTCCACCTCCCCCACCCTCCACTGAGAGCTGAGCTGCAGGTTCTGGAAGGCCAAGGTCAGGTGGGCCTGCAGGGCTGGGCTGAACTGGGTCGCCAGGGACCTCACCTGTCAATCACAAGTAGGGAAAGAGGGAAGAACTGAAAACATACAATCGCTACAGTACCACAGACAAGGGGGCGATTGGAAACCACCAGTCTTTATTTTCCATCTAGAGAACAATTCTTACAGTTTAGGCCCCTGTAAACAATACAATTTAATTCAAATAATATATTTCCCTGATAGGGATCTTCAGAGGGAGAGAACCTGAGGGCAGTTTTCATCCCATTTTAGAGTGAACAGAGAAAGTAGGTGTGGTAGAATCCTTCAGTTGTATGGGTTATTAAAGGCCCAGTGTAGTCAAAAATTATTTTCCTGTGGTTTATATATACATTTCCACTCAACGAGGTTGGAATAACACTGTGAAATTGTGAAAATTATGATAATTGCCTTTTAGTGTAAGAGCTGTTTGAAAAGAGCGCCTGAATTTTTGGCCTGTTTCGGTGGGATGGAGTTTCATCCTGCCTAGCAACACCACCAGACAGTGCAAGTTAATAGACCAATAACATAGACTTCCATACCGCTCTGCCAATAACAGTTAGTTTTCAGGTTGCATATCCCTCCCATTAGGCTTTTCCAATTAGGACCCTCACCATTCTAAGTCCTAGTCAAAATTCTTGCTTGAGAAAGTGCTCTTGCTAAGGAGTTATTTTTGTTTTTTGTTTCTTTATTTTCAATTCAAATTGTCAAAACCACACTAAGGTACTTCATTGTAGAAATTATTTGAAATTGAGTTAAAAGTGGCTGCATTGGATCTTTAAAGGGTTTTCTAGTGGGGTGTTAATGATAGTTAAAGGGCAAGTCCACTAATTTTCAAACCTCATATTCATTAACTCTAGCGCCGTACCAGTGTTTACATATGTGAAAACGGCGCGTTTCTGCATCGTTATTGTAGTCTACTACCACTTTTAGTCTTAGCCTTTACCACACTACTCACTGTTTAGCACATGACCTCACATGTGAATCCTTAAAGAGAAGGGTGGGGCTGCTTCAAGAGGGTGTCAACAATGCTGAACGGGTGTACAAAGGAGAGCTCTCCTGTAGGTACCAAAACATTCAAAGGCCCTTTTCTCAAAAGTGAGTTTACAAGTTTATCAATGTTCAAAGCAGAATTCCTTTCCCATTGTTCCTCAAAAATGCTGTGTATGATATACCATTTTGTAGCACTTTACATTACCCAATGTAAAAAGTAGAAATTTCAAATGTTGCTTCATAAGAAACGAATCCAGGTGGTGAGTCACATATGATGGAAATTCTTCACAGTGATGGAGAACTTAAACTCCTGCATGATAGACTCAGTAAACCGGAGTGTTAACTTCAAAATGTAGAAATGTGCTGTTTTCACACACTGATTGGTGTGGTGCTGGAGATAATGAATAGGAGTTGCAAAAGTGTTCGAATGGGCCTTTAAAGATTTAGCATGTGTGTGTTTGGCAGTGGTGGAGATGTACCTGCTGAGGGGGGTAGGTGTGCAGCTGGACAAAGAGCAGGAAGTGTAGCCACTGGCTGTCGGCTGCACAGTCCTGCGGGTACACACTGCTCAGGGGCAGGGCATGTAGCTGGCAAAACTGTATGGGCAGAGCCCACTCCTGACCTGCCTCATAGGATGACCTGGAGAGGGCATTTGGAGTTGAACAGACTCACACAACAAATTGTGCATAAAACTATGGGATACATTTCCTTGTACCAAACTGTGTATAAGAGTGTTTCATCTCGCCCCTAGACCATATGCAATTGCCGAGACCCGACAGTATTTGACAGGTGTAAGCAATATGGTAACATCTCCACCTTGCCCTGTGACATGCGAGATGTAAGTTTCACCATATTGCTTTTTACCCATCAAATCGTCACAATGCATAGGTCGATTTGGGATTGGGGCCTGTGCCTAACCTGCTGGTGCCCTTCCTCTCCAAACTGTCCTTCACAGCTTCCTCCAAGTCAAAGAGCAGCTCTTCCGCTGTCTCCCTCTCCACCTCCACCAGCTTACTGCCTTTAGCGGCTGAAACACAGAAAAGGTCAAACAAACATCACAGTGTGATGTGTGTGTGTGTGTCTTTGCAAATAAAATACAATTGTATTGTCACATACATACAGTTGAAGTCTGGAGTTTACATACAGTTCGGTTGGAGTCATTAAAACTTGTTTTTCAACCAATCCACAAATTTGTTGTTGATAAACTATAGTTTGGCAAGTCGGTTAGGACATCTACTTTGTGCATGACAAGACATTTTTACAGCAATTGTTTACAGACAGATTATTTCACTTATAATTAACTGTATCAAAATTCCAGTGGGTCAGAAGTTTACATACATGAAGTTGACTGTGCCTTTAAACAGCTTGGAAAATTCCAGAAAATGATGTCATGGCTTTAGAAGCTTCTGATAGGCTAACTGACAACATTGGAGTCAATTGGATGTGTACCTGTGGATGCATTTCAAGGCCTACCTTTGCTTGACATCATGGGAAAATCAAAAGAAATAAGCCAAGACCTCAGAAAATAATTCTAGACCTCCACAAGTCTGGTTCATCCTAGCGAGCAATTTCCAAATGCCTGAAGGTACCACGTTCATCTGTACAAATAATAGTACGCAAGAATAAACACCATGGGACCAGGCAGCCGTCATACCGCTCAGAAAAGAGACGTATTCTGTCTCCTACAGATGAACGTACTTTGGTGCAACAGCAAAGGACCTTGTGAAGATGCTGGAGGAAACAGGTACTAAAGTATCTATGTTCACAGTAAAATGAGTCCTATATCGACATAACCCGATAGGCCGCTCAGCAAGGAAGAAGCCACTGCTCCAAAACCGCCTTAAAAAAGCCAGACAACAGTTTGCAACTGCATATGGGGACAAAGATTGTACTTTTTGGAGAGATGTTCTCTGGTCTGATGAAACAAAAATAGAACTGTTTGGCCACAAAGATTATCGTTATGTTTGGAGGAAAAAGGGGGAGGCTTGCAAGCCAAAGAACACCATCCCAACAGTCAAGCACGGGGGTGTTAGTATCATGTTGTGGGGGAGCTTTTCTGCAGGAGGGACTGGTGCACTTCACAAAAAAAGATGGATTCATCATGAGGCAGGATAATGATGTGGATATATTGAAGCAACATCTCAAGACATCAGACATGTTAAAGCTTGGTCACAAATGGGTCTTCCAAATGGACAATGACCCCAAACATACTTCCAAAGATATGGCAAAATGGCTTAAGGACAACAAAGTCAAGGTATTGGAGTGGTCATCACAAAGCCCTGACCTCAAACTTTTTCTCCCTCAAAATTCAAGACGGCAGTACAGTAGGATGTCGGTCTCTGTCTTATCCCGTGTCTTATCCCTTGTAAATAGCCATTTTTTATCGTATATATCTTAATCTCACTTTCTATCTATGAATTAAAAATACTTTCCTGCAACCCGCCTCACCCAATGTGGTACGGATCTGCTATTTTTATTCCTTATAACTGGAACTTCCATTAGGAGCTAGCCAACTAACTAGCTACTAGTCTTTGTTAGCCACGGCTAGCGGTCCTCGCCTTTCCCCCCACGGAATCAGCTAGCCGTAGCATGGACAATCATCTATTTTGAAATGTCACATTCTTAAAATAGTGATCCTAACTGACCTAAAAGAGGGCATTTTTACTAGGATTAAATGTTAGGAATTGTGAAAAACTGAGTTTAAATGTATTTGGCTAAGGTGTATGTAAACCTCTGACTTTAACTGTAAATTTATTTAGCAGATGTTATTGCGGGTGTAGCGAAAAAACCCTACACACGTGTGTATGTGTAGGTTTACCCAGTAAGTCTTTAAGGGAGAATGTGCTGGTCCCTCCAGGCCTCTGGGTCCGGAGTCGGAGGATCAGACTGAGGGCTTTGAGGTCCACCCTCAGCTTTAGGCTACACACACCCAGGAGCTCGCAGAAACACACACATGCAGCTGCCACAGAGGGAACGCTGAAATGCAGCATGGCCAGGCTGTAGGCCTGCTGCGCCGCATGACTGAGCCTGACACAGGGAAAAGACATACAACATATTACAACACAATGTGCACTGAGTGCACAAAACATTAGGAACACCTTTCCATGACATCGACTGACCAGGTGAATGCCATGATCCCTTGTTGATGTCACCTGCTAAATACACTTCAATCAGTGTAGATAAAAAGGAGAAAGGTTAAAGAAAGATTGTTAAGCCTTGAAACAATTGTGATATGGATTGTGTGGGTGCCATTCAGAGGGTGAATGGGCAAGACAAAATATTTAATTGCCTTTTGAACTGGGTATGGTAGTAGGTGCCAGGCGTACAGGTTTGTGTCTAACTGCAATGCTGCTGGGTTTTTCACACTCAACAGTTTCCCGTGAGTATCAAGAATGGTCCACCACCCAAAGGACATCCAACCAACTTGACACAACTATGGGAAGCATTGGAGTCAACATGGGCCAGCATCCCGGTGGAACGCTTCCGACACATTGTAGAGTCCATGCTATGACAAATTTAGGCAGCTCTGAGGGGAAAAGTGGGTGCAACTCAATATTAGGAAGTTTTTTTTTTACACTCAGTGTACATGACTTGTATACCGGGTCGTCCTTATGAACTCAATCGCTTTTTGAACTAAATCTTCCATACATGTTTGCCCATGGTAGAATAATTCAAGAGAATACTGTCTTAACCGACGACAGGCATTAAACACACAAACACCTCAGATGATGTAAAATAGTCTGAGCTACAACATATGCGAAAATGAATATAAAATGACGTGTGCCACCGAAGAGTAACAACGATAACAGAGGGAAAAATAAAACAAGGATAAGTGCTTGCCCAAGCCTCTTGTTTTTATGTTAATACAAGTTTCAAATAGTTTGGTTAGTGACGTTAAGGCACTGAGGAGGAAGGCGTCTGACACTTCGAAATGTAGTCCGGCCTGCTTGTCCCTGATAAACCTCAAAGATCATTGTAGACATCTGAGTGCTTCGTTTTTTGGTTCCAGGCATAGTCATCATGTCCTCAGGTGAGATGTTTTTGGGGATGTACTCCGCTTACTGCAAACCATATCGTCTTTGTCGTGTGCCGTCTGTTACTCTGGTGTCAGTTGAAATTTCCTAACGGAGTCCGATATACTCACTGTGACTTCACTTCGTTGGAGTTGGCTAGCTGTTGGACGAGAAACGTTCCGTAGGCGAACGATGGTCGCCCGTGACGCAGATAGTACAGGAAGTCGAGGTTCTCAATGAGGGCGTATTTACTGACGAGGTGAGGACTGGAGAAATGGGGCAGCTCCACTGAGGTCTCTATTGGGGGAATTAAACATGGACATATCACACAACGTTTTTGAAGACACAAATGATCACCAAACAATCTACAGCCTTAGTTAAACCCTAGGGTACGTCATCTTATGCTAGGTGAGTTACAAGAGCATAAATTGATATTCAGAAGTGAGCTTAAAAAAAGAACATGTTCTTTCCGTGAAATACCTACCGGTGGAGCCGAGTGTATTGGCAGACTGCCACCCGAACAGTCGAGATGGATCCAATGGATGTAAAGACTAAAAGGAAAGACAAGTCAAATATATTGTCAGCAGAAATACTTCCGCTGCATACAAAGTCTTTATTTTACATTGCACTTAACACCACCATGTACACAGTCCATAACAAGTGCCCGTACAAATATTCCGTTTCGGACAAACAACATTTCCTTTAAAAGCACATTGCTCAGCCTACTCCACAGGTTTCTCCATTTGAATTATGCCCTATTGAAACTGTGGGAGGATGGGCTGACATTTCTCAATGTATTTTCCAGCAAAATATTAGTGCACTGGTTTCATACCTCATCAGGATAAAAGTGGAGCCATGCATATCCACCACTCATTAAAGGGATTGCTCCCTGCTGTCTGTAGCCTGAGGGGAAGCTAGCTGTCCGAGCGCTGGCTGTTTAGCCTTTAAGCGGTGAAAAGGCAATTACCGTACCACAGCAAAAAAAAGTGCAGGCCAGACCAGACACAAGCTATCTGATGCAGACACATTGATGAGTTTCAAGGATGACGAGTTGATAATACACACTCAAAGTCAAAGTTTAGCTTCGAAGCTGTGATAGTGTGTAGTGCGCCGTGCTGTGAATGCAGAGTGTGTGTATAATGTGCTGTGAAGATGCTGTGTGGTTCTCTATAATGCTATGATTAGAGCCTAGGGCCTTTGTTTGCTCAGTGATGAGCTGAATGCTAATGGTGTACTCAGGACCAAACCCTATTATTCAGTTCCTTTATGCATGTGGTAAGTTACTGTATGATTTGTAACACAGCAAACACACACAAGACATTTAGCAAACAGATGATCTGGACGGTATGGATGTGGCAGAGTACCTGCATGAGGTGGTAGACAGAGATATCGGATGTGGTGGCAGTGGTCCCTCGTGGTCCGCTCACAGGGAAGAGCGCCGCCTTGAGCTTGGGGTAGGGGCTCAGGGCCATCTTCAATAGCTGGGGGTCCACCCTAGACACAGAGCTTCCAGCCCTCTCCCCCTGACTCACCACCTAAACAACACACAAGACAGGAAAACTAAAATTCATATATACCAATCCTGGTGTTTGTGAGTGTGCTCGTTTCGCCCTTGGAAAATCCCTTTGGGCTGGGGTCGGGAGCTGAATTTGTATTTATTAAGGATCCCCATTACTCTTCCTGGGATACAGATACATTAAGGCAGTTATATACAGTCGTGGCCAAAAGTTTTGAGAATGACACAAATATTAATTTTCACAAAGTCTGCTGCCTCAGGTTGTATGATGGCAATTGCATATACTCAGACCGTTATAAAGAGTGATCAGATGAATTGCAATTAATTGCAAAGTCCCTCTTCGCCATGCAAATGAACTGAATCCCCCAAAAACATTTCCACTGTATTTCAGCCCTGCCACAAAAGGACCAGCTGACATCATGTCAGTGATTCTCTCGTTAACACAGGTGTGAGTGTTGACGAGGACAAGGCTGGAGATCACTCTGTCATGCTGATTGAGTTTGAATAACAGACTGGAAGCTTCAAAAGGAGGGTGGTGCATGGAATCATTGTTCTTCCTCTGTCAACCATGGTTACCTGCAAGGAAACATGTGCAGTCATCATTGCTTTGCACAAAAAGGGCTTCACAGGCAAGGATATTGCTGCCAGTAAGATTGCACCTAAATCAACCATCGGATCATCAAGAACTTCAAGGAGAGCGGTTCAATTGTTGTGAATAAGGCTTCAGGGCACCCAAGAAAGTCCAGCAAGCGCCAGGACCGTCTTCCAAAGTTGACTCAGCTGCGGGATCGGGGCACCAACAGTACAGAGCTTGCTCAGGAATGGCAGCAGGCAGGTGTGAGTGCATCTGCACCCACAGTGAGGCGAAGACTTTTGGAGGATGGCCTGGTGTCAAGAAGGGCAGCAAAGAAGCCACTTCTCTCCAGGAAAAAACATCAGGGACAGACTGATATTCTGCAAAAGGTACAGGGATTGTACTACTGAGGACTGGGGTAAAGTCATTTTCTCTGATGAATCCCGTTTCCAATTGTTTCGGAAAAAAGCTTGTCCGGAGAAGACGAGGTGAGCGCTACCATCAGTCCTGTGTCATGCCAACAGTAAAGCATCCTGAGATCGTTCATGTGTGGGGTTGCTTCTTAGCCAAGGGAGTGGGCTCACTCACAATTTTGCCAAAGAACACAGCCATGAATAAAGAATGGTACCAACACATCCTCTGAGAGCAACTCCTCCCAACCATCCCGGAACAGTTTGGTGATGAACAATGCCTTTTCCAGCATGATGGAGCACCTTGTCATCAGGCAAAAGTGATAACTAAGTGGCTCGGGGAACAAAATATCGATATTTTGGGTCCATGGCCAGGAAACTCCCCAGAGCATTATCCCATTGAGAACTTGTGGTCAATCCTCAAGAGGCGGGTGACAGAATGCCAGGGCGGATTGCAGAGGTCTTGAAAAAGAAGGGTCAACACTGCAAATATTGACTCTTTGCAACAACTTCGGGTAATTGTCAAGAAAAGCCTTTGACACTTATGAAATGCTTGTAATTATACTTCAGTATTCCATAGTAAGATCTGACAAAAAATATCTGAAGACACCGAAGCAGCAAACTTTGTGAAAATTAATAGTGGTGTCATTCTCAAAAAACTTTTGGCCACGACTGTACACAATAAAATTTAAAAAAGACATTACATAACACTTTTCTCAACACATTAAAGTACACTCTACTACTGCATACAGGTATCTACAATACAAAATCAATGTGTATTTGTATGCGTGTGTCTGTGTGTCTCAGGGTGGGTGGGGTCAAGGAACCTACGGACAACAGTAGGCGAATGATACACTGTTTTGTTTGCACATTAATGTGCTATCTATGTGCCTGTCCTGTCTCTGGACAAAAAAACACGAGGTTTACTTCCGTGTCGGTTTATCTTCCTCATAACACTGGATGTTTGTTTTGTTGTTTTATAAGGGAAGAGATAAATATCAGTCAAGTGGCCAACACATAAATAGGCATTACTCTCTCCCTTTTTCCACACAGTTTTTGCTTCTTTATTTTTTTTTATTATTCAATTAATTTAGTATACATTTTCTTTGTAAATTTAACCCATTTTGATTTTCTTTAGGAGGGGAGCAGGAACCAGGCAAACCCCAGCTACAGAGCATATGGGGTGGGAATTGCTGTTTTCATATTGTACATGGGGAGCTGTGGGCCAGGAAGTGCACAGATAGGGCTCTACCTGTGCAGAGCACAAGCCCCTTTGCTTTTCCAGTATCTAAAGTGCCCTTTTGGGTGGTGGCAGTGCTTCATTTGGTGCCAGATCCTGTTCGGCACCTCAGTTTTGGATTGTTTTGTTCTGGAATCCATCAGCCGAGATCCGGTACCTCTTGTAACATAAAACATTATTTTTACTGTTTGCAAAGTAAAAATTATAATAAAAGCAATCAAGAGTTAATTCAAGTTAATCCTGTGTTATTCTCCTGGCTGCCCCCTAAAATTAATGTGAAAACAGTGCCTGATATTCTAAGAATTGATCAGTGTTGGCCTGGCCCGGGTTTATGTTTTGCACAACATTGTAGCCTATTTTAACAAACGCATGGCCATTGCTGTGGTGAGAGAGAGAAGTGCGCCTGTATTTCTCACCGAACCAGAATGAGATTCACTTTCTGTGATGTCTCTCCCTGCTCTGATATAAATTAGCATGTAACTCTCACCTCTCCAGCGTTGCACTTCATCATTTATTTCCTTACAGAATCACAGCCGTGGTGAGGGTGCTGGAGCCATCACAGCACCACTGATACATTTAAATACATTTGCCAAAGTTATGGAATTACTGCGGTCAACCAATACAGGGCCTTTCGCAACATTTCATATACAACAGCAGGAAAACACAGATCCTGCTGAAAAAAGAAGACTAATCTGTCTGTAGGCTGCCAAGTTATCAACTTTCAAATAGACCTATTGAGCCGAACAGCATTGTTTTACAAAGTAAAACAAGAGAGAGATGAGTGCATTGGCCATCGCCGGTGAGCGAGCTGCGCAACATTGGGTGAGTCAGGGAAACTGGATAGCTTTTTTAGGACTGTAAAATCCTCCTCATATTGTACAATGTGTGTGTCTCCATAGGCTATTGACGGATTTCAGACAAGGTTGTTTTCATTGATCACAGATTCTCAATTTGTCCGTGTCAAAGTTCCTTTGTTCTAAAGTCTCTAGTCATCTAAAATGATATAGAATTGTATGAAATGCTTTTCTAAAAGTGACCCATGACCACTAAAAATGTTCCTTTTCCGCAGTCTGAAAACCTGCTCCAGGACCTCAGACTGGGGAGAAGGTTCACCTTCCAACAGGAGAACGACCCTAAGCACACACTCAAAACAGCGCAGGAGTGGCTTCGGGACAAGTCTCTGAATGTCATTGAGTGGCCCAGCCAGAGCCCGGACCTGAACCGGATCGAACATCTCTGGAAAGATGTGAAAATAGCTGTGCAGTGACGCTCCCCATCCAACCTGACCAAGCTTGAGAGGATCTGCAGAGAAGAATGGGAGAAACTCCCCAAATTCAGGTGTGCCAAGCTTGTAGCGTCATACCCAAGAAGACTCAAGGCTGTAATCACTGCCAAAGGTGCTTCAACAAAGTTCTGAGTAAAGGGTCTGAATACTTATGTAAATGTGATATTTTAGTTTTTAATGGCATATTATGGGGTATTGTGTGTAGACTGATGAGGAATGAAAACATTTGAATAAGGCATTTCAAATAAGGCTGTAACATAACAAAATGTGGAGAAAGTGAAGAGGTCTGAATGCTTTCCGAATGCACTGTATATTTAGTTGGCTATTGGCTACTGATGGATTCTGGGTTCTAACTCCTAAACTGGGGATTATCAGGTATCCTAATGAAATATTGGGTGCTTAGGTTTAGAGGGTCTACATCAGAAGTTAATAGTAGGATTTGTAGGCGGAAGGTATATAGTGTGTGCAATTAAGCTTGTAATGTACTGAGTGTAGGGAAAGTGATCACATGGCAGGCAATGATAAGGGGAGAGAGCCATGGATTAGTGATGAAGAGGGTTGAGGTCAGGTCAGGTCACGTTAAGGGAAAAATAACCGTTTATTTCCCGTATCACTTATTTTCCTGCCTAGCAATGAAGATACAATGTTTAGCGAGGAGACGACTCCACCCAAAGTGGGGTACAAATACCACCACTAATGTAAACATGTTTTTGTCTGTTCAGCTGTTCGATCCTTTGGGAAGAATACACTTGGTTTAAGCTTTCATAGTGCCAGTCTAGTTCTTACTCTGATAATTAGAACCTAACACTACTCAACCTTTAACCAGCCACATATGTTTAAACTTTATAAAGCCTGAATTAATGTAATAATTAACTGAATTATTGCAAACAAATACCTGCTTGCACTTTTGCAGGCTGTCCAACTACCAGGTTGTTGTCTTCCTTGTCCACAATGACAACAAAGTGAATGGATGAATGCAATGAATTCTTCCAAATTGGGGATTTCACTTGCTGTTTCCACGATGGTGTAATCCACCATCATAACCTTTCTTTTTACTTCTCTTGTTATGTTGGCTATTTTCGCATGAGCTAGGTGGCTGGTAGTCTTGGCTATTTCTGCATTATCGCTCACATAATAGAATCCGCAACACTTTTCAACACAACAAGCTCCTGGGTTTGTAAAAAATATATTATTTTAATTTAAAGGGAAATTTCACCTTTTTTCAACTTCATATTCATCATCTTCAGCACCAACATACCGTATGTGAAAATGCCGCGTTTCTATGTTTTGTAGTAAAAAAGATAATGTGTTTCCAATGGCATTATTAACCAATTAGTAGACAATTAGTAGGCAATGCCTATTCATAATTGGTTAAAATCACATGATGCACACCGATGACGTCATTAGTCTGCCTCACTCTTCACATAATAGAGTGCGCAACACTATTCAACCCAACAAGCTCCTGGGTTCGTAAAAAAAAAAAAGTATAATATTTAGATTTAAAATGTTTCCAAATGGCAATATAATTTTTTAGAACTGCAAGCCGACAAGCTGGTTGAAATAATTTTTTTATTCCACCTGCCAGCTGATTTGTTTGCGGGTCAACCTCAAGGAAACGTAAGTATCAGAACCGATGCAAGACTAATGTGTACTGACTTTTTCTACTTTGATATATTTTTGCTTTATACCTACGCTGAACCAGCATAGGGCCATGTACCTACCACAAGGCGACCACAAACAGTATTGAAAGCAAAGATAGCATTCCTTCAAGAGATTCATCTCTGACCATCAGGCTACACCCGTTTAAACAGTTCATGGAAAGGGCAGGGTTTCTGCCCAGGATACCAAAGTAGGGCTCGTGGGACAGCAATTTTGATTAAGAGTAGTGTCTCCCTCACATGTTATTTCCGATCCAGATGGCAGGCGTGTTATTGTTAGGGGATAACTTAACAATAGGCCTGTAGTGCTGGCGAATGTGTATGCTATGAATAAGGATGACAGCAACTTAATCAAAATCATTATTTGCCTTATTTGCAGATTTGAACTCCCGTTATGTGATTCTGTGTGGGGACATTAATTGTTTTTTGAATCCGGTACTCCACCGTTTAACAAATAAGAATATGCCATTATCCCACAGAGCTCAGGATATTATGTCTTCTTAAGTTTGATGTCTTTGATTTGTGGCAGCAGTTAAAATCCCACAGAATCCCTACTATTTTTTTCCCTCCCGTCCACCACTTATTTTCACATATTGACTACTTCGTTGTTGATGATAAAACTGCATCTAGTCATATCTGATCACGCCCCCCTAGTACTACCGTCAGTACTACCATGAAAAATAAGCCTCATAAAACATGGTGTTCTGTGCTGCTCTCTGAGCAGAATTTTATTAACTTTGTCTCAGAGCAGGTACAGCTTTTCTTAGAAGTAAAAAAAAAAAAAATCAGAAGACCCTTCACCCAGCCATTTATGGGAAACATTGAAAGTGTATATTAGAGGGCAATCATTTATGTAGCCAAAAGTAATAAAAAGCGATCCAAGGACTTCAAAATGGATATCAAAAGGGAGACCTTTCTGACAGACCAACAGTACGTTGAGCACCCCTCACCAGAGCTACAGAAGCTTAAATTCAAAAATGGATTTGATCTCTTATCAACAAATCAGTTCGAGATTATGCTTCTGAAGATCTGTCATTTGGTTAACAAGCAAACAAACTTTAAGCCTGTCAACTGTGTCAAACTACTGCATCGCGATTAATTTCACAAATCTGCACGCATTCTGATGGTATATAGAGTGATCATACAGAGATTAACAATGCATTTAAGAATTTTTACTTTTTACCAATCTGAATCCAGTGGGAATGGTTCTGAAACTGATTTTTATTTCAAGATCTGCCAAAGTTGACTTCGGACAAACTGTAAAGTCAGGATTAGATGCTCAACAGGCAATCGCCTGTCTTAAAATGGTCTACTAAGATAACATATGGTGTTTGTTAAAGATGGTGATATTTTTTTAAATAAAATATTGAATTTGGCCATCACTACTATAGCCCATAGAAACGCATTGAATAACACATTAAATAATAAGGAATACAGTTTAAGTGTCTCTCCTATATCTAGGCAATATAAGAAAGCTCAGAAACATATCTATATATTTTTAGACACATTTAACCCCTTTTTTTGTTGGCACAAAACTAATTCCATTGATGAAAACAAAAAAATGGTACCTTCAGACGAGTCCTGTTACACTGATCGGGGTCGTAGGACAAAACGGAGAACACCATCGTGTTCGTGAGACTCATCTTTCATTTCAGTTTCTATATTCGTTTGTGCTCATATTTTGGAGGCCAAACCGTACAGACGTTTTCAGGATGTCTCCTGGTCTGACAAACGACGTTGTAGCTCTGCCACTTTCCACCACATGTGGAAGGCCGACATAGGCGGATGAGGTGGATTGAGACACAGCCCATATATATATATATAAATAAATAAATAAATAAATAAATAAATAAAAAATAAAACGATTCCTCTAGTTTAAACAGACAGATTTTGATGGGGATTTTTTATTATGTTAACTATTTATTATGTTTATTATGTTATGTTAACTTGATTGAGGCATGTGAGTGTCAATCGACTCTTAAGGATGAATCATATTGTAATAGAAGAACCGCTCTATTACGCAATACCTTTTTACAGAGACTCAAACGTAAGGGCGGCCTTGCATTGCTGAATTATCAATATTAATATTGGGCTGCAAACATCATGTCATAGTGGCTACTCTATCACTGCCAGCAGCAGTATATAACTAGGTTAAACAATGAGATTGTCACATACATACTGTCACATTCACACAGAGTAGAATATTGTATGATTACTGAGATATTACATTTACCTACAGAAATACATGCGGAGATGCTGATATTAACATAGGGCAAATGCATGCTGATATTTACACCAGCAGTTACGATAGATACCATAATAAGCAACAACAAAAAAATCCACTTTAGAGAGATTCGAGGGACGCAATCTTTGGAGAGTGCTGCAAACCAGATTAGTAGAGCACAGATATGCTGTAGATCCGGACGTAGCAGAGTTGCTGAGGGAGGATGACGATGCGGTCATAGATGAATGTCTATTGTTTGATGGCACTTGGCACAAGAGAGGATTCACTTCCAACTAATATGATTTCAGCATATTGCACCTTTAACTGACTTAAATTTGATTTCAATGCACTGTTGAGTCTTCACATAGGAATGAATGGTGTCACGTTATACACGTCATATCTAGTCATTGGGCATGGTGTTATGGGATTTGTATTAATAATGACTCAATTATGTATACATTTAGCTTAGAATTATAACTAAACAGAATACTACTCTGTTACTGTATGAATGTATGAATCGTATTATAATCATAATACTGAATATAAGGTGTGTAGTTTTAGTCAAGAATTAGAACAAGGACTTTCTGTTCCTTGGTAGAAACGAATGGAGCTATCGTCAGACCGCCTGGAATACTGTGTTCCTTACAGGACATTCTGTCCCCACCCAGGGAGGGGAGAGACCTTGGGCTTGTAGTAGATTGTTTAACAGGTGGCAGACAATGTGAGGAGGCTTGTGAACTATATTGCCATTGTATCTGAGAGGAGGAGGGACATTTATGACAAAATGTGAGGTATATAAACCAATGTACATGGTATTATAACCGGAGCTCTCGGGAATAAATGCTATTGATTTATTTTGAGACTGATCTTTGTCTATTTTATGCAAATAAGAACCTTACAAATGATTAGAAACAGACAAAGTGTTTTGCTTTGTTATAATTGAATTGGTTAATGAACATATAGGAATTAAATCCCTCTAACACATACCCAATAAAAACATGAGCATTGAAAGTTGGTTGTTTTGTTGTGATCATTTTACTATACTGTATGAGTCAATAGATTAGGTTTTGTCTTGCACTGATGGAGCTGTTCACCTTTTGGCCAATAGCCTGGTGGAACCAGCCTGATCACCGCGTTCCAAAAATGGCTTATGCATGAAATGCCTGTTTCCTGCCTAGGAAATCGCTGAAGGCAGAATTATAAGGTGAGATACCCTCGTGCAGTTATCACATAGCATCACGCGGTTACCAAATATAATGCTTTTGAGGAGAGAAAAAGGTCCAGACCTGGTCGATGCCACCCGGGGCAAACATGATGGTAGCGAGGGCCAGAAGACTGTGTCCTTCCAGGAGCATGCTGCTAACCATGGCCTGGCTGCCTGGGATGAGGACCTGGGCACTGGTCAGACTGGCCTGGAACACGCGTTCTGGATCTACAGGACAGAGACACACAATTATTTAATGGTTATGACTCGTCAAACTACATGTCAAAAACAAATACGACATCAGCAGCCTGGTGTTCCAAATTGTATACCTGCTCTATACCAATAGAAGTATTTATGATATGCTAATCTAGCAAGCCAGGAAACCGAAAGCAACTTTCCAACAGTGTTTTAGTTCGCTGTTTGCTTGCTAGTCAGTTCAAATGATGACCGAACATATCTGTTTAGACTGGAAACTTTTATTTTAACAGAAATGTAGAACTTCTTGATGCTGTCAAAATCAGGCCATCATGGCTGTCATGGTGACTGGTACCCGACTGTCTCTTCTCCTCCCATGGAATCCCTGATGGCTAACAATAACATATCCTGACATAATGTAAACGTTATGCATTACTCTCTCTCCCTCAGTGAAATTAATAAGTATATTTCATGATTCCAAGGGTTAAGAAATCAGAACCCATCACCACATAACTAAAACTGCAATACCTGAGAGGTCTCTGGTAATCTCTTGCATTTTCACCAGCATTTCAAACCATGGGTGACTTTCATATAGACCATTATCAGCTAGAGCAGGGCAATTCCTGGGTGTCAACCTGATACAAAGAAAGAAAACAAAGATGGAGCATGAGCTATAAAAACATACAGTATATTTCACAAATGCAGTGTCATCTGAGCCACAAATAGCTTCAAATGGAGATTGTTTGTTTGACAATTTAAAATACTTTCAAAACCAAGTTCAGTAAGCGCCTAATACAAGTAATACAATACATTAGCTGAATCTCAAACCGAACACAAGTCAATCTCAACAGTTAGTTGTCGAGTGATCGAGGGCTCCACTGTGTCTATCAGCAGCCTCTCTACCAAGTGGGCATCCTGTGCCAACTCTGCTCCCGAGGCAGCAAGTTCTAACCACAAATCTTAGCGTGTTACCTAGCAACAACAAAGCCACTACTAAAGAAAAATATATTTGTTTTATTGTCACATACATTGGAGCAAATTGTTTTTCCAGGGTGAGCCAAAGTAGTATGGCACCCCTGGAGCAAATTAGGGTGAAGTGCCTTGCTCAAGGGCACAAAGACAGATTTTTCACATTGTTAGCTTGGGAATTTGAACCAGAGACCTTTTGGTTATTGGCCCAATGCTCAAACCGCTGGGCTACCTGCCGCCCTCAAAATAGTCTGAATGAATCATCAAGAAATCTGTAATTAATTTGAACGTTTTTGCATCATGAGGATGCTCAATACCACGCTGTCTCGCGAAAACTACAATGTGACCACATGAACAGATTGTTAACGTAGCTAGAACAAGCTGTGGCTCAAAGCTGCCTCTGCCATACAGAGATGAAATATCTAGCCAATACAATTTGAATTTAATAACAGTGCTTGTGAACTTCAGAGCTGTAACGGTTTTACAATTTGGCTTCTAAAAGTATAAACGGATACTAGTCGTAGTCATCGCTCCTGCTCGACAGTCTACACATTCTGGGTGATGCAAAGTCATTATCTTACTGGCGAGCTTCACTGGCCATTTCTGATCACCGTTCTCAAAACTTGTCATACGTTGCACATCTCACACTACAAGAGCATTGTGCCTACAAAGACGGGATGGCTAGCCCTAAGATTGTGTCTCTGATCTGCTCTTATTAAACGAGCGTTGATGATGGCAGAGCGTTGAGTAGGCAACGACATGGGGATTTTGTCTCCGATCTCAAAAACATGTCTGGGACAGCTAAATTGGGGCCAAAAATTGTGCAGTGCACGCCCGGCTTTAGTCGCACAAGTTTACATCTAGCTAAGGAGTTGAGCTTGAAGGTGCAGTATTTCTTAAAAAAGGTATTGTAGCACCAATTTCTCATTTTCAATCAACATGTGGCAAACTTCATAAACAGCGGGATACATTTGTGAGAATGAGGTGGGCGAATTGAGCATCTACCCACATTTCATCTTACCCTCCAAAATCAGTGTATGCAGCGGGCTATACACTCGTATCCCCCATGTACCGGTTCGTACTGAAAACATCCCCACCTTAACTCGATTTAATAGCATGGCAGCGATGAGAAAAAAACTGGGAAAATATGCATACTTTCTCGATGAAACCTCATTTTACACCACCATGCTAGAATGGCTAATGCTAATTCCTGATGTTGTACCCTGCGTTCAGCCAGGCGTAAACAGCAAACTGCTGCAATATGATTGGCTGAACGCGATACACAACATCCAGGACTAGCATTCCTCGACATTTAATAAAGAAAATATGCAAAAAAAAATCGAATTCCCTGCCTTCTCTCCTTTAAATTGAGGTAAGGAGGAAATCGATGCCTTTACAGGCTGAATGAAGAATGTTTTATGTACGAACTGGCCCACGCGGGACACGAGTGTAATGACAGCTGCTTACATTGCCTTTGTACAGTAAGATGAAACGACTCAATATCGCCATCTGCCTGTCTTTGGGCTTAGGGATGCAGGCAGAGTGTGATCATTAAGTTGGTCGACAGCAAGAAGAAGTAAACTTTTTTTTTTCCCAAATAAGTCATCATTAATGATTTGCATTGTCTCAATTATCTTTCAGTCACTGCATGATAATGCACATAAACTCAGCAAAAAAAAGAAACGTCCCCTTTTCAGGACCTTGTCTTTCAAAGATAATTCTTAAAAATCCAAATAACTTCACAGATCTTTATTGTAAAGGGTTTAAACACTGTTTCCCATGCTTGTTCAATGAACCACAAACAATTAATAGACATGCACCTGTGGAACGGTCGTTAAGACACTAACAGCCTACAGACGGCAAGACAGGAATGTCAGTG
Source organism: Oncorhynchus gorbuscha (assembly GCF_021184085.1). Lineage (NCBI taxonomy): Eukaryota > Metazoa > Chordata > Actinopteri > Salmoniformes > Salmonidae > Oncorhynchus > Oncorhynchus gorbuscha. The sequence goes on from NC_060173.1 coordinate 53,602,813, forward strand.
TTCTGCCATGGCCAGCGAAGAGCCCGGATCTCAATCCCATTGAGCAAGTCTGGGACCTGTTGGATCGGAGGGTGAGGGCTTGGGCCATTCCCCCCAGAAATGTCGGGAACTTGCAGGTACCTTGGTGAAAGTGTGGGTTAACATCTCACAGCAAGAACTGGCAAATCTGGTGCAGTTCATGAGAAGGAGATGCACTGCAGTACTAAATGCAGATGGTGGCCACAACAGATACTGACTGTTACTTTTGACTCCCCCCTTTGTTCAGGAACACATTATTCCATTTCTGTGGAACTTGTTCAGTTTGTTTCAGTTGTTGAATCTTATGTTCATACAAATATTTACACCTGTTAAGTTTGCTGAAAATAAACACAGTTGACAGTGGGAGGACATTTCTTTTTTGCTGAGTTTATGTTATAGCCTACAATTGTCGTCTTTGCAGCCAAAAAGAGGACATGTGTATTTTTGCCGAAACAGCTGATTGGCAAAGCACACTGGCACACTCTGCATTCTAAAAGTGAGAGAAAAGGAGCCCAGGCCGAGCGATGTTCCCCATGGTCCTAAAGCCAGCCAAGCAATACTCTAAACAGATATTGTATGTTAAATCGGGATTGGAATGATATTAGTTCCCACAAAAAATGGCCTACTTTAAATTGTTGGTCTTGAGCTAGGGTATGGCGACTGCCATACTCAACTGACGCCCGCACCTGTGCCGCAGCAAGGCATATTGGTGCTGTGACTTTGTTGCGGCAATGGCAAAATGTAATCTAGCGACAAATTAAGGAGCCAATAGTGATTCTCAATGAAAAATTGTGCGAATACTGCATATATAATGGCCTCCTATCCAGACCAGCGTGTCACAGCTCTCCTTTGCTGTGAGTCGAGTAACTCGGATTATCCAGGATATCATAGACATTCTCACTGAAAATCTTTTGGAAACACTGAACACATCAGCAAGTGGCCACTCAAGACAAAGGGCCCTGGGGCCAAGTGTTCAGTTTGAGATTCAGTCATAGCCTCCTCCTAGCAAATAGTCATGAAATATTGATTGTCCTTTTCCCTCACCTGTTGTGCTCCAGGTAGGTGTAGAGCAGGTAGCGAAGGCCATTGTCCAAACAGTGGTGGATGAAGCGTGTGTGTAAGTCATGTCCTTGAGGGGAGCGGTACTGGGGAATGGGTGGGCTGGCCTGCATCACCCCACCTGCCTGGCCCAGCCTCCACAACAGCTGCTCAAAATCAGCCATCTCGGCCTGGATGAACACTCCTCTCCTGCAAAGAGAGTGGTGGGTGATGGAGGTTAGCAGCTAACATAGCTTTATTACATATCTAGTGTAATATGCTGTATATGACTATTCATTACATGTATTCAGCAGTGTAGGGTGCAATACCAGTTTGGCAAGTGTCGTACATTTTTTACTTTAAGGTTGCTTCTCTGCTTCTACTATGGTGGGCTCGCAAGTAAGCCTACTAATCCAGAAAGAAGCACCTCAATATAATACATTTTCTTTATTTTTAAGATTTTGGCTCCATTAGTTCTTCTACTAAACATACAGTGCCTTCAGAAAGTATTCATACCCCTTGACTTATTGCACATTTTGTTGTGTTACAGCCTGAATTCAAAATTGATTACATTTAGTTTTTATCTAACCCATCTACACACAATACCTCATAATGACAAAGTGAAAACACGTTTATAGATTTTTTTGCAATTTTATTTAAAAATTAGATAAAGAAATCAAATTTACATAAAGTAGTCACACCCCTGCGACAATACATGTTAGAATGACATTTGGAAGCGATTACAGCTGTGAGTCATTCTGGGTTAAGTCTCTAAAGCCTTGTTCACATTGGCAGTTTGAAGTGACTCAAATCTAAGTTTTTTTTTTGCATAACCGATTCAAATCTGTTCTTTTTCCTGCAGTCTGAACAACCAAAAAGCACATGGAATCTGATATTTCAATCCAAAGTCAAAATCTGATTCCTGGCCATGTGACTTGTATCTGAACAGTAAAATCTGATTTATTTGCCCTGAAGTGTTTGTTTTTTTAGACGGTTTCTTGGCATACGTTGTTGGTTGCTAAGTACTCGGTTGACAGTTTGACAATAACATGTGGTAGCTAATTAGCTTGTAAATTGTTTGGAAACAAATTAGTGAATGTGCTAGAAAGCTAAACAGCTACCTAGCTAGCTAGTTGACTGTTGTGGCTAGCCAAAAAGGACTCAATTTGAAAGTTGGATCATCTTATCCTTCGAGGCTTTAAAAGTGTTCTTACCTTATGATTTTGAACATTCAAAACAACTGGCAAACATACATGGCAGGCATTGATGTCACCTAAGCTTGCTACATAACTTCTAAGTGATAGGAAACAGGAGAACCACCACCAATCAAAATCCCTGCACACACATACCTGTTGTCACTATGACAACTAGGGTAGCCATGTCAGCAAATGACTGCTGTCTGAACATACACAAATCCGATTTGGTCACTTGTAACTTGCTGTTTGGACAGGCATTATTCCAAAACTGATTTTAAAAACTAAACTGATTTGAGCATTAAGGCCTGCAATGTGAACATGGTTTAAGAGCTTGGCACACCTGTATTGTACAATATTTGCACATTATAACTCTGTCAAGTTGGTTGTTGATCAGTGCTAGACAGCCATTCAAGGTTTTTCAAAGATTTCCAAGCCGATTTAAGTGAAAACTGTAACTAGGCCACTCAGGAACATTCAATGTCATCTTGGTAAACAACTACAGTGTCCAGTCATGGCCAAAAGTTTTGAGAATGACACAAATATTAATTTCCACAAAGTTTGCTGCTTCAGTGTCTTTACATATTTGTCAGATATTTGACCGATATCAAGTGTGTGTAAAGCTGTCATCGAGGCAAAGGGTGGCTATTTGAAGAATCTCAAATAGAAAACATTTTGATTTGTTTATTAACACTTTTTGGGTTACTACATGATTCCTTATGTGTTATTTCATAGTTTTGATGTCTTCACTATTATTCCACAATGTAGAAAATAGTAAAAATAAAGAAAAACCCTTGAATGTGTAGGTGTTGTAAAACTTTTGACCAGTAGTGTACATTCTGTACATGTCTTATGATAAACTTGGGCAAATACTTTTTCTAATAACTTCAATACTTTTAGATGATTTCACAAAAAATTATAGTAATGAACCAAGCTTCGGTGTACAGTGCAACACTAGTTGCCTACAAATATCTTAACTCACAATCACTTCGTGTCGACGGAGTTTGTGTCTGGTAAAACGTTTTTACATGAATGCGCATCGGGCACAAAGTTTGCCTAAGAATTTGTTCTTAACTGACTTGCCTTGTTAAATAAAGGCTAAATAAAAATAAATACAAAAAAGTGCACTGTACCCAGTATAAGCCACGCCCACTAAGATGTAACCCTGGCGAAGTGCCGTGTTTTTAAGGAGTCTTACGATACCATCCTATTTTACATGCATCCACGAGAGATGAACAGATAGTTAATACTTTACTGTCCTCAAACAGGACAAAGATGATCCCAGAATAGGGTCTACCTGGCCAACATGTAGAGGATGTGGTTCCTCATGTGGGCACTGCACCGGGTGTTGTTGTTGACCACCTCTGCCGTGAGGGCGGGCCACTGGGGGGCGCTGGAAGGGTCACCATTCTGGGCGGCTAGGCTCTCAATCCACTCGGTGACCCTCCGCTGGTCGTGGTGGGAGGTGAGGTATGACCACAGGACCCCCGGGTCACAGGAACTGACAGCTGCTGGTCAAACATAAACACAGGTTGAAAAGTGTCAATTGCTCATTTAACTGCTCAATACAGTATTGAATTTGAATAAAAACATAATATTTCTTAAATATCACCCTTCCACACTAAAGTTGTAGTTAATGAGCGGAATATATGAAAGTAATTAGAGACATAAGTGTACAAGCATGTAAAGTATGATTTGCACGTAAAAGTTGTGACCCTTTTCAAGAATTGAGTCGTATGTCGCACGTCACTACTTCACAGGAGGCAATTTTACATTTTATTATTTATTTTTGAAAATCAAAATGCATTCTTTGGCAGAAATGCCATCTGGAACATGTGAACTTTCATGTGCATTAATAACAAATATGCATGCCATCTGTAAATATGAATATAATTGTTTAATTATGAGCCTGGTTGGTTTAGCCATGAAAAAAATGAGGAACCTTCCTGCTAGCCATATTTGGCTGAGATAATGGATGGGCTGGACATGCTGAGAGGAGTTCGGACTGCTCTGCCATGTAGAGTGCTTCTGTCTATAACGTGAGCTGCTCAGTATGTGGAGGTAATTCTGGCTACCGCAGGTTTTTTTTAAAGACCTAACGTTGGACTGCTCTCTACAACATGGACTGCTCTCAAAAACATTGCTGACCTGAATTTTTGTTGTAATGGACTACACCTACGGTGAGTGTGAACCGGAGTGACTTGACACAACGCAGGCCAAACCAGGTGTAACTACAAACAAAATGGAGTTAAAGGTGTAGCAGTCTGCCTGTGATGCGTTCATCCGTGTATACGGGTAAGTGTCCAGCTACATTTTCAGATATTATACGTTTCTAATTTTGTCAGAAAGTCATTTTCATTGCAACTTAAAGCGTACTGTTAGGTAGCTAGCGAACGTTAGCTTGCTGGTTCTCTAGCTGACTTTACGTGTATGATCTGCGTAGTAATATTATTTGTGTATCAGAAATCCATTTGCATTGCTAATTATTGGGGTGATTACGGCCATCTATTGTATCTCATTAACGTGTGTACATGTTTACATGTCTAGACAATAGTGACCCATCCACTTAGCTGGGGGGTTGTTATAGTATTTCTTTCACATGACCAATCAATTTATTAATATTTTATCATTGTTATCTGGACACTTTCTATTTCAGCAACCATTTAACTGTAGCGTTTACACCTTCGGTATCCTGTGCATGTGACAAATGAACATAGATTATATTTGATATAGTGTGTTTACCAGAGACTGGAATAAGAAGAACAGCATGACCTGCACCAAAGTCAGATTAGGATATATGCCAAGAACTAGATAAAGTGTATTTGTGCTACTACTTTTTGCTACTACTTTCACCACTTTTAGTCGTGAAATATTTGGTTATTTCCTACACTATTCACTCTGTTTAGCACATGGCCTCACATGTGAATCCTAAAAAAGATGGGTGGGGCTAAGGCTTAAGAGGGTGCGAACAACGCATAATGGGTGTAGACAAAGAAGAGCTCTCCAGTAGGTGTACCAAAACATTCAAGGGCCATTTTCTTCAAAGTGGGGTACAAGTTTATAAACTATCAAAGCAGAATTACTTTCCCCATTGTCCCTCAACTGCAGTAGATGATATACCATTTTCTAGCTCTGAGTCTCTACTTTTGTCCAATATAAAAATACAATAAAAAATGTTTCTATATAAGACCGAATCGAGGCGGGGAGTCACATGTGAGTTGCACCTGTATAAATCAGTTTTGTAGTTGCAAAAAATATTAGCAAACATGTAACTTCTTTTGAGAATAAATGCAAAAACACTCGCAAGCACGTAACTTTGTGTGAATAAATACAACACTTGCAAATGTGTAACTTGAAATGTGTTGAGGATGAATGCAACTAATTTACTAAAATTGCGACTGATTAATCTTTTTCTTTTTTTGTAATAAATACACTGGCTCCATTTTTTTATGAACAATTATGTGAACTGTCTTGGGCAAGTTTTCAGGTTTACACAATACCCGTTACCTAGCGAGCTAGCTGATGATTGCTAGCTTGTAAGCAACATTAGGCTGGCTAGATGGCTACATTAGCTTACTTTGGCTTTTATTAAAAAAACTGTCTAGCTTGCTAGTTAACTAGCTAGCTAACCTAGATGGTGAGGCTAAGCGTTCTAGATAATGTTTGTTTGTGTCTGTAGGGGAGTACTTCAAGTACTACCTGCCTTGTAGCTACCCTAGCAGCTAGCTGTATTATTTTGGTCTAGCTTTTTGAGAGGTTTCAGAGATGGACTGATTAGCATCCTTTCTCAAATCAAATCTAATTTGCTTGTGCTTCTAGCTCAGACAGAGCAGTAATATCTAGCAAATGACACAACATATACCCAATACACACAAATCTAAGTACTGTAGGAATGAATTAAGACTATATACATATGGACAAGCGATGTCAGAGAGTCTGTATAGAATACATATGCAATGAGTAACTCAAGATATGTAAACATTATCAAGTGAATGAGATACCGCAGAATAGTATAGAAAACACTATATACATATGAGATGAGTAATGACAGATAGGTAAACATTAAGTGACTAAGATACCATAGAATAGTATCAAATACAGTAAATACACATGAGATGAGTAATGCAAGAAAATTCAACAGTGTGCCAACTTTACTAGGGGGAAAACATTGATCTGTTTGCTGTTAACCTCTGTACAGCAGATGCTTATTAGTAGTAGGCATGTTTATGTAACCTTATTTAGTCCAACCTGCTATGGTGGGGTTTACATTCATTGATATTCACACATTTGTTTTTTTAGTTAGAATTACTGTCACGTTATTGATGCCAAATTGCAAACCTTTTTTATTTTCTATTCCAGAACCAATGGGTGTCCCTGGGTCTTATTGCCCCTTAACTAGGTAAGCTGTTTCAACCTGGAACAACTGTTCTCCTGCTTTGGTCTGTTTCGGTCATTGCAGAAAGTCTTGAAGAGCAAGAGTGTGTGAAGGGTTTTGTCCCAGCCCAGCTTTAACACCGGACTTAAATAATCAACTTAACAAATCATGGCAATTGGGTAAGATTTGTAATCAGTTATGTGCTGGGCTGGAAGAAAAGCTTACAGACACTCTTGCCATTCAGATCTGGAGCGGTCCAGCTTTTTAAGTAATTATTCTGCACTATGGGCACAAATGGGGAGGGGGGGATTATTAATGTCCTCCATTTTGTACTTGACCTTTAAAAAATGCAGACCCGAAGACATTCGAGCGGAATTACATTGAGGGAGACACTGAGACAACGAGAATGACTGGATATATGATCTTGTCGCTAGAAAGTAGCAACTAACGTCAGCTAGCATAACTTGCTAGCAATGTTCAGTCCAAAGCCAGTCAGCTAATAACTTTAGCTTGCTTGCTATCAACTCAAAATCATCTAACTAATCCAATGTATTTTAAGTTATACATTTCCCAGTCGATTCATTACTACAATGCGGAGCCTTTTGGACCACGTAACTTTTGAAATCCATTTTGGCTATTCTATCAGAAAAAGGACATGTTTTACTGTCAGAAAAATATATTGGTCAAGCTCAGGCACTTACATTTTTTTAGGTGCATTTTCCAACCAGCGCATAATCCTAACAGGGTGGAACCAAGCTGGGGGAAATGTTGAGTGAGCAAGATTGAGCTAGCATAAATGGTGAAAACCTGAACATGATTTTTACTTCTCTATCAAACATATCAACATTTTGAAATTTGGCTAATTTCTCTATAATTTAGCCTAACAGGGTAGAAATGTAGGAGTGGAACATACAGACTAACAAGATAAAACTCAATGTGAGGGAGATGTGTCGCGCTGCATGAGGCAAATGGTGGTCACAACAGATACTGACTGGTTTTCTGATCCACGCCCCTACTTTTTTGTGACCAACAGATGCATATCTGTATTCCCAGTCATGTGAAATCATAGATTAGGGCCTAATGAATTCATTTCAATTGACTGATTTCCTTATATGAACTGTAACTCAGCAAAATCTTTGAAAATGTTGCATGTTGCATTTATATTTTGGTTTAAACCGCCCAGCTCTTGGTATAATCTCTTCCATTTCTCGGCATTGGGAGGTGATAACATTTGGAGGTCTTTCTGTGGTTTGGACCAATATGATTTTTTATGAATTTATTTGCACATTATGGTGGAAAATAAGTATTTGGTCATTAACAAAAGTTTATCACAATACTTTGTTATATACCCTTTGTTGGCAATGACAGAGGTCAAACGTTTTCTGTAAGTCTTCATAAGGTTTTCACACACTGTTGCTGGTATTTTGGCCCATTCCTCCATGCAGATCTCCTCTAGAGCAGTGATGTTTTGGGGCTGTTGCTGGGCAACACAGACTTTCAACTCCCTTCAAAGATTTTCTATAGGGTTGAGAGCTAGCTAGCCCCTGAATAGCAGCACTGTAGAAACTATTACACTCAACGGAACGACTTGATTAGTGTAGTGTCAACAACGCAGCCACTGCCAGCTAGCCTACAAAGTCAACAACGCAGCCACTGCCAGCTAGCCTACTTCAGCAGTACTGTATCATTATAATAATTTTAGTCAATAAGATTCTTGCTACGTAAGCTTAACTTTCTGAACATTCGAGACGTGTAGTCCACTTGTCATTCCAATCTCCTTGCATTAGCGTAGCCTCTTCTGTAGCCTGTCAACTATGTGTTTGTCTATCCCTGTTCTCTCCTCTCTGCACAGACCATACAAACGCTCCACACCGCGTGGCCGCTGCCACCCTAATCTGGTGGTCCCAGCGCGCACGACCCACGTGGAGTTCCAGGTCTCCGGTAGCCTCTGGAACTGCCGATCTGCAGCCAACAAGGTTCATCTCAGCCTATGCCTCCCTCCAGTCCCTCGACTTCTTGGCACTGACAGAAACATGGATCACCACAGATAACACTGCTACTCCTACTGCTCTCTCTTCGTCCGCCCACGTGTTCTCGCACACCCCGAGAGCTTCTGGTCAGCAGGGTGGTGGCATCGGGATCCTTATCTCTCCCAAGTGGTCATTCTCTCTTTCTCCCCTTACCCATCTGTCTATCGCCTCCTTTGAATTTCATGCTGTCACATTTACCAGCCCTTTCAAGCTTAACATCCTTATCATTTATCGCCCTCCAGGTCCCCTCGGAGAGTTCATCACTGAGCTTGATGCCTTGATAAGCTCCTTTCCTGAGGACGGCTCACCTCTCACAGTTCTGGGCGACTTTAACCTCCCCACGTCTACCTTTGACTCATTCCTCTCTGCCTCCTTCTTTCCACTCCTCTCCTCTTTTGACCTCACCCTCTCACCTTCCCCCCCTACTCACAAGGCAGGCAATACGCTCGACCTCATCTTTACTAGATGCTGTTCTTCCACTAACCTCATTGCAACTCCCCTCCAAGTCTCCGACCACTACCTTGTATCCTTTTCCCTCTCGCTCTCATCCAACACTTCCCACACTGCCCCTACTCGGATGGTATCGCGCCGTCCCAACCTTCGCTCTCTCTCCCCCGCTACTCTCTCCTCTTCCATCCTATCATCTCTTCCCTCTGCTCAAACCTTCTCCAACCTATCTCCTGATTCTGCCTCCTCAACCCTCCTCTCCTCCCTTTCTGCATCCTTTGACTCTCTATGTCCCCTATCTTCCAGGCCGGCTCGGTCCTCCCCTCCCGCTCCGTGGCTTGACGACTCATTGCAAGCTCACAGAACAGGGCTCCGGGCAGCCGAGCGGAAATGGAGGAAAACTCGCCTCCCTGCGGACCTGGCATCCTTTCACTCCCTCCTCTCTACATTTTCCTCCTCTGTCTCTGCTGCTAAAGCCACTTTCTACCACTCTAAATTCCAAGCATCTGCCTCTAACCCTAGGAAGCTCTTTGCCACCTTCTCCTCCCTCCTGAATCCTCCTCCCCCTCCCCCCACCTCCTCCCTCTCTGCAGATGACTTCGTCAACCATTTTGAAAAGAAGGTCGACGACATCCGATCCTCGTTTGCTAAGTCTAATGACACCGCTGGTTCTGCTCACACTGCCCTACCCTGTGCTCTGACCTCTTTCTCCCCTCTCTCTCCAGATGAAATCTCGCGTCTTGTGACGGCCGGCCGCCCAACAACCTGCCCGCTCGACCCTATCCCCTCCTCTCTTCTCCAGACCATTTCCGGAGACCTTCTCCCTTACCTCACCTCGCTCATCAACTTATCCCTGACCGCTGGCTACGTCCCTTCCATCTTCAAGAGAGCGAGAGTTGCACCCCTTCTGAAAAAACCTACACTCGATCCCTCCGATGTCAACAACTACAGACCAGTATCCCTTCTTTCTTTTCTCTCCAAAACTCTTGAACGTGCCGTCCTTGGTCAGCTCTCCCGCTATCTCTCTCTCAGAATGACCTTCTTGATCCAAATCAGTCAGGTTTCAAGACTAGTCATTCAACTGAGACTGCTCTTCTCTGTATCACGGAGGCGCTCCGCACCGCTAAAGCTAACTCTCTCTCCTCTGCTCTCATCCTTCTAGACCTATCGGCTGCCATCGATACTGTGAACCATCAGATCCTCCTCTCCACCCTCTCCGAGTTGGGCATCTCCGGCGCGGCCCACGCTTGGATTGCGTCCTACCTGACAGGTCGCTCCTACCAGGTGGCGTGGCGAGAATCTGTCTCCTCACCACGCGCTCTCACCACTGGTGTCCCCCAGGGCTCTGTTCTAGGCCCTCTCCTATTCTCGCTATACACCAAGTCACTTGGCTCTGTCATAACCTCACATGGTCTCTCCTATCATTGCTATGCAGACGACACACAATTAATCTTCTCCTTTCCCACTTCTGATGACCAGGTGGCGAATTGCATCTCTGCATGTCTGGCAGACATATCAGTGTGGATGACGGATCACCACCTCAAGCTGAACTTCGGCAAGACGGAGCTGCTCTTCCTCCCGGGGAAGGACTGCCCGTTCCATGATCTCGCCATCACGGTTGACAACTCCATTGTGTCCTCCTCCCAGAGCGCTAAGAACCTTGGCGTGATCCTGGACAACACCCTGTCGTTCTCAACTAACATCAAGGCGGTGGTCCGTTCCTGTAGGTTCATGCTCTACAACATCCGCAGAGTACGACCCTGCCTCACACAGGAAGCGGCGCAGGTCCTAATCCAGGCACTTGTCATCTCCCGTCTGGATTACTGCAACTCGCTGTTGGCTGGGCTCCCTGCCTGTGCCATTAAACCCCTACAACTCATCCAGAACGCCGCAGCCCGTCTAGTGTTCAACCTTCCCAAGTTCTCTCACGTCACCCCGCTCCTCCGCTCTCTCCACTGGCTTCCAGTTGAAGCTCGCATCCGCTACAAGATCATGGTGCTTGCCTACGGAGCTGTGAGGGGAACGGCACCTCAGTACCTCCAGGCTCTGATCAGGCCCTACACCCAAATAAGGGCACTGCGTTCATCCACCTCTGGCCTGCCCGCCTCCCTACCACTGAGGAAGTACAGTTCCCGTTCAGCCCAGTCAAAACTGTTCGCTGCTCTGGCTCCCCAATGGTGGAACAAACTCCCTCACGACGCCAGGACAGCGGAGTCAATCACCACCTTCCGGAGACACCTGAAACCCCACCTCTTTAAGGAATACCTAGGATAGGATAAAGTAATCCTTCTCACCCCCTCCCCCCTTAAAATATTTAGATGCACTATTGTAAAGTGGTTGTTCCACTGGATGTCATAAGGTGAATGCACCAATTTGTAAGTCGCTCTGGATAAGAGCGTCTGCTAAATGACTTAAATGTAATGTAAATGAGAGCTGGAGACTGGCTAGGCCACTCCAGGACCTTGAAATAATTCTTACGAAGCCACTCCTTTGTTGCCCGGGCGGTGTGTTTGGGATCATTGTCATGCTGAAAGACCCAGCCACGTTTAATCTTCAATGCCCTTGCTGATGGAAGGAGGTTTTCACTCAAAATCTCACAATACATGGCCCCATTTCCTTTACACGGATCAGTCATCCTGGTCCCTTTTCTGAAAAACAGCCCCAAAGCATGATGTTTCCACCCCCATGCTTCTTTGGATGCAACTAAGCATTCTTTGTCCTCCAAACACGACAAGTTGAGTTTTTACCAAAAAGTTATATTTTGGTTTCATCTGACCATATGACATTCTCCCAATCTTCTTCTGAATCATCCAAATGCTCTCTAGCAAACTTCAGACGGGCCTGGACATGTACTGGCTTAAGCAGGGGGACACGTCTGGCACTGCAGGATTAGAGTCCCTGGCGGCGTAGTGTGTTACTGATGGTATGCTTTGTTACTTTGGTCCCAGCTCTCTGCACGTCATTCACTAGGTCCCCCCGTGTGGTTCTGGGATTTTTGCTCACCGTTCTTGTGATCATTTTGACCCCACGGGGTGAGATCTTGCGTGGAGCCCCAGATTGAGGGAGATTATCAGTGGTCTTGTATGAGTGTGACTGTTTGAGGTTGTGGACAGGTGTCTTTTATACTGATAACAAGTCCAAACAGGTGCCATTAATACAGGTAACGAGTTGAGGACAGAGGAGCCTCTTAAAGAAGAAGTTACAGGTCTGTGAGAGCCAGAAATCTTGCTTGTTTGTAGGAGACCAAATACTTATTTTCCACCATAATTTGCAAATAAATTCATAAAAAATCCTACAATGTGATTTTCTGGATTTTTTTCTTCTCATTTTGTCTGTCATAGTTGAAGTGTACCTATGATGAAAATTACAGGCCTCTCATCTTTTTAAGTGGGAGAACTTGCACAATTGGTGGCTGACTAAATACTTTTTTGCCCCACAGTTTGTCAAATAACCGTCTAAAAACCACCTGAGGGCAAATAAATCCAATTTAACTGTTCAGACAAATCGCAAGGCCAGGAATCAGATTTGTATCTGATTTCTAACCACCTAAGAAGATTTCAAACCACCTACTTATCTAATCAAGGTATAACATTAATTTAAAAAAATTTTTTTTTTGACAATACAGAGTAATTCTATCAATTTTAATCACACTTTGTAACACAATAAAATGTGAAGAAAACCAAGGTGAAAACTTGTGATACCCTAAATTAGGTCTGATATAGTTGCTTTCAGTTTTTTCCCGCTGTTTCAATTGACAGGTGCTCCACTGTCTTGTTGCACACTCTGCTATTATGTTGCTCAATTTGCCGTAGCATGGTAATTTAGGAGGGTGACAACACCGAATGTTAGACTCAAGCTGTTGATGGCTTTCCATACAAAGCAAAAAAAATGCTGGTTAAATGACAGCATACTCCAATGAGAAGTGATATATTTGTATTAAACCTCTGGTAGCAGACAGTGCATGTCAATATGGATTTCAGGACAATATTGCATTTTCCATCACATCAACAAAAAAAATTTAACATCAATGTTTGGAGGGGGAGGGGGGGGGGTGACCGCATGAACAGGACTTATGCCGCATTCACAACCTATCAGAGGAACGACTTGTCAACTCGGTACAACAACTTGGGACCATTCACTTGCTAACTAGCTACGTAAACCATAAATTAAAAGTACAGCTATTACATTTTGGGATAAATAAAATTTTGCTGTTGTTGGAATAATACACCCAAAACCATAAATTCCTATGATTTACAGGGTTAAATAATACTAATATGGGAGAACAATACTTTATAATAGAGCTCATCCTAAAAAAATAAAATTAGTTTACATTTTCTACCTCTGGTTTGTTGGCCATTCCAATTGGGGATATGAATGGGGAAAGAATGTTTTGGCATATTTGGCGAAAATAATGTATGAGGTTAACACGGGCTTAGAAGATCTTATACATTTTGTTCTATGAGATAACATCAGTCAGTTAACATTACCTTTATGAATTATGAAGCCTTTATCTGATTGTGTTGATTACTGTACATAAATGCTTAAAAAAAAAGTGATGTTAGCCGATGAAGATTAGCTCATAGAACAAAGCATATAAGATCTCCACTGAAAATAATTGTCACTCTTCGGGTCTTTGTAAGTGCGCATTGCCTCTCTCATGTGAGCATGCTCTCTCGCATATATAGCAACCAGCAGGCAGAGACAACAGCTTCAGGCACTTTGAAAACGAGCACAGGCCTCAAACAAAGTTGTTTTTATCCTAATCTACTTCTTGGAAAGATGTCAGTTTGGGCTCAGAATGCTCTGAACACATTCGGGTTGTCATCAGATTTTCCCAAAATGTACAACCGTTACTGTGTGTGTGGGGAAATCCGTAATATTCTGTAAAATCTTATCGCTCTCACACAGCCTCAAGACCCCCAAGCCTATAAGGTGTCTCTGATAATACCAAAGTCAACATCAGCATGTGAAGTAGGTAGCTAACTGTAAAATCTCCAAAACAACCTGCACTATCAATTTAGGAGGTTACAATCTTCAATGTTCAATCTGCAGGTCGTGTGGCAATGCAACACGCACGCACACACACCACCTAAACAGTCATTACAACCATTAATCAAAGACAGGGACATGCAAATGGACACGCGCACGCACACACACACACACACACACACACACACACACACACACACACACACACACACACACACACACACACACACACACACACACACACACACACACACACACACACACACAGGATACATTTGTGTTGCGTGATGGTAGTTGAAGGAAAAAAATGGAGTTGAATAATTTGGTTCACTGTTTAGATTGAGCACATCTCAGCGAAATATATACTTTGTCATGGCAAAATATAGACGGATGTCCACTACCGGTCAAAAGTTTGGGGTCACTTAGAAATGTCCTTGTTTTCCATGAAAACATACATGAAATGAATGAATAGGAAATATAGTCGAGACGCTGACAAATTTATAAAGAATGATTTGTAATTGAAATAATAATTGTGTCCTTCAAACTTTCGTCAAAGAATCATCCATTTGCAGCAATCCTCCAGCAATTACAGCCTTGCAGACCTTTAGCATTCTAGTTGTTAATTTGTCGAGGTAGTCTGAAGAGATTTCACCCCATGCTTCCTGAAGCACCTCCCACAAGTTGGATTGGCTTGATGGGCACGTCTTAAGTACCATAAGGTAAAGCTGCTCCCACAACAACTCAGTAGGGTTGAGATCTGGTGACTGTGCTGGCCACTCCATTATAGACAGAATACCAGCTGACTGCTTCTTCCCTAAATAGTTCTTCCATAGTTTGGAGCTGTGCTTTGGGTCATTGTCCTGTTGTAGGAGGAAATTTGCTCCAATTAAGAGCCGTCCACAGGTTCTGGCATGGCGTTGCAAAATGGAGTGATAGCCTTCCTTCAAGATCCCTTTACCCTGTACAAATCTCCCACTTTACCAACAAAGCACCCCGAGACCATCACATTGCCTCCACCATTAACAATGTCAACACTGTTTTTCTGATCAATTTGATGTTTATTTTAAATAGAGAAAAAATAAATTCTTTCAAAAACAAGGACATTTCTACGTGACCCCAAACTTTTGAATGGTAGTGTATGTGTTCTAGACAAGTATGCCCACACCATGTAATCAAATCAAATTGTATTGGTCACATACACATATTTAGCAGATGTTATTGCGGGTGAAGTGAAATGCTTGTGCAAAGTTGCTTAGGAGCTAGAAGCTGAGCTGATATGGCGATCGGGAGTGCAGGTATTTAAAAAAATATATATATATTTTAAAGGCATAAAACGATTTAATGATTGCACAGGCAGACCACTTAGAAGTTAAATCATGGTGAAAATAAATGTTTTACCCACTCATAGAACATAGACTACAACCAAATTGACAGGAGTTTAATTATAGGAGTGGATTTAGTGCAGAAAAAGCTCTCATCATATTAATTTCTGTTGTGGGTGAAGTCAGAGTTCAGCATGACGGGAAAGTCGGGGTCCATAGATGATACGAGTTTCCAACTTGTATTTACCACTTGAAAGCTGAATGTTTTTCCAAGTCAGGATCTCCTACTTACAATGACTCATATAGGGTGTGAATGCGGGGTTAAGAGAGTCCTACCCGAGTCTTGTAGGCGTGACAGCAGGATGGCTCGCTGGGTGTTGTGGTCCCAATGTCTGACCCAGTCCAGACGCAGCGAGCTCCACAGTGTCTGTTCTGACTGGGAGCCTCTCTGGTCTACCAGCTCCTCCAGCAGACTCTTAGACCCTGGGTCTGTCTGGGACATCTGAGGAACCCTGAGAAAAAGCAGTACACAGTACCGTATTGCTACATTAAAACAGGAAGTGATTGCCATAGAGCAAGACTAAAGATAAATGATTGAGCAAAAAAATTTATAATAATGTTTACTGCTAACATTTCGTCATGTAAGCAGAGAAAAACAACTACTGGCATTCAGGGCCATGTTCATTAAGGACACAAAAAGGGAGGGACCACCTTCACATGTTTTTTATTCTGTTTGGTGACTAAAGAACACGACCCAGAAGGATACAGTGTCAGAAATCCTGGCAGGAGAAAAGCACACGAAGATAAAACTGAAAAACCAAATGCAGTGAATAGTCCCGTTTTATCACGTACCGTTGTCTGCCCACAGGGTCTGTGCAGCGCGTCTCAGGCACCGCACACAAAGCCTCAATCTGTTTGATGAATTCCACCCTCTGTGTCTCTTCATCAGACAAATAGCTCTGCTTTGACAACTCCTCCACCTGCACACAGTAATTGAAAATCCCCCCAAAATCTTAAAATCGCCTCTGAGGCTGGCAAAAGGTAATGAGTTCAAAAGGTAATGTTCATAAAGAGATGTTGATAAGGACTATGTTTTTCAACTCAATGCAGTGTACCCGCTTGTCTGGCTGGAGTGAGTTTTTAAAAACAGTCAAATCATCCAAATAATGAAAATCAATGTTCGATGCGATCGTCGCATTTGCTCAAAATGCTGGTCTTACCACAAAGTCCCTTAGGTCCCGGTCATCTGTGTAGAGGCATATGTTATGCAGTTGCTTCTTTACGTTGAAACCCTGAAAACAGAGAATGACAGTGTTTTTTTATCCACAGTACAAACAACAAAAAAACAAGGAGACTCCTGTTTCAGTTGCATGAGAAATTACCATTTAGTCATGGAGGACAAACCAACATTCCTGCTGTGTCATGGGGTGTGAGTGAGATGCTAACATCATCCCTGTTTTCAGACTCTGAGCACATTGAATAGCAAAGATCTGTCTACGTCTTGTGGGTTATGTAAAGTAATCATTCAGTGTAACCACTGTCAAGTAATGTTATATGATTGATGAATTGGTTGATTATATTATAGTGTCATGAATCTTCATGATGCCCAGCCCACATGGGCTTATAAGACACCATATTTGCTGTATCCAAAGAAAAATGATCATACTTATACATGCACACAAGTACACACATGCTTACATACATACAGTTGCAGCCAAATGTATTGGCACCATTGAATTAAAAAAGAAATCCAACATTTCTTGAAAAACAAGATGAAATTTAAACTTTGGATTTTCAGTTTTATTTTAAAAAAATAAATAAAGACAAATGGCATGGACAGAATTATTGGCACCCTGGAGCTAGTACAGTACACGTTTTATCTAGTGATGATATAATGTCTTGGTTTGAGACTGATGTCACGTCTATGCTAATATAGTAAAGAAATTTCTAGCTAGCATTCCAACAACTGCAACGATGTATTTGAGAGACAAAAAGTGCTCATTGTGCAAATGTATTTATGTTTTCAATAAACTTTGGAAATGAAATATAGTTCACATGTTGCCAACAATGTAAGCCAACCCCGTAGCTGCGCACACGTAGGTTTTGTTGCTAAACAAACAACCAGTTTATAGCCGCTCTTCTTTATTTATGGCATTGAACCTACCTAATTTAATTACCAGAAGCAGTATCCCAGTTCTCAACAAGATTCTTTGATTTCTTGTCAGGTGACATAGGGTTCTGGATCATAGGTGTTTTGGTCTGGTTATAATTTCTGAGCTTAGGTTTTAGCCGTATTTAAATTGACCATTTTTCTTTGTAGCTAAGGGTTCAACTTTTTTTTGATCATGTAGACATTGCATCGTAACTTGTGTCTAAATATGTTATAGATCAACTCCCTTAAATATGTCTGAGTTATTTTGTCCAAGGGTAATTGTGAGATTTATCCAAGTTGAAAAACTTTTTTTAGGGGTTCACAGCAAAGCTGTTGTTATTCTTAGATGAAAAATACATATTTTTGATATAGTCAAATAACTGAAGCATAGATTGGTACCTTTTTTTCTAATTTGGCGCACAGAACTAGAGGCCATGAATAACTTGGTGAAAAAGAATGGCGCGATTGGCCTATAGGTGGCTCTGTTATAAGCAAACTCACTTAAACCCTCCTATTCACCACCCTGTTTGACCTAGAGACTTGAAACTTTGTATGTAAGTGTCTTTTCTAATGCGGACCACATTTCTTAAGGTCTATCAGGAAAGATTCTCCTCCATCTTGGGAAAACATATTCTCATGAAGGATAAGTAACAGGTCCATGGTACATCTCTTAACTTAGTTTGAGAAAAGCCAAGGGATTGGCTAAGAGATGGCTAAGTTGACAAATCCAAATTGGATTTTACGTGTCAATTTAAACCACTGGAAATCCACTCCACGGTGGCCTATCAACTTGAAACTTGTCATCACTATCATGGACATCCCTAAGATGAAGCACACTGAATTTTGTATTGATATCTAAAAAAACAAGGAAACTACTAATAACTAATTACTGCATATGTAACGCTAATGCTAAAAATGATCTGCAATCATCTTCTCCTCATGAACCGTTCATCAGATTCACTTCACATGTTGTATTTAAACTTATGATTGCACATAAAGGAATATTGTTCCTACATGATAGAGTGCTTGCTTTGCTATTCAACTGATCTTGTGTCCTTTCGATCATTCTCTGAACCCCGTTCATTGCTGCTCGCTGCTATATTGTTTATTTAGTTTTATGTTATATTGTTACCATTGTTCATCATTGTCTAACTACGAATATAAAGATTACCCCAGAGGTAATACTTGGTGGAAGCCCTTTTGGCAGCCATTACAGCTGTGAATCATTTAGAATAAGATTCTACCAACTTTGAACAACTCTATGGGCAACAAACAGTGGAGTCTGAAAAAAAAGAATTACTGTATAAAATAAATTCAAATACTGGGCTATTATATTGTATGCTAAATTTTTGGGGGAAATTAAATTATTTTATACTAATACAATTGCTCAGAGAAAGAGATTTTGTTAAACAAGTAATATTTTTTTCTCTCAAAAAGGTAGAAGACAACATTATTGACACCCGAGTTTTCAATACCCTTCGATACCTCACCTTGTGAGGATAACAACAATGAGCCTTTTTCTAAAAGGTTTTATGGAGTTGGAGAACGCATCTGGAGGGATCTTAGACCATTCCTCCATACAGAATCCTTCCAGGCTTAGTGAAAACAAACCGAACATAGCCATAGTCTCACCATGTTCCTGAGCAGTGCAGTGGCCTGCTCCAGGTCTTTGTGTGTGAGGCAGTTGAAGGCCAGACGCAGCCCCGTACTCCTCAACTCCTCCAGCCGCTGATCTGGCCTGTTCTGGCTCCTCAGGTAGGCCTGGGCCCGGGGAATCTGCTTGGTCAGCACTGCCCGCTCGACCACCTCCTTGACGCACACACAGTATCAGAAATCGGATATCTGGTCATTACTGTAGATAATTATTTAATGAAAGCCAATTGGGGAGAACCATTCTGGTGCTAAATGGCTGTTGTGGATGAGAAGAGTTACCCTAGCACAAGGTCAAGCGCTTTGAGGCCTATGGTTAAAAAGTGTGACATAAATTCAAGCCATTATCATGATTACCCATCTAGGATGTCGCTGAGGATTCATGCCCACTCTGCTTCTTGTGTGTGTGTGTGTGTGTGTGTGTGTGTGTGTGTGTGTGTGTGTGTGTGTGTGTGTGTGTGTGTGTGTGTGTGTGTGTGTGTGTGTGTGTGTGTGTTTTATTTATTTTATGTGTGTGTGACAGCAAATCAATTCATTTGAGTGGAAGAATCGACAATAAAGTAGCTATTCTGAAAGCTTCACTGTGTTTTTACCTCAGAAGAGAGGGAACTCCAGTCATCATTCTCCACCTCATCAGGTACAGGTATGGGAGATGGGACAAGGGTGGAAGTGTCGCCACCTGTTGGCCAGGGAAACCTCTTCATGAAGGTACGCAGATCCGAGACGTAACTATCCAAGATCTCCACACACTCCTGCAGGTTCTCATCCAGCTCTGTGAAGAAAGAAATTAGAGAATAGGGAGAAACCTCTGTGTTATTGAAAGTTTGAAACACCCACTAACATCATCAGACCTTATCATGATTTAACATAGACCATACAAACTCAAGTTTGGTCCTGATCTCCTAACAACATGTAAAGTATTAGTCCCATGTCTCATGAACTGCAATAAAAGATTTTTAAAAATGTGAAGTTTTGTCACAGAACACAATGCCACAGATGTCTCAAGTTCTGAGGGAGCGTGCAATTGGCTTGGTGACTGCAGGAACGTCCATCAGAGCTGTTACCAGAGAATTGAATGTTCATTTCTCTACCATATGCCACCTTCAATGTTGTTTTAAAGAATTTGGCAATATGTCCAACCGTCCTCACAACCACAGACCACGTGTAACCACACCATCCCAGGACCTCCACATCCGGGTTTCTTGACCTGCGTAATCGTCTGAGACCAGCCACCCGGAGAGCTGATGAAACTGAGGAGTATTTATGTCTGTAATAATGCCCTTTTGTGGGTAAAAAACCTATTCTGATTGGCTGGGCTCCCAAGTGGGCGGGCCTATGCCCTCCCGGGCTCACACACAGCTGCGCCCCTGCCCTGTCATGTGAAATCCATAGATTAAGGCCTAATGAATTTCAATTCACTGTTGCATGTGGAAGCAAACAAAATTCTAATGTCAACTTGATTTTTTTGTTATACAGTTGGCAATCTCCCGCAGATGTGTTCGTGCCAGCAATGGCTGATTGCTTGAGATAGCAGTATTTTTTTTATTTTAAAGTGAGTGGGTTTCAAATTTTATTGATTTCATTTCAGAGAGGTGAGAAACAGAGTGGGAAATGGATCAGGCATAGTAGAGTAGTGTGAAGGGTTTGAACCCCAGTCTCCAGAGTTGTAGTACATGAGCCTAGAGCCGGGAGGGTTACCACTCAACCATGACTCTGCTCAGTGAGGCAGCACTCCTAATGCATCATGCTTACAGCAACTGGATTCTGTAGCTAAGCAGGTTGATGCAGTGTCCCCCCAAATCTTAAAGGGATTGTTCACGGTTTTTTAACGTTTTTTAAAATGTACATGTGGTCATTTTATCCAAAATGTTTTTTGAACGTTTGTTAGCAACCTCTAGCATCTACTGGCGTGTGTAGCAATGAACATGGGTTTAACCTGCAAGCAGTGCATGCAAAAGCATGGGGAACGCGGCGAGATAAGTGTCTTACCCTCTGTGGCGGAGAGGACAGCCCTGACTTGTGTGTTGAGGAAGGCCAGGGTGATGCTGAGCAGCTGTTCTGAAAATTGTCGGCTCTGGGCCTCAGTATGATTGTCTCTGATGGCACAACGCAGAAGGTCCAGAGCCGGACACAGATCCTGGACATCTACAGGAACAGAGAAACACTCATATTGTCATATCTGCAGTAGGATGAAGTTGCTTCCAGAAGCTGATCTTTATTCAGTTGTGCATGTTCCCCACTAATGGTTAAGGTTAGGATTGGGGGAGTGGAAGCTGATCCTAGATCTGTACCTAGGTCATATGTGTAGGGGAAAATTTTGCCATTGTAATGGCTGTGTTTGCTACAGTTCTATTCATTAAATTCTGGTAATTACACTCTCCTACCCATTGAAGGCACCCATACATTTATTTCTTTACATATACACTCCATACATATTCATTTGAAGCTCATAATACACTACAGAGGTTGAACATATTTATTCTAGTCAGTATGAGAAAACATCAACCACACACACATACACAAACAAATTAAAGGCATGGGAGCGCATGCACACAATTTCAATTACTAGGCTGTGATGAGACTACAGTGAGACATCATGTGAGAAGGCAATTACTATTAGGAGCGGTAATTCTAGCTGACATCGCATGAGGTATCTTACGGTATAGTCCCCTGCCTTTCTCTCTCACACAAAACGCACACAAACTGTATGCTCAGAGTTAGGGCTGGGCGATAGGGCCAAAATATCATATCATGGTATTTTTCAAATTGTTGATGATATTTTATGTTTTTGATTAGAGAATAGGGAGAAACCTCTGTGTTATTGAAAGTTTGAAACACCCACCATCATCAGACCTTATCATGATTCAACATAGACCATACAAACAAGTTTGGTCCTGATCTCCAAATAACATCAGTAGAAATCCCTGATGAAGGCCTATTGAGACTGAAATATAAGATCTGTTACATTTTTGGAGCATTAAGCTCACCAGTGTGCTGGAGTTTCTATTTCTACAGACTTTAAAACAAAAGTTCTACATTTCCTTTATGAGTAGTTCGTGACCCTAGGTGGCAACACATATATTCTAAATGATTTTAAATGAGTCTTTCCCAATTGTGATTGTTTTATAATGTTCAATTCAACTTTAACCTAAAATAGTTTCCTGCACTCATTTGAGATCATTTCCACACTGCCACAATATGGGCAAAAATACTAGGCCTTATTTTTAACCAAATGCTTCAATTGCGATTTAGATCGGTGAACTTTTCGAATCATGGAAATAGAATCTTTATTATAATTCTATAGTTAGAATATAAATAATAGTGGGCACTTTGAATACAGTGCTTAACATGACAACGAATGAAAATGACATGGGCGAGTTATTGTAACAGGGTAGGAACCAAAGTGATGTTCAGTGTTTCCTAGGGAACCCTATAATCTCTGGCTATATTACATTTTTATTCATATAGCCAACATATTCATGCTTCGCCTATTCCTCTTTGATTAAGAAGATACTGTTGCACAAAAAACATGCTGATTTAAGCCTCCACCAGTACTGGGATCAGGCTGTATTAGCTAGCTACGTTTGCTCTGACTCAGTACTTGTAATAGCTCGTTGACTAGCCAGCTAACTAGCAATTAGCATTAGTGGTTAACACGATTTAGCTTAACTTGCTAAGAAATTACATACTAGCTGTTTGCAGATGTAAGAAACACAAACTAATATTGTAATTATAGAATGCTTGTGGATTTATATTAAGATAAAAGTGGAAACAACATCGTTGTCATCAACATTGTTGCACGTGCTGCATTGACCATGCAGACTGAACGAAAGCGTCTCGTGGTCAAGCAATAACAAATGCGCTCCTTGAGTGACGGGGTGGGACCAGGTCTGTGTGGAAAGCAGCATGGTGAGAGAGAGAGTGGAGAGGGATGACTCAAGTAGCAAAGTAAAATATAAAAATAGATGTTACACACGGCGGATCACATTTAACAAACCAAACATTAAAAATACCGTTATAGAAGGTAAAGTAAAAACCCAAACCGGTCCGTGCATAAATACCGGTGTATAGTTATATACGGTATACAGCCCGGAACAACATACTAGTACACACACATACAGGAACGCAGACACATTTAAATACATATTTTGTGTGTGTGTGTGTTTGTGATATTTATTTAATGTATGTAGTTCTGTCTTTGAGCTGGTCTTGTTTATACATTTTTTGTATTATGTCATGTTTTATGTTGTGTGGACCCCAAGGAAGAGTGGCTGCTGCTTTCGCAACAGCTAATGGGGATCCTGATAAAATACCAAATACTTGTTCCTTTCTGTTTGTCAGCCACTCCCAGTGGGCTAGATTAAGGGGCTCCAAAGCTTTACCTACTATACAACGATCCAAGCAGGACTCAGGAGGCAAGGCTGATACGACAGACTGTCGGCCCAATAACTCCAATGTGTCAATGCACAATATGAATCATTACCGTCGTAAGCTCTCCCCGTGTGTGTGCTGTTCGTGTGTCTGTGTTCCCCCAAGCATTTAATTGTCATGCATGGTATAGGATTTGCAGATTACTTGCATTTACAACCTAGAGTGTCCTCACAGTGATAACCATTACATTGTAGCTTTCAATTTAATTATCAATGTATGCCTTATTTTCAGCCTGATTTATAACTCAGTAAAGTGTATTGACCTTGCAACACAATACTACATTACATAAACACGACAAATGGATGAAAGGTGTCACTTGAACTGTACACTATTTGCAAAATGCAAAATTTGAAAAGGTACAGTTGAAGTCGGAAGTTTACAAACACATTTAAACTCAGTTTTCACAATTCCTGACATTTAATCCTATTAACAATTCCCTGTCTTAGGTCAGTTAGGATCACCACTTTATTTAATAATGTGAAATGTCAGAATAATAGTAGAGAGAATTATTTATTTCAGCTTTAATTTCTTTCATCACATTCCCAGTGGGTCAGAAGTGTACATATACTCAATTAGTATTTGGTAGCATTGCCTTTAAAATTGCTTAACTTGGGTCAAACTTTTCAGGTAGCCTTCCACAAGCTTCCCACAATAAGTTGGGTGAACTTTGGCCCATTCCTCCTGACAGAGCTGGTGTAACGGAGTCAGGTTTGTAGGCCTCCTTGCTCGCACACACTTCTTCAGTTCTGCCCACAAATTTTCTATGGGATTGAGGTCAGGGCTTTGTGATGATCATTCCAATACCTTGACTTTGTTGTCCTTAAACCATTTTGCCACATGTTTGGAAATATGCTTGGGGTCATTGCTCATTTGGAAGACCCATTTGCGACCAAGCTTTAACTTCCTGACTGATGTCTTGAGATGTTGCTTCAATATATCCTCATAATTGACCCACCTCTTTAAGGAATACCTAGGATAGGATGTCCTTTCACCCCCTCTTAAAATATTTAGATGCACTATTGTAAAGTGGTTGTTCCACTGGATGTCATAAGGTGAATGCACCAATTTGTTTTGATAAGAAGTCTGCTAAATGACTTAAATGTAAATGTAAATGTAATTGTCCTTTCTCATGACGCCATCTATTTTGTGAAGTGTACCAGTCCCTCCTACAGCAAAGCACCCCCACAACATGATACTGCCAACCTGTGCTTCACAGTTGGGATGGTGTTCTTCAGCTTGCAAGCCTCCCCCTTATTCCTCCAAACAATGGTCATTAGGGCCAAACAATTATATTTTTGTTTCATCAGACCAAAGAACATTTCTTCAAAAAGTACGATCTTTGTCCTCTTTTTTTAATGGCGGATTTGGAGTAGAGGCTTCTTCCTTGCTGAGCGGCCTTTAAGGTTATGTTGATATAGGACTCGTTTTACTGTGGATATAGATACTTTTGTACCTGTTTCCTCCAGCATCTTCACAAGGTCCTTTGCTGTTGTTCTGGGATTGATTTGCACTTTTTGCACCAAAGTACGTTCATTTCTAGGAGACAGAATGCGTCTCCTTCCTGAGCGGTATGACAGCTGCGTGGTACCATTGTGTTTATACTCTCATCACGCACTAGCGACTCTTGTGGTGGGCCGGGCGCAGTGCACGCTGACCAGGTCGCCAGATGTACGGTGTTTCCTCCGACACACTGGCTGGCTTCCGGGTTGGATGTGCATTGTGTCAAAAAGCAGTGTGGCTTGATTGGGTTGTGTTTCGGAGGACGCGTGGCTCTCGACTTTCGCCTCTCCCGAGTCCGTACGGGAGTTGCAGCGATGAGAAAAGACTAACTACTACCAATTGGAAACCTCAAAATTGGGGAGAATAAAAGTTGTAAAATGTATTTTTTTAAAGTGTATGTAAACTTCGGACCCACTGGAATTCTACAGTGAATTATAAGTGAAATAATCTGTCTGTAAACAATTGCTTGTGTCATGCACAAAGTAGATGTCCTAACAGCCTTGCCAAAACTATAGTTTGTTAATAAGAAATTTGTGGAGTGGTTGAAAATTTTGTTTTAATGACTCCAACTTAAGTGAGTGAATAATTATTGAAAAATAAACAAACATCAATTGCACATTGAAATTCATAAAGCATGTAATGAAATCTTAAAGATGCCTGGGCCACTGATAATCCCTTAAAATAACAGGGAGGTGGAGCCCCTGCACAAAGACATAAAATAGTGTAGCATCAACATCATGGTCCAAACACACCAAGACAGTCGTGAAGAGGGTACGACAACACATTTTCCCCCTCAGGAGACTGAAACGATTTGGCCTGGGTCCCCAGATCTTCCAAAAGTTCTACAGACTATTTACATTGACCTCCCCCTGTTCTTACACTGCTGTTACTCACTGTTTTCATCTTATCATCTATACATAGTCACTTCACCCCTACCTACATATAGCCTTGTTATTGTTATGCAATTCTACTGTGTTACTTTTTATTTTTTACTTAACTTAAATGTAATAAATATTTTCTTAACTCTATTTCTTGAAGTGGTTAAGGGCTGTAAGTAAACTCTATGTTGTATTCAGTGCATGTGACAAATAATATTAGATTTGATGCATGTCAAATTTGTACTTAGTATTAATTACTATGGCATACAATTACAATAATACTAAGTATTTATATTAGGATTCTAGGGCTTTATGTGATTAATATGAAATTGATTGTAAAGGCCTTACTCTTCAGCTGGCTCTGGGTTGAGATGGCAGCTGATTGGTCAGGTAGAATATACCCAGAGGGTGGAGTCAGGACGTTCTTTTTGCTCTTCAGGAAGAAGTCCACTGTGTCCAACTGGTGGTTCTTTAGACCAGCCTACAATTACAAGACAAAGGCATGTGTCGTTCAGTACGTACTGTTGTGAAATTAAGCAAACCATTTAGCCAACTGAATGGGCACCAGGCCTCCTACCTGCAAGGCGTGAATAGGGATGGCGCAGCGGCCCCATTCATTAAGGTGGCACAGAGAGTCCACTGTGCCAGCACTGCCAAATACCATTAGTCTGTTGAGCAGCTCCTCCTGTGACACAGCAAATAGCACCAGGGACAGGCCTGATGCTGCAACACACAAGAGCTACACTCAACATCCATACACACATGAATAACAAAAACATACAGTGCCTAGTGTAAGTCTACTCACAATTTTTACAGAAGAAAAGTGTGCAAGTGGTATCTAAAAAAGTATTGCATTTGATTTTTTTCTTACAGATCTACACAACCTAATCCACATTTTGAAAGTGAAAGAATATGATAGAACATTTCCCAAATTACTAAAAAAGACAACAAAAAAATGGTATAATAATAATGATTGCATATGTCTTCACAACCCAGAGGTAATACTGGGTAGAAGCACTTTTGGCAGCCATTACAGCTGTGAATCAGATTACAGCTTAGAATAAGATCCAACCAACTTTGCACAACTCTAAGGGCAACCTACAGTGGGGTCTAAAATTACTGACACCCTTGATAAAGATGAGCAAAAAATGACTGTATAAAATAAATAAAAAACTGAGCTATATTTTACACACACAAAAAAAATTGAAATTATATTATTTTATTCTACCAGTAAAACAATTGCTCAGAGAAAGAGATTTTAGTTTAACAATACCTCACCTAGCGAGGAGAAAGGCACTGAGCCTTACTCTCCCTTGTTTTATGAGTTGGAGAACTCATGTGGAAGGATCTTAGGTGATTCCTCCATACAGAATCCTTCCAGATCATTGATATCCTTAGTCTGCACTTATGGACTGCCCTTTTTCATTCAAACTGCAGGTTTTCAAGTCCGGAGACTGAGATGGCCATTGCAAAATGTTGATTTTCTGGGCAATTAATCATGTATTTGTGGATTTTGATGTATGCTTGGGGTTATTGTCTTGCTGGAAGATCCATTTACGGCCAAGTTTCAGCCTCCTGGCAGAGGTAACCAGGTTTTTGGCTAAAATCTCCTGGTACTGGGAAAAAGTTTATGATGCCGTTGACCTTAACAATAGCCCCAGGACCTGTGGAAACAAAATAGCCCCATACCATCAAAGATCCACCATCAAAATGGCAACTGCAGGATTCCGACAAAAAACCTGCAGCAACCTGTAAACTGTGTACTCGCGCGCTGCCGTAGCCCAAGGTTCAAACCCACAGAAAACTGTGATAACCCTGATAAAACGCACTCTGCACGCTGCTGCGCATCAAGGCAGACCAAGGCTCAAATCAGGGAAACCAGGACAAAAGGCTGTCAAACATCGACCACAGCGGCCCAAGTCTACAAGCCCCACCTTGGCAAGAACAACACTTACCTTGGGACCCTGAAAAGTCAGATCTCATACAAGGAACCGCAAGTCCAAAACAACAGGGCACCTGCAGTGACTTGATAATGCGTGCCACTTCATTGACGAACCATGGCAGCCCAAGGCTCAAACCCACAGGGAAACTGTGGTAACCCGGATAAATGCGCCATCTGTGCACTGCCGGACATCCACTCCCGGAACCAGCCATAAGAACACTATGAGCCACACCAGGAGCAGTTACATCCAATCAATACAATTTCACAAAAGGTATGTGGGGAAACCCCAACTCACTGCAGCACAAATATCACCAATCTTCATGCCCATGAACAATGCCCAAGAAGCCGCCACACACCAGGGAGATAGCCTCCACAATCCAACAAGACAGACGCTGCTTAGAAAGCACCCTATCCCGAGCTGGATTAGCGAAACAGACAAAAAAGCTGGTCACAATACGGATATCCTTGTTCCTATCCATATAGGATACAGGCCATGCTGCCTTCGTGGTTCACTGGAAACAAACGGTGGGGGTGAGAAAGAGACTGCTCAAAAGCCAGCGACCCCCCCTCCCCTCATAGGCATAACCTTGAGAGCAACTGGATTAGGATGTAGTTTCACTTTGCCAGGTGCAAACTTCAAACAGGAAGTGCGTGGAGATGCCCAACGCGTTTTTCCGACACCATGAGCAGTGCACATTTCTAGGAAAGGAACTTCAGGTCCACAGACTCCAACGGTTCAAACGGAGGCTCACACAGAGCGTCCAGGACCAACGCCAGGTCCCGGGTCGGTGCTATAGGCTTAGACCCTGGTCCGAGCCAATGTACGCCTTTCAGGAACCGCACCAACAGAGGATGAGACTCTGGGGTCGAGCCGTCCATCCATACATGACACGCCCCGAAATGGCTGCCATATAAAACTTCAATGTGGAAAAAAAGAAAGGCTCTGCTCAAAAACCTATTGCAAGAACATCAAAATGTCAACCAAAGAGCTCTGAAAAGGAGAGACTCCCTCAACCTACGGGTCCCCGGCCAACAGGTGGATGATCTCCAGGAACCAGGGTTGTCATTTTTGTTTTCATATCCACCACTTTTGAAAACCGTGTGTCTGGACATGAGGAAGGAACTGCACGTTCTGATTCCCGGCCCAAGGAACCTCTGAGCTAGGACTAGCCCCCTTTTTATACTCTGTAGTTAAGTAACTCGCCACTAAATCAGCAAGATCTTTAAACTGGGTTAAGTAACGCTTTACCGCTGCAGGGACAAGAAATACCTTCCCCAAATCTGGAGGAACTGCTGCAGGGGAGAAAAACGCCATCAAAGGCACATTCACCACCAATGGTTCACTCTCCCCCGCCGAATCCAAAGCAAGGGCTTCAGGCTGCCACGGACTGATTGTCAGCCAATTCATACTCTGAAAACTATCCAGAGCCAATCAAGGATAGTAAACTCAGCAAAAAAAGAAGCATCCCTTTTTCAGGACCCTGTCTTTCAAAGATAATTCGTAAAAATCCAAATAACTTCACAGATCTTCATTGTAAATGTTTAGACACTGTTTACCATGCTTTTTCAATGAACCATAAACAGTTAATGAACATGCACCTGTGGAATGGTCTTTAAGACACGAAGAGCGTACAGACAGTAGGCAATTAAGGTCACAGTAATGACAACTTAGGACACTAAGAGGCCTTTCTACTGACTCTGAAAAACACCAAAATAATGATGCCCAGGGTCCCTGCTCAACTGCGTGAACGTGCCTTAGGAATGCTGCAAGGAGGCATGAGGACTGCAGACGTGGCCAGGGCAATAAATCTCAATGTCCGTACTGTGAGCAACCTAAGACAGCACTACAGGGAGAAAGGACGGACAGCTGATCGTCCTGGCAGTGGCAGACCACGTATAACAACACTTGCAGAAGATCGGTACATTCAAACATCCCACCTGCGGGACAGGTACAGGATGGCAACAACAACTGCCCGAGTTACACCAGGAACACAAAATCCCTCAATCAGTGCTCAGACTGTCCGCAATAGGCTGAGAGAGGATGGACTTAGGGCTTGTAAGCCTGTTGTAAGGCAGGTCGTCACCGGACATCACCGGCAACAACGTCGCCTATGGGCACAAACCCACCGTCACTGGACCAGACAGGACTGGCAAAAAGTGCGCTTCACTGACGAGTTGTGGTTGTCTCACCAGGGGTGATGGTCAGATTCGTGTTTATCGTCGAAGGAATGAGCGTTACACCGAGGCCTGTACTATGGAGCGGGATCGATTTGGAGGCGGAGGGCCCGTCATGGTCTGGGGAGGTGTGTCACAGCATCATCGGACTGAGCTTGTTGTCATTGCAGGCAAACTCAACGCTGTGCGTTATAGGGAAGACATCCTCCTCCCTCATGTGGTACCCTTCCTGCAGGCTCATCCTGAAATGTCCCTGGTTTCATCAACTGTGCAATCAACAAATTTGTACACTCCACTACGCACACTTTGATCACGAAAACATATTCTTCTGACTGCATGATTGAATCACCACTCGTCCCTGTCAATGCAGGCCTACAATATTATAGTCCGATGCGCTCTGCAGAAATTTGGAGGACAGTGTGCAACACATTGCATGGTTGTAAGATGTTTTTTTTACTTGTCCAATCGAACAACTTTAATCCATTTTCTTCTTGTCTGACCCATGGTTTTCTTGTCTGACCCATCTGTCTTCTTGTCTGACCCATCTGTCTTCTTGTCTGACCCATGGTTTTATACTTGTCCTGGCAAGCGGATAGTACGTTATACTGATCGACAAACTGAAAAGTTACCTTTTTTTGTCAAAATTGATCTAGCTCAGTAAATTTGGTTGGGAATCATTGATGGACAGCAATATTCAAACCTTGTCTCTGATTTTCAAGCAGATTTGAGTCATGGCTACGACTGGACCACTCAGGAACACTAAACATCTCTCATATGTGTGCAGTAGCAGACTCACTCTTCAGAAGCAGGCTGAGCTGCTCCTCTGCGGTACGCTGGATAGGCACGGTGGGCGAGGTGGGCCGGTGGTAGGTAACACTCTGGGACTGCAGATCCCAGAAGGCCACAGTTGTCTCGCTGTTGCCAGGGGAGACAAAGGTCAACACAGTGGAGAATTCAGAGACCGAGAGCAGCACTGGGGCAGTTGTGTCAGGCACAGAGAATTGCATGGTGGCTCCCCCTGATGGGACTCTGCTCTTGGAGAGCTTGGCAGCGATAGCTGCCCGCCCACACTCGATGTGGGGGAAATCCTTAAACCAAGGAGCCCCCAGAGTCTGAGGAGAAGAGGGAGGGGTAGCCTTGGCCTTGTTGTACAGAGAAGTCAGCCTAGCTTCCCAGGACCTGGAGATAACGGGAAAGGGGAGGGGGGAAAACAAATAATTATTTTCCTCATTTAACTTTCAGGGCATTAAAGATAAAAACAAAATAATGGTATGAAATACACTCCCCTTTAACTAAAATGCAATGTACAACACTGACAGATAATTATATTCTGTTCTATTCTATGCTCTTCCTCTTACCGGTCAGTGCTGAAGGAGGTGCCCAGCACAGTGTGGCTGTAGTTGGAGCTGGACAGGCTGTCCTCGTCACAGGGACCCTGGGGCCTGACGGGAGGGCGACTGGGGACCACTCGACACATCAGATGCTCTGGGTACATCCTACCAGGACGACAGAAAAAAATCCACAACAACTTCTGTCAATTAAAGGAAGAAGGGGCTCATAGGAAACCCTTCTCAATTTGCCTTTCCTTGATGGCTCGTGTCCCCTCTCCTTGCCTCCTTCTAAAAACGCATTGAAGG
This sequence comes from Oncorhynchus gorbuscha, assembly GCF_021184085.1. Classification (NCBI taxonomy): domain Eukaryota; kingdom Metazoa; phylum Chordata; class Actinopteri; order Salmoniformes; family Salmonidae; genus Oncorhynchus; species Oncorhynchus gorbuscha. The sequence continues at coordinate 53,634,590 of NC_060173.1, forward strand.
AAAAGGTACCAAGGGCGGAACCAAGGATGTTCTCCTTGAATGCTTTTGGGAAAGAGCCAAAGAAAAGGGAAGCAAGGAATCAAGAAAAGAACAATTGTGAGACATCCAGGTGGACTGAACAGATTGAATCACAAGTAAACCATCTTGGCGAGTCTCAGTGATAGTTATTCCTGTTTACTGCTGAAATACCTGAAATAGTGGTTGAGGTCGACAGCAAAGGCAGTGTTAGACTGAGTGGCAGCAACAGCAGTACCCAGGTCAGGAGACACCTGGAGGAGACAGAAGGAGTCCAGGTAGGGGGCCGGCTCATCTTCCCCCAGCCCAGCAGTGTGGTACGAGGGCAGGTCTACACTGGCCAGCTTTCTCCCCTCAGCACTGTCAAACACATCTGGAGCACTCTGTTAAAGATAGAGCAGTATACTGAAAGACAATCAGGATCAGAGTAAGATACTACGACTTAGTTGTGAGAGATGCCTGTAGAGTCCTATGGCAGTTATGGCTAGACACCATAGAAGTCTGCACAGCCCTGTGTCTCAGGGCTAACTACTACACATGAAATTGCTAAGGATACATATGACTCCAGTTTTGGTCAACACAAAGAGTATGCCTCTGCAGAGCTGGTAGTCAGTGCATGTGTCCAGGGGGTCCTTTGGGGGCAGAACGATGCTGCAGCAGGACAGGGTCTCCGGTTCAGCCCCCTGCTGCCACTGCAGCTGCACCACAACACTGGAGTTGAGCAGGAGAAAGCTTCTGGCATCCACAAAGGACAGCAGCCTCAAGGACACCACCTCAGCCACACCTGCAGAATCAAAATGCAAGAAGTGCAGTTGAGTATAGGTTACGAATTCATATTGATAGATTAAAGTTAGAATGTATGTAAAATAACACTCAAAGCTATGAAAATAACAATGAGTACAACATCAGGCACAAATGTTAATTCTGTGTACCCTAATGTGGTCTCTAAAACAAATATAATCCACTACTTTCAATCTGAATTAAACTGATAATGATAAAGACATTGGAGTCACGTACTCGGGGCTTTCTCCTTGACCAGCTGCAGTAGCTTCTCTGCTGTGAACTCAGAGGCAGAGACAAGAGGGCCAGAGGTAGGGCCCTCTGCTTCCAGTTCATACAGTGTCAGCTCACACTCAGAGCTCACAGCCAGAAGTCTAGGGTTGCCACGGGCTCCATTGTAAACTGTCACCTCCTCCCAGGCAAAGCTACAGACAACGAGGAATTCATTCAATTAGATAACTTTTTGAAGATATAGCACGCACCCTCGCACAGACAGACAGACACGAGATGTGTGAACCAATCCCGTCATCAATGTGGAAACAAATGCATATGGCAGTTTACATTTCTTTTAGCTCACTTTACTCACTCTGTATATGTGCCATCCACCGTTCTCCCCGGTGCCTTGCTCTCTGAAATGTCGCCGACTGTCAGCACCCCAGCACCACTCAAGCAGCAGAGCAAGGAACAGCCTTGGGCCATTTTAGCTTTTGCTGTGTCCACAACATTTTCACAGAGGTTGCTCTCAGGGATAAGAGCGACTTCTAATGCACAGTTATCTCGAGTTTCAGATCTGTGCAACATATTTATCATAATCATGTCGAATTTGATGCAGATGCCTTACAACTGATACGATCTCATATGTAATTTAGCTATTTACAGTTGTATATACTCAGCTGTCGACTTGTCGTCAAATGAGAGAACAATTATAATAGAATTTGGACATTATCGTTTTCTTTTTCGTGGATGCGTGTTCCTCTTTCACGTAAACATTCTTACCTACATCCTGACACAAATCACATGACATGCGTTCTCTGTATCAGCTGATTAACTATTGCCCAATAGGAAAACGAAAAAATATATACATAAAAGACAGTAATAATCAAGCAAGGATAGCGCTCATATATTTTTCCCCAGAGGCATTACAAGGAATCCTGTCGATGAATGCTCCTTGCTCACAGCCACCTGAGCCTGTGTGGTGGTGTGCTTTGAACTGTGACTGAAGTAGTGTGATGATTGTTTAATTTGTTTTTTTATATGTCTGCAATGGAATATGTTTTGTTTTTTCCCCAATACCCCATACAGTAGGTGTAGTCTTCCATAATACTTAAAAGAAGAGCAGAAGCAAGGATAGCATCACTGTTGAAACCTTGATATTTTACACCCTAAATTGCCGTTTAAAGGCAAATTATTGAAAATATTAATGAATTAATGAATACACCAAATAATAATTCCTAAATTATTATGCATGCAGAGCAGAACTTGTATAGATCTTGCAGCGTTTGCTTTCGCCTGAATCTGAAGGAGGAAGTAAACAGCAACCACAGGCTTTCGTTTTACCTTCCCACTAGATAACACAGCCACAAAGAATATGTTTGCTAACGTAAAAATGTATGTAAACAAACATGTACTTTTTGCGATTAATTTAAGGTTAGGGTTATGCATGTTTAAGCATTGTGGTTAAGGTTAGCGTTATGTTTAAAATTAAGATAGCATTGTTTTTTTTTTAATGGGCGGGGTTTATAACTTTGTTACTGTGTTAACTATTGACGACTTTTTGTTTGTCACAACCTACGCAGATGTCAAAGCTTAAGTCTTCTTATTTAAATCCGCGTTGATGAGCCAATCCATATGCTAGTATGTTTTATTAAACGGTGAACATACTGTCTAGTTTAGGGGAGCGTGAAAACACTGATGTCAAAGTCTCTCAGAAAGCTCGAGTACATGAAAAATTCAAATAGTGTCTTGCTTTGTCTCACCTAGTTAGTTACATTGAGTCACAAAGTATTGCAGTTCACCGGATTGCCAGACAACACGAATGCACCAAGGACACAAAATATGGAAGAGAAAGCATTAGAAGTATACGGTAAATTGGTTTATTTGCATCTTGATACAGCTAGTTCGAGAGCTAGTTCGCTAACGTTATAGACAGGTTTTCAAGGCTACGTGCTAGTATTTTTTTTAATTCATTTGATCGAACCTTTATTTAACTAGGCCAGTTATGGTTATCTAGCCTGGTCCCAGAACAGTTTATGTGTTGACAAGTCTGGTCGTTGTTTTTTTAAATGTTTTTTATTTATTTAAACTTTATTTAACCAGGTAGGCAAGTTGAGAACAAGTTCTCATTTACAATTGAGACCTGGCCAAGATAAAGTAAAGCAGTTCGACACATACAACAACACAGCGTTACACATGGAGTAAAACAAACATACAGTCAATAATACAGTAAAAAAATACGTCTATATACAATGTGATCAAATGAGGTGAGATACGGGAGGTAAAAGCAAAAAAGGCCATGGTGGTGAAGTAAATACAATATAGCAAGTAAAACACTGGGATGGTAGATTTGCAGTGGAAGAATGTGCAAGGTAGTAATATAAATAATGGGGTGCAAAGGAGCTAAATTAATAAATACAGTAGGGGGAGAGGTAGTAGTTTGGGCTAAATTATAGATGGGCTATGTACAGGTGCAGTAATCTGTGAGGTGTTCTGACAGTTGGTGCTTAAAGCTGGTGAGGGAGATAAGTGTTTCCAGTTTCAGAGATTTTTGTAGTTGGTTCCAGTCATTGGCAGCAGAGAACTGGAAGGAGAGGCGGCCAAAGAAAGAATTGGTTTTGTGGGTGACCAGAGAGATATACCTGCTGGAGCGCGTGCTATAGGTGGGTGATGCGATGGTGACCAGTGAGCTGAGATAAGGGGGGACTTTACCTAGCAGGGTCTTGTAGATGACATTGAGTCAGTGGGTTTGGCGACGAGTATGAAGCGAGGGCCAGCCAACGAGAGCGTACAGGTCACAATGGTTGTAACGCCTAAGTGACCAACGAAAAGATCAGCGATTGTTTTACAATTTCTTATTATCTCTATGATGATGTAACATTCGGACAACTGCTAATTTCAACTGATAGCTAGCTAGTTGTCAGTATAAACAGCTGAAATGGTTAACATTTCTAAGTGATGTGCTTGTTCACCACCTCAACCCCAATTTCTTTCCCCAGATGTCATACGCACTATTCGAGACCCAGAGAAACCGAACACGTTGGAGGAATTGGAGGTCGTGTCAGAAGAATGTGTTGAAGTCCAAGAGCTTGGAGAGGACGAGTATCTCATAATTATCAAGTTCTCCCCAACTGTCCCACACTGCTCTCTGGCAACACTAATCGGTGTGTCTCTGTTTCAACTGATAAGAAACAACTGTTCATAACTGACATGAACAGAAGTAGATATTTAGCCTCTTGCATCCATACTGATACAATGTTTTATGTGGCAACACTACAGTGGCATTCTCATAGTCTGGTCGCAGATCTGTTTGTGCTGTTGACATCTTCATTGCTTCCATTGCTGTTGCTGTCAAGCCTAACATAACAAGTGACAAGGAGTTGGCATGATGGCATAAACAGACTGACACTCAGGCTACCATTCTTATAGAGCTACAACTATCTCTACTACATTCTTGTCTACCTCAAAGTTGGCAGCACAGGCAGAGAATGTGAGAGTCTGTGAGGCCCCTTTTCCTATCCTTTTAATAAATAGGGATATGATAAAGTGCAATGCAATGTTGTCTTTGAAGCTATAGTGGCATCGGTGGCCATTGACCGATAACTGGAGCACAAGCAGGCACCTCTCCAACCATACTATGGCGTATTAGTGCACTCCGACTGGCATGACTGAAATGCAACAGACTTTGCATTTTATACTTCCACTAGTTTCAGTTTCTACTTCCACAAGGTTGTCAAGTAACTCGACATAGGTGGTCTGACTTAATGTAGCATTGATCTACTGAGTGTAAGTAACATTAGGAACACCTGCTCATTCCATGACAGACCGACCAGGTGATTCTAGGTGAAAGCTATGATCCATTATTGATGCCACTTGTTAAATCCACTTCAATCAGTGTAGATGAAGGGGAGGAGACAGGTAAAATAAGGAATTGCAAGCCTGGAGATAATTGAGACGTGGCTTGTGTATGTATGCCATTCAGAGGGTGAATTGGCAACACAAAATATTTAAGTGCCTTTTGAGCGGGGTATGATAGTATGTGCCAGGCGCACTGATTTGTGTGCCAAGAACTGCAACGCTGCTGGGTTTCTCACAACCGTTTCCCATGTCTGTCAAGAATAGTACTCCACCCAAAGAACATCCAGCCAACCGCTTTCAACACCTTGTAGAGTCCATGCCCTAGCGAATTGAGGCTGTTCTGTGGGGAAACGGGTGTGAAATTCAATATTAGGAAGGTGTTCCTAATGTTTTTAACACTCATTCTCTGAAGGGGACAAATGTTAAATGGCAGTCTCATGAGAAACCCCCGCTTTTCACTCTCTTTGTAACATGACCTTCTACCACAGGGTCAATTAACTCTGTTCTATTTTTTTTTTAATCGGTTTCCCCTATATGTGTTCAGCAGCGGGTATAAGAAATATAATATAGATGTATACCCCCCCTAACTCTGCCACTGCTGCTTAAAAGAAACCCTAGGGGAAACACAAAAATTGCCTACTTCAGACATCAATGTAAGTTATTCTGTAACGTGTGTTTCAGGCCTGTGCTTACAAGTTAAACTGCAAAGATGCTTGCCGTTTAAACACAAGGTAAGCAGCGAGGGGATTACACCCATCAGAGGAATAATGTTATCATACAACTAATCCCTAAATCAATGTTGATGCTAAACAAAATGTTAGTCTGTTTAGTAAGAACACGTTCTCTCATTCAGTGATTTATCATTGCGAAAAGTCCTATTTTCCAAACCTTTGATGCATAGCGCTTTGTCTTATTTGCAAGGGTAGTCTCTGAAGCCAATAATTTTAATGGAAAACAGTAAAATCTTCTCCCCTTTTGTACTGCCTTGGTTTATAATGCGGTGCCTCTGGAACAAAGGGGCTCCTATGAAAATGCAGTGTGGTTGTTTTCTGGCTCTGGTTGTATCTCTGGTAAACTAACCTCCAACCCTTCTTCCTGATTAGACCTGTCTGTGGGAACACACACACACTTAGTTTTTCCAACTTCATGCAGATTAATTGCTTATTTATTGTTATTTTAAAGTTGAAATGTATCTGTTCTCGTTCAACAGTTGGACATTTTCATTTCTGAGGGAACCCATTCTACCGAGGAAGATAGTAAGTGTTATTACTTACAAACACCACCTTATCCATATCTCCAGAAAATGTATTTTGAATAAAAGAGAAATGTCAGACATTGGATATATTTTGTATTTACACACGAAAAGCCCAACTATAATTTGTCTTATGAAACCAGTAATTCTGTGAACCCCTATTGCTAATATTTTACAGACCTTCAGGCTTTAGCTCAGCGGGAATAACATTACTTGTGGTGCTCAGACAATCCAGGTTCAAACCCATTTGGTCCCATTTATGCAGTTGGACAATAGAAGGAAACCTATTGTGATTTTATCCATTTCCCTCTAGTTAACAAACAGATCAACGACAAGGAGAGAGTAGCAGCTGCTATGGAGAACCCAAACCTGCGGGACATTGTGGAGCAGTGCGTTACTGAACCTGATGACTGAGCCAATGGACTGACCTCTCAGTTACTTTAGACCAAGGTATTCAATAGGCACCAAATGGAAGAAAATGGACTGAAACAGGGGGGGTACTAGCTGAAGTTGTCCATTTAGAAATGCTCGTTTTTGCTTTCCATTGTAAAACATTTTGCTACTGTGTACCCTAATGAATGCGACCCAGCCGTCAACTTAAAATCGTAGCCATCATGGAATGTGTGTTTTTTTATACAAGTGCCTGGAGGATATGTCAGGGATTACCTGATCGGAACGGTTCACATTTCTTAAATCCTTTTGTGAATCACCACCATGGTTAAAAAAAAAAATCAAAATCCGTAACAGAATTCCAACTTCAAGTTTATTGTCATCGTGAAAGAATCACTAAGGGATAAGATGAAGAGTTGCAGGAAAATGTGAGAACTTCCCAGGTAGTTTTTAGACTTCTGAGCAATGTCCCTCGAACAATCGCCACAGAATGGACAGCAGTGTATATGGCTTGTTTGATCTTTTTCTAACATCATGATTGAAATAGGAAATAAAACATATTCCTAAAAAAGCTGATTTTTGTTTTGAGGTGAATTTGTGTTTTTTAAATCTTTTCTGCTGTGGTTATTTTTCACCTGAAATGGCTAAATGCACCATTTTCTGCCGAAGGGGGCAGAGTTAGAGTTCTGTCTTACTATCCAGGTCTGTACCCAAACAGTTCGAGCTTCTACTTTTAAAAATACACCTATCCAGAAATTAGTCTGTGACCTAAACTGGGATATGCTTAACACCCCGGCTGTCCTACAATCTAAGCGAGATGCCCTCAATCTCTCGCAAATTATCACGGAACCTAGCAGGTACAACCCTACATCTGTAAACACGGGCACCATCATAGATATCATCCTGACCAAAGTGCCCTTCAAATACACCTTTGCTGTCTTCAACCAGGATCTCAGCAATCATTGCCTGCGTCTGTAATGGGTCTGCGGTCAAACGACCACCCCTCACCACTGTCAAACGCTCCCTAAAATACTTCAGCGAGCAGGCCTTTCTAATTGACATGCCCCGGGTATCCTGGAAGGGTATTGACCTAGTCCCGTCAGTAGAGGATGCCTGGTTGTTCTTTAGAAGTGCCTTCCTCACCATCTTGATAAGCATGCCCCTTTTTAAAAAATGTAGAACTAAGAACAGCTAGCCCCTTGTTCTCTCGTGACTTGACTGCCCTTGACTAGCACAAACATCCTGTGGAGTACTGCATTCGCATCGAATAGCCCCCGCGATATGCAATTTTTCAGGGTAATCAGTTGTAATTGAGAACTTGTTCTCAACTGGCCTACCTGGTGAAATAAATAAACATTCACCACGCAAAAAGTATGTGTCTCTTGGCCACATAGAAAGTGAGTGTAATTTTGCTGGAAAATAATTTTAACATGTGTTTTTCCTGCCTATGGTATAAATGGGCTCACTGGACAACAATGCTCTAACAGTTACATAGAGGGAAATATAGAAATGTAGTGCAGGTAACGTTTCAAAAGTTGTCCCTTCTGTAATGAAGGTACCATTTCCAGTGGAGGGCACTGTTGATCTAATCACCATACTTTATCTGGGAGTGAAGCTTAAACTGGACATAGTAGGATAGCAGGTGTGAAACTTCACATGCAAGATGTTTTTAATATAAAATTATTTTGAATCATACACATTTCCCTCGCCATGACACTACACAATGACAAACATTTGAGAGGTAGCCTGGTCCACCATTCTGATCTCTGCGCTCTCATTTCATGCGAATCAGAACGTAAGCTCTCAAACAGCATAGTCGAAAAAGGTTCGTTGAGTCACTGAAGTGGGACAATAGTCAAACCTCAATTAGCAATACTCTTGTCTGTTTTTCTGCCGTGTCCACCAATATGAAAGAGAATATCCAATGCAGGTGAACCATGATATACACTGAGTGTACAAAACATTAGAAACACCTGCACTTTCACATGACCGGCTGACCAGGTGAAAGCTATGATCCCTTACTGATGTCACCTGTTAAATCCATTTCAATCTGTGTTGATGAAGGGGAGGAGACTGGTTAACTAAGTTATTTCAAGCCTCGCCATGATTGGGCACGTGTGCGGTAAGAAAAAAAGGAAGCTTGCAACGTATTAAAAAAATATGGACTGGGATTGCGCAATCCTTCTGGATGATCTGGAGAAGGAGGTGGACTATAATTAATAAATGAGTTAAGGAGGATGTTTGAATATCGAATAGAGGATCTCACAGAACTTTTGGAAGAGCTGGAGGAGGAAATTGAACATGAGTGAGAATGAATTAACTGTAGTGGCAGGTTGAGTGATGACTGCTAAGAAGATATTGAGTGTAGAGGGAAGTAGTGTGACAAGGAAGATTGGCACAAAAAAAAGGTACACTTGCTCCAGTAGTTCAGAGATGGAACCTGGCGGGAGTGAGGATGGAGTACCTGGGGTGAGGACCGCCAAGTTCTGACCTCATCCCGAGGATGTTAAGAATGATTCTGGCCCAGTGGGAGTGAGATTTGGAGAGAGAATGGATCGTTGAAATTTGGCTGATCCATATGTGGTATCAGGTTGGGTGGAGAAGAGGCTGGGGACTGCTGAGTTGAAGGTAACTCAGTGGACTTCTGATGATTTATTGTGTTTACTCTGCCCAGAGGGACCGGACGCTCCGGATTATGCGATAAGGGACAAGAATTGTGACCTGCTTTAACGAGGTGGCATTAAGTGTTGAGCAATTGAAATGGAAAAGCCAGCCAACTTGACACAAATGTAGGAAGAATTGGAGTCCACATGGGCCTGACGAATTGAGGCTGTTCTGAGGGCAAAGGGGAGGGATGGTGATGTAAGCAGATGTTATTGCGGGTGTAGCAAAATGCTTGTGCTTCTAGCTCCGACAGTGCAGTAATATTTAACAGTTTCACAACATATACCCAAAACAAATACGTAAATCTAAGTAAGGAATGAATAAAGTATACATACATCCATACATACACGCACACATGTCAGAGCAGCATTAGACTAACATATTATAGAGTACAGTTTACACATATGAGGTGACTAAAGCAAGATACAGAGACATTATTAAAGTGGCTAGTGTTTCATTTCCTGAAAGTGGCCAGTGATTCCTAATCTATGTCTATAGGCAGCAGCCTCTGATGTGCTGGAGATGGCTGTTTAACAGTTGGTGGTGTAGTATAGAATACAATACAGTATATACATATGAAATTGGTGGTGCAATATGTAAACACAATTTAAAAGTGACTAAAATACCGTAGAATAGTGTGGAGTGCAGTTTACACATATGAGATGAGTAATGCTAGATACAAATCAAATCAAATTTTATTTGTCACATACACATGGTTAGCAGATATTAATGCGAGTGTAGTGAAATGCTTGTTCTTCTAGTTCTGACAATGCAGTAATAACCAACAAGTAATCTAACTAACAATTCCAAAACTTCAGATACAGTAGATGGTATCGAGTACAGTATATACATATGAGATGAGTATGTAAACAAAGTGGCATAGTGATACATGTATTACATAAGGATGCAGTAGATGATATAGAGTACAGTATATACGTATGCATATGAGATGAATAATGTAGGGTATGTAACATTATATAAGGTAGCATTGTTTAAAGTGGCTAGTGATATATTTTACATAATCTCCCATCAATTCCCATTATTAAAGTGGCTGGAGTTGAGTCAGTGTCAGTGTGTTGGCAGCAGCCACTCAATGTTAGTGGTGGCTGTTTAACAGTCTGATGGCCTTGAGATAGAAGCTGTCACATGCCTCTTGTGTCTGAGCCGTTGAATTGAGATTCTACTTTGTCTCTGTACTGACGCTTAGCTTGTTTGATAGCCTTGCGAAGGGAATAGCTGCACTGTTTGTATTCGGTCATGTTACCAGTCACCTTGCCCTGATTAAAAGCAGTGGTTCGCGCTTTCAGTTTCACGCGAATGCTGCCATGCTGCCATCAATCCACGGTTTCGGGTTAGGAATGTTTTAATCATTGCTATGGGAACGGAACTTTTATGACAGTGGCTAGTGATCCATTTCTAAAAGTGGCCTGTGATTCCTAATCTATGTCTATAGGCAGCCGCCTCTGATGTGCTAGTGATAACTGTTTAGCAGTCTGATGGCCTTGAGATAGAAGCTGTTTTTCAGGCTCTCAGGCCCCATCTTTGATGCACCTGTACTGACCTCGCCTTCTGGATGATAGCGAGGTGAACAGACAGTGGCTCGGGTAGTTGATCTTTTTGGCCTTCCTATGGCATCGGGTGCTGTAGGTGTCAGGGAGGTTGGGAAGTTTGCCCCTGGTAATATGTTGGGCAAACCTTACCATCCTCTGGAGAGCTTTGTGGTTGTGGGCGGTGCAATTGCCGTACCAGGCGGTGATACAGCCTGACAGGATGCTCTGTGAATCTGTAAAAGTTTCAGGTTTTAAGCCACATTTCATTAGCTTTCTGAGGTTGTAGAGGCACTGTTGCACCTTCACCACACTGTCTGTGTGGATGGACCATTTTAGTTTGTTTGTGATGTGTACGCCAAGGAACTTAAAGCTTTTCACCTTCTCCACTGCGGTCCCATTGATGTGGATAGGGGGGTGCTCCCTCTGCTGTTTCCTGAAGTCCACGATCATCTCCTTAGTTTTGATGACGTTGAGTGAGAGGTTATTTTCCTGGCACCACACTCCCAGAGCCCTCAGCTCCTCCCTGTAGGCTCTCATAGTTGTTGGTAATCAAACCTACTACTGTTGTCTGCGAACTTGATGATTGAGTTGGAAGCGTGCGCACCCTTGTGGGGCCTAAGTGTTGAGGATCAGCGAAGCTGTGTTTCCTACCTTCACCACCTGGGGATGACCTGTCAGGAAGTACAGAACCCAGTTGCACAGGGCGGGGTTCAGACCCAGGGCCTCGAGCTTGATGATGAGCTTGGAGGGTATTGTTGTGTTGAATGCTGAGCTATAGTCACTGAACAGCATTCTTACGTAGGTATGCCACTTGTCCAGATGGGATAGGGCAGTGTGCAGTATGGTGACAATTGCATCGTTTGTGGATCTATTTGGGCGGTAAGCAAATTGAAGAGCCCGGCAGCCTTGCAAGGGTTAACATGTTTAAATCAAATCCAATCAAATGTATTTATATAGCCCTTCGTACATCAGCTGATATCTCAAAGTGCTGTACAGAAACCAAGCCTAAAACCCCAAACAGCAAGCAATGCAGGTGTAGAAGCACAGTGGCTAGGAATGTCTTACTCACGGCGGAAACGGAGAAGGAGAGCCCGCCGCGTCGGTGGCACTATGTTATCCTCATTATGGATTATGGAAAAGCTTCATGGGAAGAAGATTCAAATCTATGTCCCTGGTGCTCATGCTAGATTGAGGGAAGTCATCACTGGGGCCCCAATATCTCGGTCTACAGATGAAGTTAAAGAAAATGTGAAGGGAGGCGGAGTGAGCCCAAAAGGTTGATCAGTAGGAGAGTCAAAGAAGAGAAAGCTTATCAGTGGTCCTGAGGTTTGCAAATGTCTTGCCGGGAAAATAAGGGTTTTAAATGCCAAAAGTAGCTGCTCGGTGTGAAGGGAAGAAAAGATGTGTGGAGAGGCACATGATTACGGTAAATGTGGAAGCAGTGTGAAGGTTAAGTGCTGTAATTGGGGGTAGAACACAGTGCAGCATTTGGTGGATGCCAGGTACAGAGAGCGGCTTAGAGATATAGGATCAGTCATGATGTATCATGTGCAGGGGCCGTAAAAACAGATTGGTAGAACTACAGTGAGGACTAATGGCGCTTACATGGATATACCTGTTGTAAGAGGACTTACTGTCGGGGCTGGCATGGTTTTGAGGCCTGTTCGGAAATGTTGTGCTCATGAATGTGCTGTGTCAAAGGACACTTTGATAATGAATAAAGGTGACTTCATAGTTTTTGTTGGTAAGGTTATCAATACAATGCGGGTTGTGGCAAACAAATGCCAGGTTGAAGGTTATTGTGGAGATGGCTCGAGAGCTATTTGAGGTAGCAAATGTAACTGTTGAAATGTTTGATATGCTGAACAATCCTGACACGGAGCCCAAACCGGCGCCATCGTGCATAAATTTATTTTGTCCCCCCACACCAAACGCTATCACGACAGGCAGGTTAAAATATCAAAACAAACTCTGAACCAATTATATTAATTTGGGGTCAGGTTGAAACACATTAAACATTTATGGCAATTTAGCTAGCTAGGATATAAAAATTGAGTTATTTTACCTGAAATGCACAAGGTCCTCTACTCCGCCAATTAATCCACACATAAAACCGAATCATTTCTAGTCATCTCTTCATAAATTAGGTGCATTACCGCCACTGACCTCGTTCGTCTTTCAGTCACCCACGTGAGTATAACCAATGAGGAGATGGCACGTGGGTACCGCCTTCCATAAACCAATGAGGAGCTGGGAGAGGCAGGACTTACAGCGTGATCTGTATCAGAAATAGAACTGATTTCTATTTTAGCCCTTGGCAACACAGGCGTTCGTTGGCGCGCACGCAGTGTCGGTGCAGTAATTGAATAACATAGATTTCTATATTTATTTTGCAACACTCGCGCACGCGACGAGAGTGGTGTGGTCAGCCTGTAAAGGTGAAGTGTTTCTGCATGATATAAAGTTTAATGGGGAGAGGGAAGAAGTAGTTAGGGATTTAAGTCATTATCTCTACTATTATTCTGACATTTCACATTGTTAAAATAAAGTGGTGATCCTAACTGACCTAAAACAGGGAATTGTTACTGGGATTAAATGTCAGGAATTGTGAAACTGATTTGAAGTGTATTTGCCGATTTTGCAGGTTTTCCTACTTACAAAGCATGTAGAGATCTGTAACTTTTATCATAGGTGCACTTCAACTGTGAGAGACTGAATCTAAAACAAAAATCCAGAAAATCCCATTGTATGATTTTTAAGTAATTAATTTTCATTTTATTGCAAAAAAAAGCAGAACTTAATATTTGGTACATAAACCTTTGTTTGCAATTACAGAGATCATACGTTTCCTGTTGTTCTTGACCAGGTTTGCACACACTGCATAAAATGCAAATTAATTACTTAAAAAATGTGAACCCCTGCTATTGTAATGGTGAGGTTAGCATGTCTTGGATGTATAATATTTGTGCGTCTAACTTTCTCACTCGTTATTCCAGATTAATTCAGGATTATCTGTAATTATGGTACCATCCACGTTAAGGTAGAAGTGTTGAGAAACATTCTATTTTTATTTACAATAAAAGTGACTCTAAAATGACTAATTTTCCATAGATTTTCATTGGACACAAAACAATCTGAAAACCAACCAAAACATACAGTAATTGCATCCAACAAATTTGTAGAGTCAAAAGCTTGATGTATTCCTTGTGTGCTATGAATTTGTTCCATTTTTAATGCACACACAATGCAAATTGTCCCAACTCCTTTGGTCCCCTTAAATGGGGGAACTATGGACAAAAAGTGCTGTAATTTTTTTTTTATACCCTCAAATTAAAGCTGGGAACTTGCACTTTAACCTCAGTCAGTGTATTGTTTCAAATCCAAAGTGCTGAAGTACAATGCCAAAACAACAAATGTGTTACTTTCCCAATACTTTTGGAGCTCACTGTAGGTGTGTGAGGGCAGTGTGGAGTACACTTGAGATTGAATCTGTTGGGGCGGTATGCAAATTGGATTGGGTCTGGGATGATGGATTTGATGTGTGCCATTGCAAGCCTTTCAAAGCACTTCATGATTACAGATGTTAGTGCTATAGGGCGGTAGTCATTAGTGTTCTTTTGAACATGAATGATATTGGTCAGCTTGTGGGGGTGACAGACTGGGACAAGGAGAGGTTGAACATAACTGTGAATGTGTCTGCCAGCTGTTCTGCACATGCTCTAAGAATTCCATCTTGTTCCTATTTTTGGGATTTGGTATTTTATTAGGCTCCCCATTAGCTGTAGCAAAAGCAGCAGCTACTCTTCCCGAGGTCCAATCAAAACACGAAAATTACATAATACAGAACATTAATAGACAAGAACAGCTCAAGGACATAACTACATACCTTTTATTTCAAAGGCACACGTAGCCTACGTGCATGCACAAACTATTTAGGTGCATAGGTGCATACACAAACTATTTGGGTCAAATAGGAAATGTCCTTTTGCTTGTTTGATGGCTTTGCCGAGGATATCACAATTCCTCTCTGGTTTACACCATATGTGTTAGAAACCTCCCCTTGCCCAAAGGATGAACAGCACCAACTGGACATAATAAACACTGAAGCCACCGCTTGAGAGCAGAGCATATGGTTCCAGCATGTCCGAGCAGATGGAAGAGATGAGCAGAAATGACAATTCTTCACTCAGACAAACAACCTGTGATTGCCTTTGTCTTCGAGGGACTTTGAGATGAAGCGCATCTGTGGTGAAAAGTCATCGGTAAATACAGAGGGAAGAAAGAAAGCGCTTTAGTCTTTACAGAACCAGAAAATACATTTGACATGGCGTAAACAATGGAATTCTAGGAATTGATAGACAAGTCAGATGAAATGTGAGTTCGCTACTGCGTGAGCACTCTCTCTTCAGAGTGGTCTGCGTAGTTAAAAATAAAATAAAAAAGCATAACCCTCTGAATACACATTCATTATCACAAGTGTTGGAAAAAGGTGCTCAAATCTGTCTGTTTTTGCAGGTACCTTTTCACTAATGCTGTCCATATTTGAGGCTCTGAAGTTGGACAATCAGCCAGCTCGTTGCTTGAAAAGTGGCCAACTTTTCCATTTCATTTTCAGGAAAATTAGGAGTGGTTCCTTTTGAATAAACAACATATACAGTACTTTTAATTACTTTCTAATGTCATGTTGATATCCTGGGCAGCCTATGACATTTGTCTCAATCAAATCTCTTTTCTCAATGTGCTTTCTGTAACAGGCTGTAATTTCAGAGGTACTGCAGTTTTATTATTTACTTCCATCCAACTTTCTTTATGCAAGTTAAGACCTGATGGAAACAGCTAATTCAGCTGTAAACTTTCCAAATGATGACAAAACAAAATACGCTAGACAAGGTGGTGTCTTTTAGTTTAGGTAAAATTAAGTATGCGAGAAATGGCAGTGGAAATGCCTTTATGCGCAAATATTGATATAATATGGAAACCCATTTATCTTGTATTTTTTTATTGTGTACTTTTAACCGTAAAAGTTATATTTGTGCACTACTGTATGTCATCAAGCACTGACTGTTATCGATAAGTCAAGTTGATGGAAACACATCTCTGGTGGGAAAATTTGCATTATGTTATGCAGATTGAAGAATATTTGTGTGAAAATCTGTTGCCAATTGGATAGAAACCTAGAAAATGTCTGTTTTTGAAGCCCATAGAAAATGAGCTACTTTTCCTGGTAAATTACCATTAAGAATAATGCGTAGGCTTTTCCAAAAGGCTCTCACAAAAGTTTGGAAAATCTTTTATATATGGCTCTGACGTAACAAACAGCTTGAATTGAATTGATGGAAGTTTATGAATTATTGGAAGTATTACTGTGGAACTACATTTAGCCTACATTCTCAAAAGATAATGAAACAGGACAAACAAAATAATGTTTTATTACTTGTGAAAATATACAGTATGTGCAGCTTTAAGGACAATGTTATCCCAGGCTTTTTAAAGAAAAATAATATAAATTGTCACTCTTCTATATGACATCAAACAGGCTCTTGCATAAATACGACTCCTGCAAACTCTTACAATAGATGATGATCAGCAGAGCCTTCTAACTGAAGATAATACAGACAACACTCCTGTAATCTCTTCTAAACTCAACATGCTATTTTAACTGGACCCTGTCACTTCTATGTCCCCTCTTGAGTTCCCTAAAGTTCATTTGGATTTTGAGAATTAACACAATACATTTAGAGATGGCAGCTCAGCTGAAACTCCAGTTTGGAGTTCAGTTTGTAGTACTTTCATATCCATTTTTTTTATTTTGAATAGATCTGTTTTATCAAAGACTTATAACGACGCTAAATCAAGGTAATGGCAAATACAGCTCCCTTTGAGCTGAGTATCTGATGGATACAAATCAAAGTTTGTTACGTGCACAGGATATATGCTGCGGATGTAAACGGTACAGTGAAATGCTTACTTGCAAGCTCTTCCTAAACAGTGCAATATCAATTTAATAAATACAGGAAAGAAGTGTACAGTAGCTATATAATTAGTAACTAAAAAAGTAGGTAGGTCAAAAGAGATCAGCAGTCTAAACAACAGCATTCACTCTCAAGTTGCAGCACTCTCTAATGTTTTGATACCAACTGTGTAGTGCAGTTCATATGTTCCATGAGTATGTCTTGAAAAAGGGACAGTGCCATGTAATGCAATGTGAGAAGCATGAGAAATGGGCTCAACTTGTGAACCTTTTGCAAACTCATTGTGATTGTCAACTCCCATGGTCCAATTAGGCTGGCTGTAGAGATTAATTTACAAGACATTGTGCAATTTACAATGAACTATCTACAATTCAGTGTAGGCTATTACAGTCAGTAATTAAATTGAACAAAAATATAAACTGAAATAAAATATCCCAGAAATGTTTCAATACACACAAAAAAATTATTTCTCTCCAATTAATTTGTGAGCATTTCTCATTTGTCAAGAAAATCCACTCAGTTTTGTTGTTTTGAAAGTGTATTGGAAAGTTCTTAGTAGCGAGCTAACGTTTTAGTTTGGGTCCCTCCTGGCACTGCTAGTCTCTGTCCAGTGATCCTGTCGACCAAGGACGGAGCTGAGGAGCCATTTGGCATTGCAGCTAGCTGCATATCAAGCTAGCAGGGTTTTCTTGGGGGGTTTGAACGCAGCCCGCAATGTGGTTAGCCATTGCAGGCTTGTTTTCAAATTGCTGTGCGTTTTGTTGCCAACCTATTTTGCTACCTGACAACTTTACGGGTTTCACTTTTTAATTACCGTTCATATATTTATTTTTTTCCTCGACTTTTTCACTCCGGACGCTTTATCTGGACACGATTCGTCAGGACCTCCAACAGCCGAAGCTAAGTAGTAACATTAACATGATGCCTTCTAATTGCAGCCGCTGTGCTCGCCTTACGGCGAGGATAGCTGTACTGCAAGCCCAGCTTCAGACGCAATCGTTAGGCAAGGGTAATTTCAGTGTAGGAAAGGATGAAACAGCGTCTGTGCCACCAGTAAGTACAGATAGTAGTATAAATCCCCTGGCACAGTCCCCGCAGCCGGACAACTTTCTCACGGTTTCTGGAAGGAAATGCTGTAGGAACGCTCAACCGGTGTCGCTCATTCAGCAGACAGAAACTTTCAACCGGTTCTCCCCATTAAGCAGCGGGTTGGTGTCAGAGGCCGAGTCTTCTCTGGTCTCTACTCCTCCCGTTACGGGGTCTGAGACGCCGAAGCTTCCCACCATTAGCTCTGACAAATTGAAAACTCTAGTCATTGGCGACTCCATTACCCGCAGTATTAGACTTAAAGCGAATCATCCAGCGATCATACACTGTTTACCCGGGGGCAGGGCTACCGACGTTAAGGCTAATCTGAAGATGGTGCTGGCTAAAGCTAAAACTGGTGAGTGTAGAGAGTATAGAGATATTGTTATCCACGTCGGCACCAACGATGTTAGGATGAAACAGTCAGAGATCACCAAGCGCAACATAGCTTCTGCGTGCATATCAGCTAGAAAGATGTGTCGGCATCGAGTAATTGTCTCTGGCCCCCTCCCAGTTAGGGGGAGTGATGAGCTCTACAGCAGAGTCTCACAACTCAATCGCTGGTTGAAAACTGTTTTCTGCCCCTCCCAAAAGATAGAATTTGTAGATAATTGGCCCTCTTTCTGGGACTCGCCCACAAACAGGACCAAGCCTGACCTGCTGAGGAGTGACGGACTCCATCCTAGCTGGAGGGGTGCTCTCATCTTATCTGCCAACATAAACAGGGCTCTAACTCCTCTAGCTCCACAATGAAATAGGGTGCAGGCCAGGCAGCAGGCTATTAGCCAGCCTGCCAGCATAGTGGAGTCTGCCACTAGCATAGTTAGTGTAGTCAGCTTAGCTATCACCATTGAGACCGTGTCTGTGCCTCGACCTGGGTTGGGCAAAACTAAACATGGCGGTGTTCGCCTTAGCAATCTCACTAGGATAAAGACCACCTCCATTCCTGTCATTACTGAAAGAGATCATGATACCTCACATCTCAAAATAGGGCTACTTAATGTTAGATCCCTTACTTCAAAGGCAATTTTAGTCAATGAACTAATCACTGATCATAATCTTGATGTGATTGGCCTGACTGAAACATGGCTTAAGCCTGATGAATTTACTGTGTTAAATGAGGCCTCACCTCCTGGCTACACTAGTGACCATATCCCCGTGCATCCCGCAAAGGCGGAGGTGTTGCTAACATTTACGATAGCAAATTTCAATTTACAAAAAAAAAAAAAATGACGTTTTCGTCTTTTGAGCTTCTAGTCATGAAATCTATGCAGCCTACTCAATCACTTTTTATAGCTACTGTTTACAGGCCTCCTGGGCCATATACAGCGTTTCTCACTGAGTTCCCTGAATTCCTATCAGACCTTGTAGTCATTGCAGATAATATTCTAATCTTTGGTGACTTTAATATTCACATGGAAAAGTCCACAGACCCACTCCAAAAGGCTTTCGGAGCCATCATCGACTCAGTGGGTTTTGTCCAACATGTCTCTGGACCCACTCACTCTCACAGTCATACGCTGGACCTAGTTTTGTCCCATGGAATAAATGTTGTGGATCTTAATGTTTTTCCTCATAATCCTGGACTATCAGACCACCATTTTATTACGTTTGCAATTGCAACAAATAATCTGCTCAGACCCCAACCAAGGAACATCAAAAGTCGTGCTATAAATTCACAGACAACACAAAGATTCCTTGATGCCCTTCCAGACTCCCTCTGCCTACCCAAGGACGCCAGAGGACAAAAATCCGTTAACCACCTAACTGAGGATCTCAATTTAACCTTGCGCAATACCCTAGATGCAGTTGCACCCCTAAAAACTAAAAAAATGTCTCATAAGAAACTAGCTCCATGGTACACAGAAAATACCCGAGCTCTGAAGCAAGCTTCCAGAAAATTGGAACGGAAATGGCGCCACACCAAACTGGAAGTCTTCCGACTAGCTTGGAAGGATGGTACCGTGCAGTACCGAAGAGCCCTTACTGCTGCTCGATCGTCCTATTTTTCTAACTTAATTGAGGAAAATAAGAACAATCCGAAATTCCTTTTTGATACTGTGGCAAAGCTAACTAAAAATCAGCATTCCCCAAGAGAGGATGACTTGCACTTTAGCAGTGATAAATTCATGAACTTCTTTGAGGAAAAGATTATGATTATTAGAAAGCAAATTACGGACTCCTCTTTAAACCTGCGTATTCCTCCAAACCTCAGTTGTCCTGAGTCTGCACAACTCTGCCAGGACCTAGGATCAAGAGAGACGCTCAAGTGTTTTAGTACTATATCTCTTGACACAATGATGAAAATAATCATGGCCTCTAAACCTTCAAGCTGTATACTGGACCCTATTCCAACTAAACTACTGAAAGAGCTGCTTCCTGTGCTTGGCCCTCCTATGTTGAACATAATAAACGGCTCTCTATCCACTGGATGTGTACCAAACTCACTAAAAGTGGCAGTAATAAAGCCTCTCTTGAAAAAGCCAAACCTTGACCCAGAAAATATAAAAAACTATCGGCCTATATCGAATCTTCCATTCCTCTCAAAGATTTTAGAGAAGGCTGTTGCGCAGCAACTCACTGCCTTCCTGAAGACAAACAATGTATACGAAATGCTTCAGTCTGGTTTTAGACCCCATCATAGCACTGAGACGGCACTTGTGAAGGTGGTAAATGACATTTTGATGGCATCGGACCGAGGCTCTGCATCTGTCCTCGTGCTCCTAGACCTTAGTGCTGCTTTTGATACCATCGATCACCACATTCTTTTGGAGAGATTGGAAACCCAAATTGGTCTACACGGACATGTTCTGGCCTGGTTTAGGTCTTATCTGTCGGAAAGATATCAGTTTGTCTCTGTGTATGGTTTGTCCTCTGACAAATCAACTGTACATTTCGGTGTTCCTCAAGGTTCTGTTTTAGGACCACTATTGTTTTCACTATATATTTTACCTCTTGGGGATGTTATTCGAAAACATAATGTAAACTTTCACTGCTATGCGGATGACACACAGCTGTACATTTCAATGAAACATGGTGAAGCACCAAAATTGCCCTCGCTAGAAGCATGTGTTTCAGACATAAGGAAGTGGATGGCTGCAAACTTTCTACTATTAAACTCGGACAAAACAGAGATGCTTGTTCTAGGTCCCAAGAAACAAAGAGATCTTCTGTTGAATCTGACAATTAATCTTAATGGTTGTACAGTCGTCTCAAATAAAACTGTGAAGGACCTCGGCGTTACTCTGGACCCTGATCTCTCTTCTGAAGAACACATCAAGACCATTTCGAGGATAGCATTTTTCCATCTACGTAACATTGCAAAAATCAGAAACTTTCTGTCCAAAAATGATGCAGAAAAATTAATCCATGCTTTTGTCACTTCTGGGTTAGACTACTGCAATGCTCTATTTTCCGGCTACCCGGATAAAGCACTAAATAAACTTCAGTTAGTGCTAAATACGGCTGCTAGAATCCTGACTAGAACCAAAAAATTTGATCATATTACTCCAGTGCTAGCCTCTCTACACTGGCTTCCTGTCAAAGCAAGGGCTGATTTCAAGGTTTTACTGCTAACCTACAAAGCATTACATGGGCTTGCTCCTACCTACCTCTCTGATTTGGTCCTGCCGTACATACCTATACGTACGCTACGGTCACAAGACGCAGGCCTCCTAATTGTCCCTAGAATTTCTAAGCAAACAGCTGGAGGCAGGGCTTTCTCCTATAGAGCTCCATTTTTATGGAACGGTCTGCCTACCCATGTCAGAGACGCAAACTCGGTCTCAACCTTTAAGTCTTTACTGAAGACTCATCTCTTCAGTGGGTCATATGATTGAGTGTAGTCTGGCCCAGGAGTGGGAAGGTGAACGGAAAGGCTCTGGAGCAACGAACCGCCCTTGCTGTCTCTGCCTGGCCGGTTCCCCCTTTTCCACTGGGATTCTCTGCCTCTAGCCCTGTTACGGGGGCTGAGTCACTGGCTTGCTGGGGCTCTCTCGTGCCGTCCCTGGGGGGTGCGTCACCTGGGTGGGTTGATTCACTGTTGTGGTCGGCCTGTCTGGGTTCCCCCCTTGGGTTGTACCGTGTCGGAGATCTTTGTGGGCTATACTCGGCCTTGTCTCAGGATGGTAAGTTGGTGGTTGAAGATTTCCCTCTAGTGGTGTGGGGGCTGTGCTTTGGCAAAGTGGGTGGGGTTATATCCTTCCTGTTTGGCCCTGTCCGGGGTGTCCTCGGATGGGGCCACAGTGTCTCCTGACCCCTCCTGTCTCAGCCTCCAGTATTTATGCTGCAGTAGTTTATGTGTCGGGGGGCTAGGGTCAGTTTGTTTATCTGGAGTACTTCTCCTGTCCTATTCGGTGTCCTGTGTAAATCTAAGTGTGCGTTCTCTAATTCTCTCCTTCTCTCTTTCTTTCTCTCTCTCGGAGGACCTGAGCCCTAGAACCATGCCCCAGGACTACCTGACATGATGACTCCTTGCTGTCCCCAGTCCACCTGGCCATGCTGCTGCTCCAGTTTCAACTGGCCTGGGCCCTAGGACCATGTCCCAGGACTACCTGACATGAGGACTCCTTGCTGTCCCCAGTCCACCTGGCCATGCTCCTGCTCCAGTTTCAACTGACCTGAGCCCTAGGACCGTGCCCCAGGACTACCTGACATGATGGCTCCTTGCTGTCCCCAGTCCACCTGACTGTGCTGCTGCTCCAGTTTCAACTGTTCTGCCTTATTATTATTTGACCATGCTGGTCATTTATGAACATTTGAACATCTTGGTCATGTTCTGTTATAATCTCTACCCGGCACAGCCAGAAGAGGACTGGCCACCCCACATAGCCCGGTTCCTCTCTAGGTTTCTTCCTAGGTTTTGGCCTTTCTAGGGAGTTTTTCCTAGCCACCGTGCTTTTACACCTGCATTGTTTGCTGTTTGGGGTTTTAGGCTGGGTTTCTGTACAGCACTTTGAGATATCAGCTGACGTACGAAGGGCTATATAAATAAATTTGATTTGAAATTTTGATTTGATTTGGCTGGGACTGTGGATTGTCCCATGTTTGTGGCTGTGTAGATCCTTGCTCTTTGTTGTTTTCAATCTTCCTTTTGACCTGCCCTGTCTGGAACTGTGAAGAGTAAGTGTAACCTACGTTGCTTGCTACCATGACAAAGACAAAGCCGGCGGGAGTACTGTTGTGGACAGTGGTGTCTATCACACGTGAAGGCTCTTCTAAACAAACAAAAAAAACAGTTCTACAAGCAGTTGTTACAACAACAAGAAAATAGCTTAATGTGTTTTGTCCAAATACTGGTGGATTCAACTAATAAAAGAATGGAGGACCTAACCAGAGAGGTCCAGGACCTGAAGAACAGATTGCACCTCTCCCACGGTCAGCTCGATGAGTTGAAACAGGAGAACGGTAAGATGACAGTCATTGAGAGAGGACATCAGTTCTGTGTGAATCCATGATAACAATTATGGATAAATCGGGGGACAATAAAGGGGGAACAACATGGTTGTGGACGGTATTTCAGAATCTCCACAAGACCTGAATAGAGTCTGAGGACAAAGTGAGGGAAATGATCTCTGAGAAATTGAAGATGGACCACAGGAAGATTGAGGTGGAGCGTGCCCACAGGACTGGAATACCCACCACCAGCCCATGTGACAGGCCCAGGCCGATAGTGGTCAAGTTCCCCCCATTCCTCCCCTGTGTGCTGCCCTTCTGGCAGCTTTATGGGCCTCGCACAGCTGGTGAGCAATCCGCCCTTGATTACTCACCAGCTCCCAATCAGCCCCAATCAGTCCTGGCTGGAGAGCCCGTCGAGAGCCCTGGCACGTCCAACAGATGGAGCCAACCCAACCCTGATCTGCACTTCTCCACAACTTTGTCCTTGACCTGTTTGGAGAGCCCCTTGGTCTTCATGGTGCTGCTTACTTGGTGGTGTTGCAGAATCTGGGGCCTTTCAGAACAGGTGTGTGTGTGTGTGTGTGTGTGTGTGTGTGTGTGTGTGTGTGTGTGTGTGTGTGTGTGTGTGTGTGTGTGTGTGTGTGTGTGTGTGTGTGTGTGTGTGTGTGTGTGTGTGTGTGTGTGTGTGTTTTATTTATTTTATATATATACCTCCTCCCAGCTGCCCACTGCACTGAGGCACCACCGATAAATCCATGAAAATCTCAAGTTTCAGCTCGGCACCCCCCGCAGCTACTTGCCCGAGCCTCCCAGCTTCTCCTTCACCCAAATCCAGATCACAGATGTTCTGAAAGAGCTGCAAAACCTGGACCCGTACAAATCAGCTGGGCTAGACAACCTGGACCCTCTCTAAAACTATCCACCGCCATTGTTGCAACCCCTATTACCAGTCTGTTCAACCTCTTTTTCGTATCATCCGAGATCCCTAAAGATTGGAAAGCTGCCTCTTCAAAGGGGGTGACACTCTAGACCCAAACTGTTATAGACCTATATCCATCCTGCCCTGACTTTCTAAAGTCTTTGAAAGCCAAGTTAATAAACAGATCACTGACCATTTCAAATCCCACCGTAGCTTCTCCACTGTGCAATCCGGTTTCCAAGCTGGTCATGGGTGCACCTCAGCACCTCAGTCGCTCTTGCTGCTGGTGATTCTCTGATCCACCTCTACGCAGACGACACCATTCTGTATATATCTGACGCTTCTTTGGACACTGTTAACTAACCTCCAAACAAGCTTCAATGCCATACAACACTCCTTCCGTGGCCTCCGACTTCTCTTAAACGCTAGTAAAACCAAATGCATGCTTTTCAACCGTTCGCTGCCCACACCGCCTGCCCGACAAGCATCACTACTCTGGATGGTTCTGACCTAGAATACGTGGACAACTACAAATACCTAGGTGTCTCATATCAAACATCTCCAATCCAAAATCAAATCTAGAATCGGATTTCTATTTCGCAAACAAAGCCTCCTTCACTCACGCCGCCAAACTTACCCTAGTAAAACTGACTATCCTACCGATCCTCGACTTCAGCGATGTATCTACAAAATAGCTTCCAATACTCTACTCAGCAAATTGGATGTAGTCTATCACAGTGCCATCCGTTTTGTTACCAAAGTACCTTATGCCACCCACCACTCCGACCTGTATGCTCTAGTCGGCTGGCCCTCGCTACATATTCATCGCCAGACCCACTGGCTCCAGGTCATCTACAGTGGGGCAAAAAGTACTTAGTCAGCCACCAATTGTGCAAGTTCTCCCACTTAAAAAGATGAGAGTGGCTTGTAATTTTCATCATAGCTACACTTCAACTATGACAGACAAAATGAGGGGTTAAAAATCCAGAAAATCACATTGTAGGATTAAATTTTGGTGGAAAATAAGTATTTGGTCACCTACAACTAAGCAAGATTTCTGGTTGCACCAGATCTTATTTAGGGGTTTCATAGCAAAGGGGGTGAATACAGATGCACGTACCACATAACTTTAAACAAGTTATTTTTTTCATATCTCTTCACCAATTTTGGACTATTTTGTGTATGTCCATTACATGAAATCCAATTAAAAATCCATGTATATTACAGGTTGTAATGCAACAAAATAGGAAAAACGCCAAGGGGGATGAATACTTTTGCAAGGCACTGTATCCTGAAGTTGT
The DNA here is from genome assembly GCF_021184085.1 of Oncorhynchus gorbuscha. NCBI lineage: Eukaryota > Metazoa > Chordata > Actinopteri > Salmoniformes > Salmonidae > Oncorhynchus > Oncorhynchus gorbuscha. The sequence continues at coordinate 53,659,987 of NC_060173.1, forward strand.
GTGCCAGAAGAGAAAAGAACTGATCCCAATCATGAAAGCTGCCATAGCACGTGGAGACATTGATTTCATCCACTATGTAGGGTGCTGGCCAGGCAGCAGGCTGTTAGCCAGTAGCACAGTCAGTGTAGCTCAGCTATCACCATTGAGACCGTGTCTGTGCCTCGACCTAGGTTGGGCAAAACTAAACATGGTGGTGTTCGCCTTAGCAATCTCACTAGGATAAAGACCTCCTCCATTCCTGTCATTATTGAAAGAGATCATGATACCTCACATCTCAAAATAGGGCTACTTAATGTTATAGATCCCTTACTTCAAAGGCAATTATAGTCAATGAACTAATCACTGATCATAATCTTGATGTGATTGGCCTGACTGAAACATGGCATAAGCCTGATTAATTTACTGTGTTAAATGAGGCCTCACCTCCTGGCGACACTAGTGACCATAACCCCCGTGCATCCCACAAAGGCGGAGGTGTTGCTAACATTTACGATAGCAAATTTCAATTTACAAAAAAAAAATGACGTTTTCGTCTTTTGAGCTTCTAGTCATGAAATCTATGCAGCCTACTCAATCACTTTTTATAGCTACTGTTTACAGGCCTCCTGGGCCATATACAGCGTTCCTCATTGAGTTCCCTGAATTCCTATCGGACCTTGTAGTCATAGCAGATAATATTCTAATCTTTGGTGACTTTAATATTCACATGGAAAAGTCCACAGACCCACTCCAAAAGGCTTTCGGAGCCATCATCGACTCAGTGGGTTTTGTCCAACATGTCTCTGGACCCACTCACTGTCACAGTCATACTCTGGACCTAGTTTTGTCCTATCGAATAAATGTTGTGGATCTTAATGTTTTTCCTCATAATCCTGGACTATCGGACCACCATTTTATTATGTTTGCAATTGCAACAAATAAACTGCTCAGCCCCCAACCAAGGAACATCAAAAGTCTTGCTATAAATTCACAGACAACACAAAGATTCCTTGATGTCCTTCCAGATTCCCTCTGTCTACCCAAGGACGCCAGAGGACAAAAATCAGTTAACCACCTAACTGAGGAACTCAATTTAACCTTGCGCAATACCCTAGATGCAGTTGCACCCCTAAAAACGAAAAACATTTCTCATAAGAAACTAGCTCCCTGGTACACAGAAAATACCCGAGCTCTGAAGCAAGCTTCCAGAAAATTGGAACGGAAATGGCGCCACACCAAACTGGAAGTCTTCCGACTAGCTTGGAAAGACAGTACCGTGCAGTACCGAAGAGCCCTTACTGCTGCTCGATCATCCTATTTTTCTAACTTAATTGACGAAAATAAGAACAATCCGAAATTCCTTTTTGATACTGTTGCAAAGCCAAGAGAGGATGGCTTTCACTTTAGCAGTGATAAATTCATGAACTTCTTTGAGGAAAAGATCATGATTATTAGAAAGCAAATTACGGACTCCTCTTTAAATCTGCGTATTCCTTCAAAGCTCAGTTGTCCTGAGTATGCACAACTCTGCCAGGACCTAGGATCAAGAGAGACGCTCAAGTGTTTTAGTACTATATCTCTTGACACAATGATGAAAATAATCATGGCCTCTAAACCTTCAAGCTGCATACTGGACACTATTCCAACTAAACTACTGAAAGAGCTGCTTCCTGTGCTTGGCCCTCCTATGTTGAACATAATAAACGGCTCTCTATCCACCGGATGTCTACCAAACTCACTAAAAGTGGCAGTAATAAAGCCTCTCTTGAAAAAGCCAAACCTTGACCCAGAATATATAAAAAACTATCGGCCTATATCGAATCTTCCATTCCTCTCAATTTTTTTTAGAAAAGGCTGTTGCGCAGCAACTCACTGCCTTCCTGAAGACAAACAATGTATACGAAATGCTTCAGTCTGGTTTTAGACCCCATCATAGCACTGAGACTGCACTTGTGAAGGTGGTAAATGACCTTCTAATGGCATTAGACCGAGGCTCTGCATCTGTCCTCGTGCTCCTAGACCTTAGTGCTGCTTTTGATACCATCGATCACCACATTATTTTGGAGAGATTGGAAACCCAAATTGGTCTACACGGACAAGTTCTGGCCTGGTTTAGATCTTATCTGTCGGAAAGATATCAGTTTGTCTCTGTGAATGGTTTGTCCTCTGACAAATCAACTGTAAATTTCGGTGTTCCTCAAGGTTCCGTTTTATTACCACTATTGTTTTCACTATATATTTTACCTCTTGGGGATGTCATTTGAAAACATAATGTTAACTTTCACAGCTATGCGGATGACACACAGCTGTACATTTCAATGAAACATGGTGAAGTCCCAAAATTGCCCTCGCTAGAAGCATGTGTTTCAGACATAAGGAAGTGGATGGCTGCAAACGTTCTACTTTTAAACTCGGACAAAACAGAGATGCTTGTTCTAGGTCCCAAGAAACAAAGAGATCTTCTGTTGAATCTGACAATTAATCTTAATGGTTGTATAGTCGTCTCAAATAAAACTGTGAAGGATCTCGGCGTTACTCTGGACCCTGATCTCTCTTTTGAAGAACATATCAAGACCATTTCAAGGACCGCTTCTTTCCATCTACGTAACATTGCAAAAATCAGAAACTTTCTGTCCAAAAATGATGCAGAAATATTTATCCATGCTTTTGTCACTTCTAGGTTAGACTACTGCAATGCTCTACTTTCCGGCTACCCGGATAAAGCACTAAATAAACTTCAGTTAGTGCTAAATACGGCTGCTAGAAGACCTCCTAATTGTCCCTAGAATTTCTAAGCAAACAGCTGGAGGCAGGGCTTTCTCCTATAGAGCTCCATTTTTATGGAACGGTCTGCCTACCCATGTCAGAGACGTAAACTCGGTCTCAACCTTTAAGTCCTTACTGAAGACTCATCTCTTCAGTGGGTCATATGATTGAGTGTAGTCTGGCCCAGGAGTGGGAAGGTGAACGGAAAGGCTCTGGAGCAACAAACCACCCTTGTTGTCTCTGCCTGGCCGGTTCCCCTCTTTCCATTGGGATTCTCTGCCTCTAACCCTATTACAGGGGCTGAGTCACTGGCTTACTGGGGCTCTCTCATACCGTCCATGGAGGGTGTGCGTCACCTGAGTGGGTTGATTCACTGATGTGGTCATCCTGTCTGGGTTGCCCCCCCCCCCCCCTGGGTTGTGCCGTGGCGGAGATCTTTGTGGGCTATACTCAGCCTTGTCTCAGGATGGTAAGTTGGTGGTTGAAGATATCCCTCTAGTGGTGTGGGGGCTGTGCTTTGGCAAAGTGGGTGGGGTTATCCTTCCTGTTTGGCCCTGTCCGGGGATGTCCTCGGATGGGGCCACAGTGTCTCCTGACCCCTCCTGTCTCAGCCTCCAGTTTTTATGCTGCAGTAGTTTATGTGTCGGGGGGCTAGGGTCAGTTTGTTATATCTGGAGTACTTCTCCTGTCCTATTCGGTGTCCTGTGTGAATTTAAGTGTGCTCTCTCTAATTCTCTCTTTCTCTCTCTCGGAGGACCTGAGCCCTAGGACCATGCCTCAGGACTACAAGACATGATGACTTCTTGCTGTCCCCAGTCCACCTGGCTGTGCTGCTGCTCCAGTTTAAACTATTCTGCCTTATTATTATTCGACCATGCTGGTCATTTATGAACATTTGAACATCTTGGCCATGTTCTGTTATAATCTCCACGCGGCACTGCCAGAAGAGGACTGGCCACCCCACATAGCCTGGTTCCTCTCTAGGTTTCTTCCTAGGTTTTGGCCTTTCTAGGGAGTTTTTCCTAGCCACCGTGCTTCTACACCTGCATTGCTTGCTGTTTGGGGTTTTAGGCTGGGTTTCTGTACAGCACTTTGAGATACCAGCTGATGTACGAAGGGCTATATAAATAAATTTGATTTGATTTGATATGACAGACTCATTGTCCACGCTCACTCCCATAAGCGTGGAAGGGATGAGAGAGCCAAATCCTATGGGTTCATAGCTTCAACCCTGCAGCACACACACACACCAATTGATTAATTGACTGCTAAATGTATATGTTTTTCTCTTGCTTTGTCTGCTCTTTTCAGTATTATGTCTTTCTCTGATAAGCTACCCAGGAATGGGCTGAAAATATCCTATATGCCTTAGAAATAAGGTTAATTAAATCAATAACTTGCTAACATCAGATAACATTCATATATTAGCCATATCTGAGACTCACTTAGATAATTCATTTGATACAGCAGTAGCAATACAAGGATTTAACATTTATAGAAAAGGCAGAAATGCTTATTGGGATGTGTTGATGTATATATTCAGAGCCAAATCCCTGTAATGCTTAGAGAAGACCTTATGTCAAGTGTTATTGAAGTGTTGTGGTTGCAGGTTCACCTGGCACATCTAAAGCCTTTTCTTTTGGAGTGTTTCTATAGGCCACCAAGTGCTAACAGTCAGTATCTAAATAATGTGTGAAATGCTTGATAATGTATGTGATGTAAACAGAGAGATCTACTTTCTTGGGGACCTGAATATTAACTGGTTTTCATCAAGCTGTCCGCTCAAGAGGAAGTTTCTTACTGTAACCAGTGCCTATAATCATGTTCAGGTTATTAATCAACCTACGAGGGTATTTACAAACACTACAGGATCAAGATCATCCACATGTATTGATCACATTTTTACTAATATTGTAGAACTTTGTTCTAAAGCTGTATCCGTACCCATTGGCTGCAGTGATCACAATATAGTGGCTATATCCAGGAAAGACAACGTTCTAACAGCTGGACCTAAAATAGTGTATAAGAGATTAAACAGAAGATTTTGCAGTGACTCTTGTTTAAAATATGTTTAAAATATTTGTTGGTCTTGATCAATTTATGAAATTGCTTCTTCCAATTATTGATAAACATGCACCTGTTATGAAACAGACTGTTAGAACTGTTAAGGCTCTATGGATTGATGAGGAATTGAAAAACTGTATGGTTGAAATAGATGGAGTGGCTAGTAAGTCTGGCTACAGATCTGACTGGCAGACTTACTGCAAATTGAGAAATTACGTGACTAAACTAAAAAAGAAATAAGTAGAAACTGTATTATGAAGCCAAGAAAAATTTGGGAGAACTTTAAATGAAATTATGGGCGGAAAGACATTCATCGAGTCAGAAGGCTTATTCATCACAAAACCATTTGATGTTGCCAATTATTTGAATGATTACTTAAAGTGGGCAAACTTATGCAGGAAATACCAACTACAAACAGTGAGCCATTGTATTTATGCACAATAAAACAAATAATGAAAGAAAAGCATTGCATGTTTGAATTTTGTAAAGTTAGTGTGTTGAGTTGGGAAAATAATTGTTATCGATCAATAATGGCAAACCTCCTGGCATTGACAACTTAGAAGGAAAGCTACTGAAAATGGTAGCTGACTCTATAGCCACTCCTATCTGTCATATCTTTCATCTGAGCCTAGAAGAAAGTCTTTGTCCTCAGTCCTGGAGGGAGGCCAATATAAATCCGCTACCCAAGTGTGGTAAAGCAGTCTTTACTGGTTCTAACAGCAGACCTATCAACTGTTGGAAAACATTGTTTGACCAAATACTATGCAATTTCTCTGTAAACAAATTAACAACAGACTTTCAGCATGCTTATGGAGAAGGGCATGTACTGCACTGACACAAATGAAATATAATCCCTTACTTCAAAGGCAATTATAGTCAATGAACTAATCACTGATCATAATCTTGATGTGATTGGCCTGACTGAAACATGGCTTAAGCCTGATGAATTTACTGTGTTAAATGAGGCCTCACCTCCTGGCTACACTAGTGACCATATCCCCCGTGCATCCCGCAAAGGCGGAGGTGTTGCTAACATTTAGCAAATTTCAATTTACAAAAAAAAAATGACGTTTTCGTCTTTTGAGCTTCTAGTCATGAAATCTATGCAGCCTACTCAATCACTTTTTATAGCTACTGTTTACAGGCCTCCTGGGCCATATACAGCGTTTCTCACTGAGTTCCCTGAATTCCTATCAGACCTTGTAGTCATTGCAGATAATATTCTAATCTTTGGTGACTTTAATATTCACATGGAAAAGTCCACAGACCCACTCCAAAAGGCTTTTGGAGCCATCATCGACTCAGTGGGTTTTGTCCAACATGTCTCTGGACCCACTCACTCTCACAGTCATACGCTGGACCTAGTTTTGTCCCATGGAATAAATGTGGATCTTAATGTTTTTCCTCATAATCCTGGACTATCGGACCACCATTTTATTACGTTTGCAATTGCAACAAATAATCTGCTCAGACCCCAACCAAGGAACATCAAAAGTCGTGCTATAAATTCACAGACAACACAAAGATTCCTTGATGCCCTTCCAGACTCCCTCTGCCTACCCAAGGACGCCAGAGGACAAAAATCCGTTAATCACCTAACTGAGGATCTCAATTTAACCTTGTGCAATACCCTAGATGCAGTTGCACCCCTAAAAACTAAAAAAATGTCTCATAAAAAAATAGCTCCCTGGTACACAGAAAATACCCGAGCTCTGAAGCAAGCTTCCAGAAAATTGGAACGGAAATGGCGCCACACCAAACTGGAAGTCTTCCGACTAGCTTGGAAGGACGGTACCGTGCAGTACCGAAGAGCCCTTACTGCTGCTCGATCGTCCTATTTTTCTAACTTAATTGAGGAAAATAAGAACAATCCGAAATTCCTTTTTGATACTGTGGCAAAGCTAACTAAAAAGCAGCATTCCCCAAGAGAGGATGACTTGCACTTTAGCAGTGATAAATTCATGAACTTCTTTGAGGAAAAGATTATGATTATTAGAAAGCAAATTACGGACTCCTCTTTAAACCTGCGTATTCCTCCAAACCTCAGTTGTCCTGAGTCTGCACAACTCTGCCAGGACCTAGGATCAAGAGAGACGCTCAAGTGTTTTAGTACTATATCTCTTGACACAATGATGAAAATAATCATGGCCTCTAAACCTTCAAGCTGTATACTGGACCCTATTCCAACTAAACTACTGAAAGAGCTGCTTCCTGTGCTTGGCCCTCCTATGTTGAACATAATAAACGGCTCTCTATCCACTGGATGTGTACCAAACTCACTAAAAGTGGCAGTAATAAAGCCTCTCTTGAAAAAGCCAAACCTTGACCCAGAAAATATAAAAAACTATCGGCCTATATCGAATCTTCCATTCCTCTCAAAGATTTTAGAGAAGGCTGTTGCGCAGCAACTCACTGCCTTCCTGAAGACAAACAATGTATACGAAATGCTTCAGTCTGGTTTTAGACCCCATCATAGCACTGAGACGGCACTTGTGAAGGTGGTAAATGACATTTTGATGGCATCGGACCGAGGCTCTGCATCTGTCCTCGTGCTCCTAGACCTTAGTGCTGCTTTTGATACTATCGATCACCACATTCTTTTGGAGAGATTGGAAACCCAAATTGGTCTACACGGACATGTTCTGGCCTGGTTTAGATCTTATCTGTCGGAAAGATATCAGTTTGTCTCTGTGAATGGTTTGTCCTCTGACAAATCAACTGTACATTTCGGTGTTCCTCACGGTTCTGTTTTAGGACCACTATTGTTTTCACTATATATTTTACCTCTTGGGGATGTTATTCGAAAACATAATGTAAACTTTCACTGATATGCGGATGACACACAGCTGTACATTTCAATGAAACATGGTGAAGCCCCAAAATTGCCCTCGCTAGAAGCATGTTTTTCAGACATAAGGAAGTGGATGGCTGCAAACTTTCTACTATTAAACTCGGACAAAACAGAGATGATTGTTCTAGGTCCCAAGAAACAAAGAGATTTTCTGTTGAATCTGACAATTAATCTTAATGGTTGTACAGTCGTCTCAAATAAAACTGTGAAGGACCTCGGCGTTACTCTGGACCCTGATCTCTCTTTTGAAGAACATATCAAGACCATTTCGAGGACAGCTTTTTTCCATCTACGTAACATTGCAAAAATCAGAAACTTTCTGTCCAAAAATGATGCAGAAAAATTAATCCATGCTTTTGTCACTTCTAGGTTAGACTACTGCAATGCTCTATTTTCCGGCTACCCGGATAAAGCACTAAATAAACTTCAGTTAGTGCTAAATACGGCTGCTAGAATCCTGACTAGAACCAAAAAATTTGATCATATTACTCCAGTGCTAGCCTCTCTACACTGGCTTCCTGTCAAAGCAAGGGCTGATTTCAAGGTTTTACTGCTAACCTACAAAGCATTACATGGGCTTGCTCCTACCTACCTCTCTGATTTGGTCCTGCCGTACATACCTACACGTACGCTACGGTCACAAGACGCAGGCCTCCTAATTGTCCCTAGAATTTCTAAGCAAACAGCTGGAGGCAGGGCTTTCTCCTATAGAGCTCCATTTTTATGGAACGGTCTGCCTACCCATGTCAGAGACGCAAACTCGGTCTCAACCTTTAAGTCTTTACTGAAGACTCATCTCTTCAGTGGGTCATATGATTGAGTGTAGTCTGGCCCAGGAGAATTGTCCCCACTTCTCAGGAGGAACCTGGGAAGAAGGTGAACGGAAAGGCTCTGGAGCAACGAACCGCCCTTGCTGTCTCTGCCTGGCCGGTTCCCCTCTTTCCACTGGGATTCTCTGCCTCTAACCCTGTTGCGGGGGCTGAGTCACTGGCTTGCTGGGGCTCTCTCGTGCCGTCCCTGGGGGGGGTGCGTCACCTGGGTGGGTTGATTCACTGTTGTGGTCGGCCTGTCTGGGTCCCCCCCCTTGGGTTGTACCGTGTCGGAGATCTTTGTGGGCTATACTCGGCCTTGTCTCAGGATGGTAAGTTGGTGGTTGAAGATTTCCCTCTAGTGGTGTGGGGGCTGTGCTTTGGCAAAGTGGGTGGGGTTATATCCTTCCTGTTTGGCCCTGTCCGGGGTGTCCTCGGATGGGGCCACAGTGTCTCCTGACCCCTCCTGTCTCAGCCTCCAGTATTTATGCTGCAGTAGTTTATGTGTCGGGGGGCTAGGGTCAGTTTGTTTATCTGGAGTACTTCTCCTGTCCTATTCAGGTTGAATCTGTGTGAATCTAAGTGTGCGTTCTCTAATTCTCTCCTTCTCTCTTTCTTTCTCTCTCTCGGAGGACCTGAGCCCTAGGACCATGCCCCAGGACTACCTGACATGATGACTCCTTGCTGTCCCCAGTCCACCTGGCCATGCTGCTGCTCCAGTTTCAACTGGCCTGGGCCCTAGGACCATGTCCCAGGACTACCTGACATGAGGACTCCTTGCTGTCCCCAGTCCACCTGGCCATGCTCCTGCTCCAGTTTCAACTGTTCTGCCTTACTATTATTCAACCATGCTGGTCATTTATGAACATTTGAACATCTTGGCCACGTTCTGTTATAATCAGGACGGCACAGCCAGAAGAGGACTGGCCACCCCACATATGCTCTCTCTAATTCTCTCTTTCTTTCTCTCTCTCGGAGGACCTGAGCCCTAGGACCATGCCTCAGGACTACCTGACATGATGACTCCTTGCTGTCCCCAGTCCACCTGGCCGTGCTGCTGCTCCATTTTCAACTGTTCTGTTTGTGATTATTATTATTTGACCATGCTGGTCATTTATGAACATTTGAACATCTTGGTCATGTTCTGTTATAATCTCTACCCGGCACAGCCAGAAGAGGACTGGCCACCCCACATAGCCCGGTTCCTCTCTAGGTTTCTTCCTAGGTTTTGGCCTTTCTAGGGAGTTTTTCCTAGCCACCGTGCTTTTACACCTGCATTGTTTGCTGTTTTGGGTTTTAGGCTGGGTTTCTGTACAGCACTTTGAGATATCAGCTGATGTACGAAGGGCTATATAAATAAATTTGATTTGATTTGATGATTGGTGGAAAGACATTGATAATAAGAAGATTGTGGGAGCTGTACTGTTAGATTTCAGTGCAGCCCTTGATGTTATCTATCATAAGCTGTTGTTGAAAAATAACGTAGGTGTTATGGCCAGTAATAAGCTGGTCCTGAACATCTCTAAAACTAAGAGTATTGTATTTGGTACAAATCATTCCCTAAGTTCTAGACTCCTGCTGATTCTGGTAATGAATGGTGTGGCTGTTGAACAAGTTGAGGAGACTAAATTACTTGGCGTTACCTTAGATTGTTATGGTCAAAACATATAGATGCAATGGTTATAGATGCATATAGATGCAACGGGCCAACAGAAAAAAATGAAAGAAATGCATGCAGTGTTTTTATTTATTTATGTATACAGTGGGGCAAAAAAGTATTTAGTCAGCCACCAATTGTGAAAGTTCTCCCACTTAAAAAGATGAGAAAGGCCTGTCATTTTCATCATAAGTACACTTCAACTATGACAGACAAAATGCGAAGAAAAAAATCCAGAAAATCACATTGTAGGATTTTTAATGAATTTCTTTGCAAATTATGGTAGAAAATAAGTATTTGGTCACCTACAAACAAGCAAGATTTCTGGCTCTCACAGACCTGTAACTTCTTATTTACGAGGCTCCTCTGTCCTCCACTCATTACCTGTATTAATAGCACCTGTTTGAACTTGTTATCATAGTTGAAGTGTACCTATGATGAAAATTACAGGCCTCTCTCGTCTTTTTGAGTGGGAGAACTTGCACGACTGGTGGCTGACTAAATACTTTTTTGCCCCACTGTATATATTTTCAAACAGTGGAAACCTAGGCCCTTTGGCCTATGCATGCAAAGCCCTGATTCATTTTGTAACCAAATCTCAGACAACTAAACCATGAGGTTGTCACGTTCGTCATAAGGATCAGACCAAGGCGCATCGAGAATAGAGTTCCACGTATTTTGAATGAACTGAAACTCACCAAAACAAAACAACAAACAAACAAACCAACCAAATGAATGAAACATGAAACTACTAGTGTGCAGGCACCTAACTGTAGACAAGATCCCACACCAGAAAGTGGGAAAAAGGGCTGCCTAAATATGATCCCATATCAGAGACAACGATTAACAGCTGTCTCTGATTGGGAACCATATCAGGCCAACATAGACATACAAAACCCCTAGACATACAAAAACCCAAGACATGCAAAAACCTAGAGTACCCACCCTAGTCACACCCTGACCTAACCAAAATATATAAAAAAAACAGAGATATCTAAGGTCAGGGCGTGAAAGAGGTGGACAATTATTGTTTTAAGAAAGTAGCCTAAAAACCAATAAAAAAATAGACTATGAAGTTTTGCAATTGCTACACATAAAAATCAAAGGGATAATGTTTTTGTAATTTGTTAAATGTTGTTTTTAAGGACATGTAAATGTGGCTAATTTGCCCAATATTCCTTGTTGATTGATGGCGCTGGCTGTGCCAGGTCAGATCTTAATAGATGTCTGGTAAGTTTCAAATGTTCGGCAAAACAAAAACCTTCACGGTCAAAGGAAACTCTGAAATGCGTATACTGTTTTTATACAGATTTTTTTAATATACAGATTTTTTAAATCTGCAAGTGTGTCAAGTGTCACCAGCAGCCCCAAACATCTGAAGAATTAGCTACAGACCAACCAAGCAAGCTTGTAAGATTTATACTTTAAAAAATATTTTTCTGCTTTAAATGTAACCTTTACTTAACTAGGCAAGTCACTTAAAGAACAAATTAATATTTACAATGACAGCCTACCAGGGAACAGTGGGTCCATGGGCAGAGTGACAGATTTATAGCTTGGGGATTCGATCCAGCAACCTTTCCAGCAACCATTACTGGCCCAACGCTCTAACCCCTAGGCTACCTGCCGGTATACTCCCCCTTATACTAATCTGGAGGTTTGGGCCAGAGGTTGAGCATCTCTCTAATGTGTCTGTATCTATGTAGCCTAATTGTATGTATGCCTAGTTATGTAAAAAAAAACAATAGCGACCACAATGTATATAAGTTACTGACTTTATTGTGCCACCCCGTTCACTTTTTATTCTTTGTGTAGTGTATATAGAGTGGATTCAGACCCCTTTACTTTATCAACATTTGTTACGTTACAGACTTATTCAAAAATGTATTGAATTGTTTTTTTTCTCATCAATCTACACACAATACCCCATAATGACAAAGCAAAAACAGTTTTTTAGATTGTTTTGCAAATGTATTTTAAAAAATGTATTAACTATCACATTTACATAAGTATTCAGACCCTTTACTGTACTTTGTTGAAGCACCTTTGGCAGTGATTACATCCTAAAATCTTTGTTGGGTATGACACTGCAAGCTTGGCAAACCTGTATTTGGGGAGTTTCTCCCATTCTCTGCAGATCCTCTCACTCCTGCATTGTCTTGGCTGTGTGTTTAGGATCGTTGTCCTGTTGGAAGGTGAACCTGCACCCCAGTCTGAGGTCCTGAGCGCTCTGGAGCAGCTTTTCATTAAGGAAAAATATTGGGAAATCTAGAGTGTCTCTTCTTTCGACCAATTAAAATGTAAAACGTGTATTTTTCCATATAAAAAACACTCAATGTGTTTTAATAAAAGCCAACTATATGTGCTGCGCTTGTCTGATACTTTAAGCACACTCTTTGATGAAATAATGAAGACACAAATGAGTCAAGAGGGAGCATGACAGCTAGTACCTGTGTGACTGGCGCACGTTGTCTCTCCCTCCCTGCTGCAGCGACCATGGACCATACATTGCATAGCAAAAGTTTTATTGTGCTATCCGTGGTGCTGAAGCTGCAACATAATTACAGCCATTTCTAGTTTCTTACTTGAGAAGTTCTGTTACCGAAATCCCTCATTTGTTTAGGAAAAACATATCCTATTCCCTCAACCCTTGCTGTCTTTACCTGCCTTGTATGCATCGCAGTAACAAAAGACTAGAAACGTAGACTGACTGAGCAAAGATTACAATCTGGCAGTGTAAAAGTGGCAGGACTGAGTATTTGTAGAGGTCTTGATTGTGGAACAGGTTGCAGCTGGTGGCGATCTGCTCTGACTCCAGCACACCTGTCTCTACACACACACACACACACACACACACACACACACACACACACACACACACACACACACACACACACACACACACACACACACACACACACACACACACACACACACACACACACACACACACACACACACACACACACACACACACACACACACACACACACACACAGAGGGAGAGGGAGAGTGCACTGGGGGAGTAGCGGCAGGTCAAGGAGACACAGGATGAGCACTAGAGGGCGTGGCAGGTGCAGATGTGACAATAGAAGCAGAGTTATGTCATCTTTTCTCCAGGAGATCTTATCTATTTACATTACTTAGTCTGGATCAGTGAAACAATTTTCATTCTTATCAATGGGCTAAAATATAGGGTAATTACTGTGCGTGTCATGAGGTTGTCACGTTCGTCATAAGGATCAGACCAAGGCGCAGCAAGAATAGAGTTCCACGTATTTTGAATGAACTGAAACTCACCAAAACAAAACAACAAACAACCAAACGAAACGTGAAACTACTAGTATGCAGGCACCTAACTGTAGACAAGATCCCAGCAAGAACACTACTGTTATCCCCGCACTTATTCTATTAATCCACTTCACAATTTTGCCAGAGTAATCACATATTTGAAATCTGAATGACCAACTTGTGTCTTTGAAAATGATTTATATGAGGATATGTATTTTGCAGAACAGTTTTGAATAAGTCATACAAATAAGAATTGGATATTAAATGCTCCAGGAATCAAATAGAATTGACATTTTACTATTATGCACATGCTAGGCAGAGATGGTAAGGGGACTTATAACTAATAAACACATCATATTGTGTCCATGTAGAGTAAGATGATGGCAAAGACCTAATAGGCCTTAACCACCTGAGTATTGATATTCATTAGATTTTTCTTGGAGGTTGGATGAGTTTTTAGAAATTAATTGTTAAAACAAGAACATTTTCAAACACCCAGCACCCAGAGATGGCCAGCCCTCCTTGAGAGCAACCCTTCTGGAGATCAAGCAGGATTTTCTTCCAGCCCTATTTTAAAGAGTTACTAAATGACAAAATACCAAATGACAAAATACTAAATGTTTGTGACCTCACCGTGAAAGCATCTATGGACAAGGAGTCCGCAATCTATAATCTGGTTGCCCAGTACCAGCAACCATTTATTTAATGTTCAAAGCATCCTGAATACACCTGGCTTGTGTTTTTTTTTGGGGGGGGGGCGTCAAAATAAGCCGTCAAAATGAGTAGAATTGCAGGACATTTGCTTTTAAACAGTACAATTTTCTTGAGGGAAGAGATGTCTAGGGGTTATGCCTGGGGGCAGTGAAATTCACAAAACACATCTCACTCCAAGCTTTCTTCAAAGGTTAGAAGCCCTGTTAAGATGAGGGAGGAAGATACATTATTTATAAGCATTGCATAATTTCTATTACAGCATATTGAATGACTGTCATTCTTCTTCCCAGCTCAATGTATTGATAGGTTTAGGCTACTAAATGATACTCACATTTTCCTATACCCATCATGACCTACAACCTAGCCTATGAGTGAAAATGTACAACGTAGGTGCACAGGACGAGAGAAATTTGAGTTATCAAGGTGGAAGACATTAACACATTCAATACCTCCTTGCACACGCTTGCCTGCATCTAGCTGATCTAGGGTGTAATTATTAGTCCAACAGTTTCAAAGTAGAGTTTCTATTGGACAAATTCAGCTATGTTTATGCCCATTTGCTTCCGTTTAAGAAACATTTTCCAACAGTATGCATAGAATGAATACACACCTGAACACACAAACACAGTGAACTTTCATAGCAGCCACATACAAACAGCATGATCACTTGTATAATTATTTCTCGCATCTATGCGCTCTCCTCGTCTCACCTTCTCCCTTCCTTTGTGGACTTCAGTGCACAACAAATCAGCTGTCAGCAAGCAGTTTAGCAGTTACACCGGCAGGACCCGGTAGCAATAAATTAATAAAAACAAAAGCTTACCTTGACTTGGAAGAGTTACAGTGCTGGATAGCCATATCCAGCTGACTAACATAGCATCTCTCTCTGTTTGAGCCAGGTGTTTAAGTAGGTTAACCTAGCTAGCTGCATTTGCTAACAAAAAAAATACAACGAAATCTCTCTTTCTCCCTCTTGCTTCTCCTTCATTTTTGAATAAATTTATTTGTTAAAAACTGTTCAACTATTATCTTTCTCTCTCTTTGAGTCAACTACTCACCACATTGTATGCACTGCAGTACTTGCTAGCTGTAGCTTATACTTTCAGTACTATGTAGTTCATTCTCTGATCCTTTGATTGGGTGGACAACATGTCAGTACATGCTGCAAGAGCACAGATAGGTTGGAGGACGTCCTCCGGAAGTTGTCATAATTACTGTGTAAGTCTATGGAGGGGGTGAGAACCACGAGCCTCCTATGTTTAGTATCGAAGTTGATGTACCCAGAGGAGGACGGAAACTAGCTGTCTTCCGGCTATACCATGGTGCTATCCTGCAGCAGTGGTTCCTAACCAGGGGTACTAAGACCCCTGGGGTACTTGGCCTATTCATTGGGGGTACTTGAGAAGACTTATGAGAACATAGGCGTACTGGTAGAAATGCACATGAGGGGGTACTTCAGGGGTACTCCGGGCAGAGCAAAGTTCAGTTGGTGGTGCAGTAAGCAAAAAAGGTTGGGAACCACTGCCCTACAGAGTGCTGTTGAAGCTACTGTAGACCATTGCAAAACAGTGTGTTTTAATAAATTATTTGATCATGTGCAGTGGTGGAAAAAGTACCCAATTCTCATACTTAAGTTAAAATACCTTAATAAAAAATGATTCAAGTAAAAGTGAGTCACCCAGTAAAATACTACTTGAGTAAAAGTCTAAAAGTATTTGTTGTTAAATATAAATTTAAATTCCATATATTAAGCAAACCAGATGGTGCCATTTTCTAGTTTTTTTAATGGATAGCAAGGGGCTATCTACAACTCTCAGACATAATTTACAAACTGTCACAAGTGCTCCCTCTCCAGCCTCTAGGTCACCAGGCTGCTCGTTAGGGTGCAACCCTATCGCCATCGTTACGTGCATCTGCGTGGCATCAGACTCACCTGGACTCCATCACTTCCCTGTTTACCTTCCTTATAAATGTCATTCCCTTTGGTTACTTTGCCAGGTGTTATTGTTTCTGTTTCATGTCTGCGCGTTGTCCGTGTTTCTTGTTTTGTATTATGTTTCGTTCATTCATTAAATGTATTCACTCCCTGTACTTGCTTCCTGACTCCCAGCGCACACCGTTACAGAATAACTCTTCACCTAAGGGAAGCATCAGGGAGTGTGTTTTTTTTTCTTTTTTCGGTGGGAATGACATCGGGTCCGGGAGCCGCTACAGGCTCTCATGCCTCAGACAGATCGCCAGGTTCCCCTGCCTCAGCCAGATCGCCAGGCTCTCCTGCCTCAGCCAGTCTGTCAGGTTCCCGCACTCCAGCCAGTGACAAGTTCATGGATTGTTTATCTTATATCTTGTCCATATACTGTTTAAATGGTAAGGAAACCAATATGTCATTTGGGTGAACTATCCCTTTAAACCTTGGGGGGATATTTCGTTTTTTCACCTAATAGCAGGAACAACACCATCTTATTGTCAGAATTTGATAATATCGCTATGTATGATGGGACATAAACCTAACAACTTCAATTACTAATTTATCATCTTAACGGGAAAATAATCATCACCATGAAACATACTACTTGTCAGACATAGAGAACTGATACTGTATACTGGTTGTTGGGGTGAGATTGGTGTGGGGGTGTCTGTGGGTGGCTTTTGACTATTTTGGGGATTTCCCATGTGTTACACATTGGTAGGAAAAAGTTTGGTCCAAATGGATATTATATGAATCTTATGAATTAAAATGCCCAATTTGGGTGCAAACAATTAGCTTACTTTCTCAGAGATTAAATTATATTTAAGCAAAATAATGGTGGAGGATAGCTTATCGTATCTGTTTCTAACTGCAAAAACCATTTCAGAACAATCAGAGATGCTGGGTGTCACTGCTTGCTGAAATTACATGTGTCACGTTCTGACCATAGTTCTGTTATTTTATTCTTTGTTTTAGTATGGTCAGGGCGTGAGTTGGGGTGGGCAGTCTATGTTTGTTTTTCTATGTTAGTTTTTGTGTTCGGCCTAGTATGGTCCCCGGTTTGCCAGCACAGCCAGTGCAGGCTATTCCACCTCGCCGCACTGGCCTGGCTACGGGGAGCGTTCTACCAGGTAAGGTTGGGCAGGCTCAGCGCTCAAGAGCTCCAGTGCGCCTGCATGGTCCGGTCTATCCGGTGCCACCACGCACCAGCCCTCCGGTGGCAGCCCCCCGCACCAGGCTGTCTCTCTGTCTTCTCCCTGCAGGTGCTCCCTCCTGTCCAGTGCTGCCAGAGCCTTCCTCCTGCCCAGCACTGTCAGAGTCTCCCGTGTGTCCTGTGCCACCAGAGTCTCCCGTCTGTCCTGAGCCGCCAGAGCCGCCCGTCTGTCCTGAGTTCGCCAGAGCTCAGTCACGAGCATCTGTCACGTTCTGGCCATATTTCTGTTATTTTATTAGTTGTTTTAATATGGTCAGGGCTTGAGTTGGGGTGGGCAGTCTGTTTGTTTTTTTATGTTGTTTCTTGTGTTCGGCCTGGTATGGTTCTCTATCAGAGGCAGGTGTCGTTAGTTGTCTCTGATTGAGAATCATACTTAGGTAGCCTGGGTTTCACTTTTGGTTTGTGGGTGTTTGTTTTTCGTGTGAGTGTCTGGGCCACACGGTACTGTTTCAAAGCCCAAGCCAAAGTTAAGCATTTGGTGATTTTAGAAGAGTACCTTAAAATGAGATCGACTTCGTGGGCTTCAAATTGCTGGTTCAAATACATAATCTGTACTTTGTTACATCATCGTATAATTTACCACTTTTGTTCTTGGAGAGTCACTCACCAAATTGTGAGTCTTTGACTCCTGAACATTGGATACATTTGTAATTTTAGTGAACTGTCCTTTAATGCATAATTTACACTTTGGTTGGGTGGTTGGCAATGTCTATGGGCCTGTCGTGTCTTGACTATCATTAATCTGATGACTGTTATTTATTTTATCAACTAAATATGTTTCATTGTTACTCGATGAAATTAATCATGTAACAATTAACTCATTAGGAATTTGGGGCACCATGGGAAAAGTTGTTTAACAAGTTACTTTCTCCCTACTTAAACTCTAAAGATATATAGATATATCTTACATCAATAACAGTTAATTATTACCTCATCAAGTCTCATTCTGAATGTTGCATAATCCTTGATATCTGAAAGAACCCTAGCCCTTCTGAATATTCAGTCCTACACAAATTGATTTAATCATGTATTTATTAACTAACCAAATAATAACACAGAATACACATACACACTTACATGAGAGAAAAGTCCCTAGTGATGGCTTGTTACACAATGGAAAGTGGGTAGGGAAGGATAAAGAGAGGGAGAGACAAAGAGTCAATTTATCGTACATACATTTGGAAATTAAGCTCACAGTAACCAAAATACTTAGCACCCTAACCACCGCTCATTCGGATTTTAATGCAATATACATTTATGAGTAGCTGTCTTTCTCTGTCGTCTCTCTGTTGAGACCAATCAATCCATCTATGGGTAGTGGCTCGATGTAAGGCTCTGGTTGTCCACCAGAAGTTACAATGTTTCTTTTGTAGTGGAGTGGTTGTTAGAACAAACACTTCAGATGGTTGACTGTGGGGATTCTCCTTCCAATCTTGTGTCTTTAGATAAAGTTCTAAGGCCACTTTTACATGCACAGCTGCAGACTGTGAAGATTTCTGGTCTCCTAGGTGAGGATATCTTCTCTTCTAGTGTTGAGGTTGAGAGCTTCAAAGTTTCTCACCATTTCAACGTGTAGACGTCTAACTTCTTTTGGTATCAATGGTTGATTATTCAGGGTTCAGCTCCTGAACCACTTTACACACTAGCAGCAACCTGGCATGTTTTGGTCTTGTCGTTTTAACCATTTTTGATGTCCGGTTTACACCATCCGTCTGCTTGGTGTGTAGTCTAAACAATTTGTCACATTCATCTCGCGCTCTGCGATGGCTGGTCTAATGTACATTTCGTTAGCGAGTCCTTTTAAGCACTCTGGCCAAAAGGGGGCATTCCATCACGCTGACACAATGTCTGTGCTCACGTGGGTGTGGTTACTGACTGGGCACAAGTTTATATGAAAATCAATTATGTCATTTAGAAGGCTAAAATCACATTGCTATCTTCACAAAGTATTTTCATATTTAATCTTATATTTTACACAACATTTAGATGCAAACTTGATACATAGGATGAATACACTTTTGGAGTTAGTTACTTTGTCATACCATCCTTAATGATATCAAAAAACAATAAACCATATGACAGGATTATTCTTTAGATCCCACGGATCATTCTTAACATTCCTATCTTATGAATATTGTTCCACAGTCTATTATTTGGTCGTTAGAATTCTGTAGACAAAGGAATTTCTTTCCCAATACTGCAGGGCAAGAAAGAGAAAGTCTCTAAAGTCTCAACCCAGTGTTAAGGTGTCAAGACCGGCACAGCCCCCCTTCCCCTCTTGTGTGGGAAGGAGGAGGTCTGGCTATTTTCAAACATTTGCCTAGCTGATGGGTCTTTTGATCCACTGTCAGGAGAATCATGACAGGCCGATGCAGTCATTTGTGCTGTGTTTGGAGAAGCTGGTACCATTTCAACCTTTACTCACAGCCCGCGCAGGGATTCTCACACAAACAGCATGGCTTTTCAATTCCACCACTTCAGATCTGATATGACAAATATATAATATTAGAGTAGATATTACACACATATTACACACATATTACATTAAAGTACATCTATTTTTTCCAAATTAATTGAGGAAAATAAGAACAATCCAAAATGCCTTTTTGATACTGTCGCAAAGCAAACTAAAAAGCAGCATTCCCCAAGAGAGGATGGCTTTCACTTCAGCAGTAATAAATTCATGAACTTCTTTGAGGAAAAGATCATGATTATTAGAAAGCAAATTACGGACTCCTCTTTAAATCTGCATATTCCTTCAAAGCTCAGTTGTCCTGAGTCTGCACAACTCTGCCAGGACCTAGGATCAAGAGAGAGGCTGTTGCAAAGCAACACATTTCGGTGTTCCTCAAGGTTCCGTTTTAGGACCACTATTGTTTTCACTATATATTTTACCTCTTGGAGATGTCATTCGAAAACATAATGTTAACTTTCACTGCTATGCGGATGACACACAGCTGTACATTTCAATGAAACATGGTGAAGCCCCAAAATGGCCCTCGCTAGAAGCATGTGTGTCAGACATAAGGAAGTGGATTGCTGCAAAATTTCTACTTTTAAACTCGGACAAAACAGAGATGCTTGTTCTAGGTCCCAAGAAACAAAGAGATCTTCTGTTGAATCTGACAATCAATCTTAATGGTTGTACAGTCGTCTCAAATAAAACTGTGAAGGACCTCGACGTTACTCTGGACCCTGATCTCTCTTTTGAAGAACATATCAAGACTGTTTCAAGGACACAGCTTTTTCCCATCTACGTAACATTGTAAAAATCAGAAACTTTCTGTCCAACAATGATGCAGAAAAATTCATTCATGCTTTTGTCACTTCTAGGTTTGACTACTTCAATGCTCTACTTTCCGGCTACCCGGATAAAGCACTAAATAAACTTCAGTTAGTGCTAAATACGGCTGCTAGAATCCAGCGCTAGCCTCCCTACACTGGTTTCCTGTCAAGGCAAGGGCAGATTTCAAGGTTTTACTGCTAACCTACAAAGCATTACATGGGCATGCTCCTACCTATCTTTCTGATTTGGTCCTGCCGTACATACCTACACGTACGCTACGGTCACAAGACGCAGGCCTCCTAATTGTCCCTAGAATTTCTAAGCAAACAGCTAGAGGCAGGGCTTTCTCCTATAGAGCTCCATTTTAATGGAATGGTCTGCCTACCCATGTGAGAGACGCAAACTCGGTCTCAACCTTTAAGTCTTTACTGAAAACTCATCTCTTCAGTGGGTCATATGATTGAGTGTAGTCTGGCCTAGGAGTGTGAAGGTGAACGGAAAGGCTCTGGAGCAACGAACCGCCCTTGCTGTCTCTGCCTTCCCCTCTTTCCACTGGGATTCTCTGCCTATTACAGGGGCTGAGTCACTGGCTTACTGGGGCTCTTTCATACCGTCCCTAGGAGGGGTGCATCACTTGAGTGGGTTGAGTCACTGATGTGATCTTCCTGTCTGGGTTGGCGCCCCCCCTTGGGTTGTGCCGTGGCGGAGATCTTTGTGGGCTATACCCGGCCTTGTCTCAGGATGGTAAGTTGGTGGTTGAAGATATCCCTCTAGTGGTGTGGGGCTGTGCTTTGGCAAAGTGGGTGTGGTTATATCCTTCCTGTTTTGCCCTGTCCGGGGGTGTCATCAGATGGGGCCACAGTGTCTCCTGACCCCTCTTGTCTCAGCCTCCAGTATTTATGCTGCAGTAGTTTATGTGTCGGGGGCTAGGGTCAGTTTGTTATATCTGGAGTACTTTTCCTGTCCTATCTGGTGTCCTGTGTGAATTTAAGTATGCTCTCTCTAATTCTCTCTTTCTTTCTCTCTCTCGGAGGACCTGAGCCCTAGGACCATGCCTCAGGACTACCTGACATGATGACTCCTTGCTGTCCCCAGTCCACCTGGCCGTGCTGCTGCTCCATTTTCAACTGTTCTGTTTGTGATTATTATTATTTGACCATGCTGGTCATTTATGAAAATTTGAACATCTTGGCATGTTCTGTTATAATCTCCACCCGGCACAGCCAGAAGAGGACTGGCCACCCCACATAGCCTGGTTCCTCTCTAGGTTTCTTCCTAGGTTTTGGCCTTTCTAGGGAGTTTTTCCTAGCCACCGTGCTTCTACACCTGCATTACTTGCTGTTTGGGGTTTTGGGCTGGGTTACTGTACAGCACTTTGAGATATCAGCTGATGCACGAAGGACTATATAAATACATTTCATTTGATTTGATCTAAAACACATATTACAAATACATCAGAGCAGATATAGTGCATTCGGAAAGTACTCAGACCACTTTCCTAAAAAACAGAAAAACTTTAATTACATTTAAAACCCTTTGCTATGAGACTCGAAATTGAGCTCAGGTGCATCCTGTTTCCATTGATCATCATTGAGATGTTTCTACAACTTGATTGGAGTCCACCTGTGGTATATTCAATTGATTGGACATTATTTGGAAAGGCACACACTTGTCTATTTAATAAGGTCCCATAGTTGACAGTGCATGTCAGAGCAAAAATCAAGCCATGATGGTCGAAAGAATAGTCCGTAGAGCTCTGAGACAGGATTGTGTCGAGGCACAGATCTGGGGAAGGGTGCCAAAAAATGTTTGCAGCATTGAAGGTCCCCAACAACACAGTGGCCTCCATCATTCTTAAATGGAAGAAGTTTGGAACCACCAAGACTCTTTCTAGAGCTGGCCGCCCATCCAAACTGAGCAATCGGGGGAGAAGGGCCTTGGTCAGGGAGGTGACCAAGAACCCGATGGTCACTCTGACAGAGCTCCAGAGTTCCTCTGTGGACATGGGAGAAACTTCCAGAAGGACGACCATCTCTGCAGCACTCCACCAATCAGGCCTTTATGGTAGAGTGGCCAGACGGAAGCCACTCCTCAGTAAAAGGCACATGACAGTCCGTTAGGAATTTGCCAAAAGACACTTGATGTCATGTTTTGTCATATATTGTCTTGTCCTTGTGCTTTCCCTTCTGTTCGTTTCCCCCTGCTGGTCTTATTAGGTTCGTTCCCTTTTTCTATCCCTCTCTCTCCCCCTCCCTCTCTCTCTTCTCTCTATCGTTCCGTTCCTGCTCCCAGCTGTTCCTCATTCTCCTAACTCACTCATTTACTCTTTTCACACCTGTCCCCTATTTTGCCCTCTGATTAGAGTCCCTATTTCTCCCCTTGTTTTCCGCTTCTGTCCTTGTCGGATCCTTGTATGATGTTTCGCTGTTCTGTGTCCTTGTCTCGCCCTGTCGTGTTTTGTCTCCTTCAGATGCTGCGTGTGAGCAGGTGTCTTAGTCTGCTACGGTCGGTGCCTTCCCGAAGCAACCTGCAGTCAATGGTCGAGTCTCCAGTCTGTCCTCGTTACTACGAGTGGATTTAATTTTTTTCCTGTTTTGTTTTCTTCTTGATTTTTCCAGGATTATTACTTTTGTCATATACTGGAATAAAGACTCTGTTTTCGTTAAGTCGCTTTTGGGTCCTCATTCACCAGCATAACACTTGAAGGACTCAGACCATGAGAAGCAAGATTCTCTGGTCTGATGAAACCAAGATTGAACTTTTTGGCCTGAATGCCAAATGTCATGTCTTGAGGGAACCTGGCAGCCAGAACCCGGACTTGAACCCACTCTAATATTTCTGGAGAGACCTGAAAATAGCTCTGCAGCGACGCTCCCCAACCAACCTGACAGAGAATGAGAGGATCTACAGAGACAAATGGGAGATGATGATTATTATTATTATTTTTAAATTAGCAAAAATTTCTAAATATCTGTTTTTGTTTTGTCAGTATGGGCTATTGTGTGTAGATTGATGAGGGGAAAAAACAATTTCATAAATTTTAGAATAAAGCTGTAACGTCACAAAATTTGATAAAAGTTAAGGGGTCTGAATTCCTTTTATGAACTGTATAACTCAAAATCTTTGAAATTGGTGCATGTTGCGTTTATATTTTTGTTCAGTATACATTTAGGCTTTTGTTTAAAAACGGCAAAAATGTTTAAAAAACTGTTTTGCTTTGTCACTATGGGGTATTCTGTGTAGATGATGGGGGGGGTGGAATTTTTTATCAATTTTAGAATGTAACGTAACAAAATGTGGAAAATTTTAATGGGCCTGAATACTTTCAGAATGCGATGTATTCCCACAAGCCTATAGCATACAGTGCATAGTGAAAGTCTACACACCCCTTGCACAGTCTTCACATATTTCATTTTTTTTATCATAACATTTTATTTATCGATGTACACAAAGCTACTCCAAAGTGAAATCAATATGTTCACTGTATTTTCAAATATTGTGGCAGCGTCATGTTATCGGCATGTTGGTCATGGGCAGGGACTGGGGAGTTTGTCAGAATAAAAATACATTTGAAAGGAGCAAAGTTCAGGGAAAAGTTGGAGGAAAACTCACCTTAGTCTTCTGAAAACTTAACCCTGGGATAGTTGTATTTTCAGCGGGACAATTACACAAATATTTATGGCAAAGATACAACAGAATGGCTTCACCAGGGGTGGTGAGTGTTACTGAGTGGTCCTGACTTAAATTTGCTTGAAAATCAGAGGTTTAAATTTTGCTATCCATTAATGATTCCTCACCAAATTTAGTTGGCTTCAGCAATTTTTGACAAAAAAAATGGATAAATGTTGCCTTAAGAGTTGTGCAAAGTCGGTAGAATCTTATTCAGTGATGTATAGTTGTAATGCCTGCCAAAGGTGCTTCCACCAAATATTAACACTGGGGCGTGAAGACATACGCAAGCAGTCTTCCTTTTTAAAAAGTTTATTAAATCTGGAAACTTTTACTTTTACTTTCAAAATGTGGAGTAGGTTGTGTAAATCTGCAGAACAGTATCAAATTGAATGTGTATATATATACATAAGAGAGCAAAATGCGAAGACTGTGCAAGGGTTGTGAAGACTTTCACTGGCGATTGTACATCAATAACCCATCAGTCACGCAAACACTTGGCTCACATAGCTGCTCTCCCTTTGGCCGGCCCTCTTTTTGGCAAAGACACACAGGGATGCGAGCAGAAACTTTGCAGAGCACACTACAGGCTTATATAGATCCTATACACAGGGTTGTTTGGCAGAATTGAGAGAAGAACCACAGTGATGTCTGTGGTGTACAGAACTCGCAAGTTTGTAGTCCTAAAAATGGAAATAAGTTACCTCTAGTTCGTTCAGTCACTCATATGGGGAAAATGAATCAGGAAAAATAAGGTTTTGGAATGAACGCTGAAAATAAGGCCTGAGATGTCAACACAGGCTTAGGAGATATTATACGTTTTGTTCAAGGATATTATATCAGTCAGTTAACATGATCTTTAGGAATTATAAAGCCTTTATGTGCTTTTTCTGATTACATAAATGCTTCAAAATGAACAGAAAGTGATGTTAGAGGATGAAGATTCTCATAGAACAAATGTATAAGATCTCTTACGCCTTTGTTAACCACCAACCTATTTTCAGCGTTAATCTAAAAACCATACAAAACATTTTGTTCATACGCTTTGTCCAACGAACCATGGTGGTGTTTGAGCCGACAAAAAGTCACTGTTACTATTGCTCTCTATTCAGGTAGCCTAGCCATTAAGAGCGTTGGGCCAGTAACTGAAATTCCGCTGGTTTGAATCCATGAGCCGACTATGTGAAAAATCTGTATGTGCCATTGAGCAAGGCATTTACCCCTAGTTGATCCTTCCTGTAAGTCGGTCTGGGTAATGTTAAATTACTAAAATGTAAAATGTATTCACTTGGAAGCCAACAAAGCAAATGGGGAGGGATATACCTGAATTTGTCCAATAAGAAACGTTTGTTTTCACTGCAAAATATTTTAAGTTGCAATATTTTTTGCTCCGGTATGGCTTTTGCATCTACTCACCCAATAGCAGAGGACAGTTATGGTGTTTTTTAAGCACTTTAATCGTGTCATTTGAAATAACATCTGTAAAGTGTTGGCAAGGAAGCAGAACTTTTTTCATTTGGCAGAACAGACACCTTCACACACATGCATACACAAACCTTATCACACCTCAGTCAAACATCTTTGAAAACGCAGAACACAGTGGCATGACTCTCCTGTGAGGATCCAAAGAGCAGGTTACTATGGATCAATGTCTACAAATCCCTCTCACCCGCAGAGGGGAGGAGGGATTGGTGTGAGGGTTTTATGACACCACACGCCAATCGTAAATTGTATGCAGCAGACAACTCATTTTGGTCTCTAGTATCACGATTGGAATGTCTTTGTTGCAGAGACATTTTGCTGCCCATAAACTCTAATGTCCAAAAAGTGAACTTTGGAACAATATTTCGAAGATAGAAATGCTACGAATGGTCAGTGGGGATGTAAAGAATAATCATGTTATATTGCTTTTCATTTTGTGATATTATTGAAAACTGTTTGAACCAAATACTGTTACTTAGGAAGGAAACCCTCTTCAGCTGTTAAGCTTCCATCCAATATGATGTTAATACAATATGAATAACGATTAAACTATTTTGTTTTCTAACAAGATCATAGTTTTCATGTCTTTTGCACATTAACTAAGCCATGCCCCGAATGATGTCAGAAGCACGTGTCAGTGTGATGGAACCACCCTTTTCGACCTGAGTGCTTAAAAGGACTCGCTAAGAAATAACATACCAGGCCAGCAGACGTGAAGCGTGAGCTAAACTTTACGAATGGTTGAAACTCCAAGAACAGAAAATGTGTAGCTGTGGCTCAACGGCTGAAAATGTTTAGAACTTTGAATCTCCACGCAAGGTGTAGACTAAAAGAAGGAGCAAGAAACAGGCAGGAGCAGGGGAACAAATGCTGGCAAGTTTCACAAACAAAACGAACTGTCAACAGACAAACAGAGAACACAGGTATAAATACATGGGGTAATGGGGAATAGACAAAGGGCTGTGAGACATGGGTTTAACTCTGGACACATGAAAGGTGGGATGTATACGAAGGGTTCGGGGCAACAGAAGACGAACAGCAGAGGGGCTAATGATTTTGGAGATGGAAAACAGGCTGATAAACTGGGGGGAGACTTTGCGGGATTCTACCCGGAGTGGCAGATCCTGGGTGGATAGCCATACCTTCTGCCCGAGACGTTACCGGGGACGATCCGCTTGTCGTCGAAACATCTGGGCAGAAGGTATGCCAACCTCTTCCTCCTGCTCAGTGAAGAGCGGGGGCTGATACCCAAGTGGTGATATCCCCATGGCAGAGCATGGAAGGGTGTTGCGGGCGTATTCGACCCACACAAGCTGCTGGCTCCAGGTGGTGGTGTTGGTGGAGACCAGGCAGAACAGAGTAGTCTCAAGGTCCTGGTTGGCTCGTTCCGACTGGCCATTAGACTGTGGGTGGAACCCGGAGGACAGGCTGGCCGATGACCCAATGAGGGTGCAGAACGCCTTCCAGAACCAGGAGACGAGAACTGAGGACCCCAGTCGGAGACCATGTCAATGGGCAGACGATAGATCTGGAAGAGGTGCTGCACCATGAACTCCTTAGCAGAGGGTAGCTTGGTGGGATGAATGAAGGGGGCGACTTTGGAAAACCAATCCACAATGGTCAGGATGGTGGTGTTGCCATCAAACGGAGGGAGATTCGTGACAAAGTCCAGGAAGATGTGACACCAAGGACGGTGAGGGATATGCAGAGGTTGGAGGAGACCAGCCGGAGCTTGCCGAGGAGTCTTGTTCTGTGCACAGACCGTGCAAGCGGCAACAAATGTGGAGATGTCAGGAACCATGGTAGGCCACCAAAAGCATTGTCACACAAAAGCCAGGTTCTGCCAGGAGGCAGGGTGGCAGGCAAGCCTGGAGGAGTGGGCCCACTCCAGGACTTCGGAGAGGACCGCATCAGGCACGAACATCTGGTTATCTGGACATCCTTGGATCCCGGCCGGTAGGTTGAACAGTACGGGCCATCTAGCCTGTCTGTATTTGAGGCGCTTGGCAGTGCGAAGATATTCCAGGTTCTTGTGGTTGTTCCACATGATGAATGGATGTTCCACCCCCTCCAGCCAGTGCCTCCACTCCTCCAACGCCATCTTCACTGCGAGAAGCTCACGATCCCCCACGTCGTAGTTCCTCTCCGTGGAATTGAGGTAAGAAGGCGCAGGGATGCACTTGAGATGGAGAAAATTTGGAAAAGTGGTGAACCTTCCCAGGAGTAGCCAGCCTACCAAAATTACCTCAAGAGCGCAGCGACGACTCATCCAAGAGGTCACAAAAGAACCCACAACAACATCTAAAGAACTGCAGGCCTCACTTGCCGCAGTTAAGGTCAGTGTTCATGACTCAACCATAAGAAAGAGACAGGGCAAAAATGGCATCCATGGAAAAGTTAAGGCAAAAACCACTGCTGACCAAAAAGAACATAAAGGCTCGTCTCAGGTTTGGCAAAAAACATCTTGATGATCCCCAAGACTTTTGGGAAAATGCTCGGTGGACTGACGAGACAAAGTTGAACTTTTTGGAAGGTGTGTGTCCCATTACATCTGGCGTAAAAGTAACACAGCATTTCAGAAAAAGAACATCCTACCAATAGTCAAATATGGTGGTTGTAGTGTGATGGTCTGGGGCAGCTTTGCTGCTTCAGGACCTGGACGACTTGCTGTGATTGATGGAATCATGAATTCTGCTCTCTACCAAAAAACCCAGAAGGAGAATGTTCGGCCATCAGTTCATGATCTCAAGCTGAAGCGCACTTGGGTTCTGCAGTAGGACAATGATCCAAAACACACCAGCAAGTCCACCTCTGAATGGCTTTTAAAAAAATGAAGGTTTTGGAGTGGCCTAATCAAAGTCTGGACTTGAATCCGATTGAGATGCTGTGGCGTGACCTTAAAAAGGCAGTTCATGCTCGAAAACCCTCCAATGTGGATGAATTAAAACAAATCTGCAAAGAAGAGTGGGCCGAAATTCCTCCACAGCGATGTGAAAGACTCATTGCCAGTTATTGCAAACACTTGATGGCAGTTGTTGCTGCTGAGGGTGGCACAACCAGTTATTAGGTTTAGGGGGCAATTACTTTTTCACATAGGGCCATGAATGTTTGATAGCTTTTTTCCCTTAATAAATAAAATGATCACTTAAAAACTGCATTTTGTGTTTACTTCATTTATCTTTGTGTAATAATTACATTTGTCTGTGGATCTAAAACATTTAAGTGTAGCAAATGTGTATCACGCCCTGACCATAGTAAGCTGTTTATTCTCTGTGTTGATTGGGGCGTTATGGTGACTTGGGTGGGTCATCTAGGTGATATTGTAGTTCTATGGTGGCCTGAGATGGTTCCCAATCAGAGGCAGCTGTTTATCGTTGTCTCTGATTGGGGATCATATTTACAGTGCCTTGCGAAAGTATTCGGCCCCCCTGAACTTTGCGACCTTTTGCCACATTTCAGGCTTCAAACAAAGTTATAAAACTGTATTTTTTTGTGAAGAATCAACAACAAGTGGGACACAATCATGAAGTAGAACGACATTTATTGGATATTTCAAACTTTTTTAACAAAGCAAAAACTGAAAAATTGGCCGTGCAAAATTATTCAGCCCCTTTACTTTCAGTGCAGCAAACTCTCTCCAGAAGTTCAGTGAGGATCTCTGAATGATCCAATGTTGACCTAAATGACTAATGATGATCGCTCTGGATAAGAGCGTCTGCTAAATGACTTAAATGTAAATGATGTAAATGTAAATACAATCCATCTGTGTGTAATCAAGTCTCCGTATAAATGCACCTGCACTGTGATAGTCTCAGAGGTCCGTTAAAAGCGCAGAGAGCATCATGAAGAACAAGGAACACACCAGGCAGGTCCGAGATACTGTTACAAAAGATTTCCCAAACTTTAAACATCCCAAGGAGCACTGTGCAAGCGATAATATTGAAATGGAAGGAGTATCAGACCACTGCAAATCTACCAAGATCTGGCCGTCCCTCTAAACGTTCAGCTCATACAAGGAGAAGACTGATCAGAGATGCAGCCAAGAGGCCCATGATCACTCTGGATGAACTGCAGAGATCTACAGCTGAGGTGGGAGACTCTGTCCATAGGACAACAATCAGTCATATATAGCACAAATCTGGCCTTTATGGAAGAGTGGCAAGAAGAAAGCCATTTCTTAAAGATATCCATAAAAAGTGTTGTATAAAGTTTGCCACAAGCCACCTGGGAGACACACCAAACATGTGGAAGAAGGTGCTCTGGTCAGATGAAACCAAAATTGAACTTTTTGGCAACAATGCAAAACGTTATGTTTGGCGTAAAAGCAACACAGCCCATCACCCTGAACACACCATCCCCACTGTCAAACATGGTGGTGGCAGCATCATGGTTTGGGCCTGCTTTTCTTCAGCAGGGACAGTGAAGATGGTTAAAATTGATGGGAAGATGGATGGAGCCAAATACAGGACCATTCTGGAAGAAAACCTGATGGAGTCTGCAAAAGACCTGAGACTGGGACGGAGATTTGTCTTCCAACAAGACAATGATCCAAAACATAAAGCAAAATCTACAATGGAATGGTTCAAAAATAAACATATCCAGGTGTTAGAATGGCCAAGTCAAAGTCCAGACCTGAATCCAATCGAGAATCTGTGGAAAGAACTGAAAACTGCTGTTCACAAATGCTCTCCATCCAACCTCACTGACCTCGAGCTGTTTTGCAAGGAGGAATGGGAAGAAAATTCAGTCTCTCGGTGTGCAAAACTGATAGAGACATAACCTACGCAGCAAAAGGTGGCGCTACAAAGTATTAACTTAAGGGGGCTGAATAATTTTGCACGCCCAATTTTTCAGTTTTTGATTTGTTAAAAAAGTTTGAAAAATCCAATAAATGTCGTTCCACTGCATGATTGTGTCCCACTTGTTGTTGATTCTTCACAAAAAAATACAGTTTTATATCTTTATGTTTGAAGCCTGAAATGTGGCAAAAGGTCACAAAGTTCAAGGGGCACTGTAGGTAGCCATTTTCCTAATTTGTGTTTGGGGATCATGTCTACATTTAGTTGCCTGTGGCCACACCAGTAGCTTCACGTTTCGTTTGGTAGTTTGTTGT
Organism: Oncorhynchus gorbuscha; assembly: GCF_021184085.1. Classification (NCBI taxonomy): domain Eukaryota; kingdom Metazoa; phylum Chordata; class Actinopteri; order Salmoniformes; family Salmonidae; genus Oncorhynchus; species Oncorhynchus gorbuscha. The sequence goes on from NC_060173.1 coordinate 53,690,850, forward strand.
TTTTGTTCGTTGTTCATTTGTTTAAAGGAATATGTACACCTACAACGCTGCACCTTGGTCCATTCCTTTCAACGATCGACAATGTGCAAAAAAATAAGAAATCAGGAAGGGGGCAAATACTTTTTCACAGCACTGTATATATAATCTTGAGTTTAAATCGGAGATAGTAACTTGCTAAAACAACTTATTCCGTGGTGCCCCGAATTCCTAATGAGTTCATTGTTACATGGTTAATTTGACCGGGTAACATAGTTAGTTGATTAATGAATGACAGTCATCACATTAATGAAAGTCACGTCACAACAACAGAAATCTCAAATGTATTCCTAGAAACTCGAAACCCTGAGACACACGTGTATATATGTGTTTCAGAATGCGCTGCCTGAGCAGGAGCAATTTTATATATCGGGCACAACCTGTGATATGATGCAATTTACACAATAGTAATTCCAGAAATACACAGTACAGTAGTATTCCCAGCTGTACCAAACAACCCTAACCCCCCCCCCCCCCCCCCCACACACACACACACACACACACATGGGAACGCATGCACACACTGTGCTCTTGTTTTCCCTCCAACACCCTGGGGAATCAAATCCCCCTTAGCTTACAGTACATGCCAGGAAAACGTGACAAATATGGCAACGGGTCTAAATCTTCTCCTCAGGCTATTTATTGTTATTCCTGTGGGAGTGTGATTTGGGCCGTGGATAGAGGATTTATATGAGTTGGATATGTCTTATTGAATTTCCCCACTACTCAATCTGAATATTTTTATTTTTGTTTTTTATAATAAGACCTTACGTGAGTCATCTTGTTTATCTCTGTGCTTTCGTAAATGTCAACAGCCTGTTGTGCTATTTCAAGTGATCATCCAACTGCCGGGGATGTTGTGAACGTCTTGTCACGGCAGCATGAAATGAGGTCATCAGTCGGGCTAAGTGCTGCCTGAGTGGTTCTGAGTGGTCCCTATGGCGCCTAAACTTCACTGCCTTTCAGTTTGGTGTCAGCTCAGCTGCCACATTGACTATCTCTTATGTCAGAGAGAAAATCAGTTGTAAATTGAATAAGTATGTTTTCTCTTCAAGTACATATCCTACTGACAGTAACATGTTTGGTTTAAAAAGTCATATTACAAAGTATGTCTCCTTACGTATATGGAAAATCTAAATTGTAATGCCGTGTGTGTCTGAGGGAGTTTGTGTGCATGCATTCATTTGTCTGTGCATGTGTTTGTCTGTGTGCATTTGTGCCTGTGTGTTTGTGCACATGCCCTTTGATGTGTGCATGCATCCTGAAAGATCCACATCTGGAGAGCTCATATTTCAATGGTAACATTGCACTCCCAGGTCACCAAAGTGACTTTGGGTGTCAGTGTGACATTCAGGCTATTTTTCATCCAGTAGGCTCTAATTTACACTCAATAGCAGCTAGGAATAAATAGTACCAATAGCACCAATTAAATGCCTCAATACAGAAAATTGGGTTATGCTTTATTATCTCTTATGCAATACATAAAATGTCCATTATGTAGCTTTGTGTACCTGGCAGATTTCAGATAGAAATACAAATTAGTTTGAGATGTTGCCAAATGGCCAAGTCAGTCCCCCATCATTTCTTGTTCTGAAATAATGCCGCTAAGTGGTCTTCCCCTTTTAGGTTTAAGGGTTTCAAGTAAGAGCCTGTTTTGCAATGATTAATGTGATCCATGTTCTTTCATTATCTTTTTATAACCTAGTGCAAGCTGTTCTTCTCATTGCTTTAATTTGGAACAACAATGTAAATACTTAAAAAATAAAAATGTAAGTCCGAATGGAGAGAGAACTATTAATTTACCTTTTATTGTGTTTACTTTGTGGTTTACTGACAAAGGCACAGTCAGTTAGTAGCAGACTGAAAAGTGTTTGTTCAAATTACCATGACCATTTCTATTGCAGAATTTCCCTTTTAATTGTGTTTACCTTGTGATTTCATAGCAATGGCGCAGTCAAAGAAGTCATAGAAAATGTTTTGTTTGTACAGCCTGTTTTTAGCAACATAATCCTGTGTCCACTGAATGCCAATGGCAACAGGTGTTTAAGTCGTTCCATGTCATTTCAGCAAGCCATGACACCCACCATCTCAGATTGTTCTGAAATCATTTCTGAAGTTAGAAACAGGTAAGAGTGGCATCCCTGAAACATTTTGAAATGAAGCTAATAGATTCCAACCAAATTGGCCATTTAATTTATAGGATTCAGGTAATATTAAAAACATATAGTACCAAACAACTGATTTGGACAGAACTTCATCCTACCAGTGAGTAACTCATGGGGAATCCAATAATATTGCCAAAAGCCTCCCACGACCTCACCACGCCAATCCCACCACAACAACCAGTATACAGTATCAGTTATCTATGTCTGACAAGTAATATGAAGCTGCAATTTGGCATATTGCTTCTTCATAATATGTCATGTATTCTCTGTGAATCTGGTGCTGGTTATTTTTCCCTGTTCAGAGAAATTAGTCATTGAAGTCGCATGCATTATTTACCATGAATTAGTGTGAAAGTATCAGGTTTTGACCACCAGATGCCGATCTTACTTCTACACTGCCACACTCTATTGGAAGTAGTGTGCCATTTGGGACACATATCTCTGTTTCTGCTTGGGCAGAGGGACGGGAATATGGAGGAGCACATGGGCCCCTTCCCGATGATAGGAGAGACAAAGCTTTAAAAGTGTTTCTACATAAAACACGTCTACAGATAGACACAGTAAATGTTATTGGAATGAGATGCTTTCATTGTTCACTCTTGCTCAGTTGGTAGAGAGGACTGTCATAACCACTGACATAGATAACATCAGATTATCTCTGATGTTAAAAAGACTGAATATAATAGGATATTTGTGATGCCTATGAAGGTCTGTTTCTTACACAGTGCATTGGGGCGGCAGGGTAGCCTAGTGGTTAGAGTGTTGGACTAGTAACCGCAAGGTTGCAAGTTCAAACCCCTGTGCTGACAAGGTACAAATCTGTCATTCTGCCCCTGAACAGGCAGTTAACCCACTGTTCCTAGGCCGTCATTGAAAATAATAACTTTTTCTTAACTGACTTGCCTAGTTAAATAAAGATAAAAATAAATAAATTAACAGCCCTTGTTTAATGAATAACACTTGAATCAAATAAATACCCTTGCGAGCCTTTAAAAAAAAGTAGCTGTAACAAAGTGCTTTACATTAACTTTTTTACACCATTAAATAATGTTTCTCCAGAGCCCTTGCACAGCCCAATGTATTCATCACGAGTAGCCAAGCCAGCAACAAAAATATTCTCATGCGTTCAGCATCAGTGTCTCATGTGGGATCAAACTGCGAAGCCTTGGGACTCACTCTAACCCTGTCCTGACCTGATGGTAATGCCCCCTACCCCCACACACACACTGAGAAACACTGACATGGAGGCACAGAGGTGGAACAAAGAGTAGCTTTTGCCCTCCAGTCTCCTTCAAGTCTCTGCTCGGTTGCCTTTCTGAATGCATCCTTTTAAATGGGTTGTGTGCTTGTATTTACAGGGCTGGTTCAATTCATCACCATCTTCCTTCTGGTCTTTACTGAATTAAACGTGTCTTTACCGAATAAAAAATAAAAAAAGAGTCTTGGCTGATAGTTGATGGGAATACTGCCTCTAGGAAACGCTTAACTCCCTTGATTGAGTGACAAAAGCGTGTGCCCTTCGATTCTCTTCTGAAAACTGTAGAAAGCACTATATTGTTTTCATGTCACGGTGACCCTATATAGCCACACACACAAAGTATAAAAAACATTAAGGACACGCTCTTTCCATGACACAGACTGACCAGGGGAATCCAGGTGAAAGCTATGATCCCTTACGGATGTTACTTTGTTGGATCCACTTCAATCAGTGTAGATGAAGGGGAGGAAACAGGTTAAAGAAGGATTTTTAAGCCTTGAGACAATTGAGACATGGATTGTGTATGTTTGTCATTCAGAGGGTGAATGAGCAAGACAGAATATTTAAATGCCTTTAAACGGGGTATGGTAGTATGTGCCAGGCGCACCGGTTTGCGTCAAGAACTGCATACTCAGTGTATAGGCTCTGAGGATGACCTGTAATTTTACCACAGTTCGTTGTCACTAAGGAGAGTATACTTGTATGTGGTGTAACAGATGCAGTAAAGAGGTCAATGAAACGCAGACCACGGGGGATGGAAGGAGGACTCCGGGTTGGCGCACATTCAAGAAATCTGATCTATCAAAGATGGATATTCATCAAATCCGTCATGATTTATGTATTGCAACAGGCTCACAATGTGGCTACTAAAGTCAGACTCCTGTTTGTATGAGCAGGTAGCTTAGCTAGCATAAAGAAATCAGTGGTGGTAACTGCAATGCCATTGATTGGTGAAGATGACATGAACATGTATTGGGGTTGACATCCATACAAGCAAGGTAGGGGAGTAACTTATTACATGTAACCTGGTTACATAAAAAAAAACTGTTATCAGTTAAGTTACAAGCAGATATATTGTAATCAGATTACAGGTTTTTATTTTATTTTAAATGTGATGATTGGATTACTTAAAGATTCAGAAGGAATGTTTGCGAAGATGACAAAAAGGTGTCATGATGTATTTTCTCAATGACATCCAATTCAGCATTGAAAAAAGGCGCAAGTTTAAGTTTGTTCCACCTGAGCGAGTCTGACCACAAGTCAAGAGACCAATATGACACCAGAAGTGTTTCATGGACCTTTTTTAATCTTCTTCCAATGCTTGTTAAAGGGAAAGTAATCCAAAATAGGTGTGTGCCGACATGGCCATTCTCGTCCATAAATTGACAGTTGATAGTCGGATAGGATGATACTTGTGATCGGGAAAAAAACACAAGTGTTTTAATATGCCTAAATAGATGTTGGCAAAATACATCACTGCAAAATAAAGCTGCAGATTAGGAGCGGAGGGGTCGTATGGGTGAGTGTCTATGTGTCCCCAACATGCAGCGGCAGCCAAGTTTGCTGTCAATCAGTCAGAATGCGCAGTAGCGTTTTTTTTCTTCTTCTCCCCTTACCCTTGCCCCGCTTGTTAGATATTATGCACATTGATAGTTTGAAAGCAAACGTCCTCACCATGTGAATTATCATAGTAGCAGGCAGCAGCAATCTAAATCAGACTGAAAACATGCAAGGAAGAGTGATCGGGTGAAATTATGAAGCGAGTGGATTGAGGAATACAGCTTCACTCTATCCAATCAGAGCAGAAGGATCTATGTACAGCCCGCAATTCTTTTTACAAACAGGCAAGCTAGCCAGTTGAGTTATTTAGACCACGTAGAACCTCACACGACTGACTCAAAGACAGTACAGTATGGTATATTAACTCTGTGACTGACTGACATGAAAAACATGCTTGCTGACATCCCAAGAAAAAGAACTGACCAAAAATAATTGACCATATCCGTTGTTGTGTCTCTGACTTGTCATTACATGTGAAGACTGTTATTTTATCAAATCAATTCTCTATATGTAATCATTATGACGTGATTAAACTAATCATGTACACTTTCATTAACTAGGAAGTCGGGACACCACGGGAAAATGCTTATAGAGTCTATTTCCCGAAACGACTCTAAAGATATTTTCATATCTTATCGAGTACAGTCTTCTATTAATGAATTACTACCTCATCAGTTCTCATTCCAAATGTCGTAAAATGATTGGTTATCTGCACGAATCCAGCCCTCACTTATGAATCAGCAACATACAAATTGGCTTGACATGCACTGTCAACTGTGGGACCTTATATAAACAGGTGTGTGCCTTTCCAAATTATGTCCAAACAGTTGAATTTAACACAGGTGGACACTAATCAAGTTGTATAAACGTCTCAAGGATGATCAATGGAAACAGGATGCACCTGAGCTCAATTTCAAGTCTGATAGCAAAAGGTCTGAATACTTATGTAAATAAGGTATTTCAGTTTTTTTTTTACTTTCCACAAATCTGTTTTTACTTTGTCGTTGTGAGGTATTGTGTGTAGATTGCTGTGGATTTTTATGTATTTTTAATCCATTTTAGAATAAGGCTGTAGTGATTTTACCCACTCACCGCTACTCACCGCTACTGGGTGGACATTCCTGCAGTTAGCATGCCAATTGCACGCTCCGAAACTTGAGACACCTGTGGCATTGTGTTGTGTGGCAAAACTGCACATTTTAAAGAGGCATTGTATTGTCCCCAGCACCTGTGTAATGATCATGCTGTATAATCAGCTTCTTGATATGCCACAGCTGTCAGGTGGATGGATTATCTTGGCAAAGGAGTAACGTTCACTAACAGGGATATAAACAAATTTGTGCACAAAATTTGAGAGAAATACGATTTTTGTGCATATGGAACATTTCTGGGATCTTTTCTTTCAGCTCTTGAAACATGGGACCAAGACTTTACATGTTGTGTTTATATTTTTGTTTAGTGTAGAATCATTTTGCTAGGGGGAAATAAGGAGATTTGCTATCTTTCTCCTTCGCATTTCCATGGTATTTCCATTGCTTAGGTCCAGTTCAATTACCTCTTTACCGCATCTATTGCTTCTATCCACTTATAGACAGGTCAATGCACAATCTGAATGCTATAACAGCCAGACCATCCTCTCACAAAACACTTTTCCACAATCATTACAACAAGGTCATAAAATACACTTTGGTTGGGGTTATAGACCCCCAAATACTGATATGTACCCCATTACATCAAAAATCCACCACCATATTTTATAGTAGGCATTAGGGTTGTAATTGGGATTCTTAAAGATAACAAAATCCCCACAATTAAAATCACAGTGCAGTTATCATAAAACATATTATTTCCTGTGGTATAGCCTAAATAGAGATGGGCTACAAAGGATTGGGGAAAGTTGTGTAATTGAAAGAAAACCAGAGAGGAAGAGGCACACTTTAGGCTACTTTGGTGTATTTGCGAAGCATGCAAGAGAACAGATCGAGATTACCAAGAACTATGCGTACCATGGTTTGTTCTGCATGCCCCCTCCTCTGTCCTCCTTGTTCTGCCATCATCGCATTAGTGGAAACTACTACAGTTCTTTTCACTAATGGATGCAGCCTTTCGTAAATTGTCCGCAACATTGAAATGGGATACTTGTACGTTAATTAATGAGAAGGCGGAACACACCTCAATTCAAACTGTTGTTGAAAGTTGAAACATAGCCTATAGATAATTAGCAGGCAGCGTGCCTTGGTTTGAGCGCAGCACGGGTTAACTGTCCTGTTGCGTAACAATCACATTTTGGAACAGTAAGTGCATTCTGACATCATGCGCATAAGAAGATCACGCTGGGGCGACCGTTAAGAAAATTTGTCACATCCTAGTAGGTATGTTTTCTCTTCTGCTTATGCATTCTCATTTAGATGGTGGTGAATCTTTGATGTTATGGGGCTATTTTGCTTCCACTGGTCCTGGGGCCCTTGTTAAGGTCAACGGCATAATGAACTTTACCAGTATCAGGATATTTGAACCAAAAACCCGGTTGCCTCTGCCAGGAGGCTGAGACTTGGCTGCAAGTAGATCCTCCAGCAAGACACATCAAAATCTACAAAGAAATGGTTAATTAGCCACAAAATCAGTCTCCGGACTTGAAACCCATTGAAAGCATGTGGTTTGAATTGAGGAGAGCAGATTAAAAATATCAAGGATCTGGAAGGATTCTGTATGGCAGAATGGCCCAAGATCCCTCCCAATGTGTTCTCAAACTCATAAAACATTTCTGAAAAAGTTTCTGTGCCGTTATCCTCGCAAGGTGAGGTATTAAAAGCTATTGAAAACAGGGGTGTCAATCCTTTTGACTACTACCTTTTTGAAATAAAAAAGTATTACTTGTTAAACATAATCTCTTTCCCTGACCATTTTTATTAGTATAAAATAATACAATTTCCAAAAATGTTTGCTAATACAAGACAGTCATTTTTGCTAATCTTTATCAAGGGTGTCAATAATTTCGAACCCCACTGTACTTGACGTGACTTTTCAACATTACCTTGGGGATTAACCTCTAATGAAAAGCTGGACATCATTCGGATCCATATATCAATATGGTATGTGTATGTATACAGCAAACATCTTCCAATAATTTTTTAGCAAAAATGTTCAATAATTCATTAAAAGTTACTTTTAATGATAGAGTTGCTTTGGCTCCTCACTTTCACAGACAGACAGTTGGATACAATAAAGTTTTATGAGAAAAAAAACTGTACCTGTTTTTGAATGCTTGTCTTGCTCTCCATCTTGGAGAAGAAGCACTGCAGATTGCAGCATGTGGAGGGTTGGAGAGGCCTGATAAGGATGGCTGTCAATATGTACTCGGAAGTGGACATTAATTGAGGCGCAACACCATCCGATTCTCAGCATAATTCACCATCCATCTAATTTTCACTTCCACTGTTGCCAAACTCTCTCGACGTGTCAGATGATGACACTAAGATTTTTAATTATGAGCTGTGCTCTACTGTGAGAATTTGTTAGTTGGCTACAGTGTTCTAATTGGACCTCCTACAGCTAAACATCAATGTGGTACTGCCTGCTTGTTCATTACAGGCTCATTTATTTCTTTGTTCTTCCTTTGCTTCTTAGTTTTAGCTTGCTTTCCCTTTCTTCCAAATGTTCCCGCCTTTGTCTTTCCTTCTTACCTTCTGAAGGTAAAAAAAGGTTAAGTGATTTATGTTTGAGCGGTCTTAAACATGATGGTACGTTTCATTTTCCTCCCGCGTTCCATCATGATGAGCTCCTGTGCCATTTGAATCTGTCTGCCAGTGTGACACTTCATGAACTGGCCGTGGATGGCTGTGAATTCCAGATAGTGAATCTCATCTCCATCTCTGCTGTGTGACCACGTGCCATATGCAAAGCTAGAAACAGTCAGACATTGTGCTTCATTTTCCCGAAGCTCATTCACAATGCAAACCATCTCTGAGGCTGAACAACAGTTTGGGCCACGTCACTCGCATAGTTTTGGCCTCTGTCTTTGAGGGAGCATTAGGATAAGTTCATTCAAGCAATTGGTTGCTTTCAGTTTCTCTGAATTAGGAACATTCAGCCCTTTCAATACCTCATGGGTGAATAGTATCTTTTCAAAGGTTCAAGTTATGTTCATTCACATGGCAGAGGACCTATGAATTTTGTTAAGGAAAAAAAATACAAAATGCACATCCACTTCCTGGAATCAACTTCCCCAAAAGCCAATTATAATCTGTTGATGGATGAGTTTGCCAATGCTCGCTTGAAAATAGGAGCTAAATCAATGTTTAGTCAATTGACTGTGCTGTCATCCTCAGAGATGGAACCCATTGAGATTCCTCATTGATTCCATTGCCGATATTCAATACATTGCAAATAGCAATTGACACCCTGTGTTATCCACCCTCATTCGTCAGCAACCCAACTAGCAAATCAGATGGGATTTTGAGCTGGCTGAATTTTCTTTCAATCTCTGGTTGACAATCCTGTTTTATTTTTGTCTAGAAACATTTTCTGGTTCCTCAAGCTTGAAGGGCTGTGATTTTGCAGTGAGCAAAATGTCAATCCCATTCATACCAGTACACTCGTTTGGTACATGTAGCAACAAGGACGTACAATGTGATGCTGACCATGCCAGACCCCTATGTGAGATGAATTGGTCTTCCATTGTGTCTGTGTAATACCTGTGTGACACATACCTTCAAAACAACCTCCGCTAATCAAAAAAACGGTTTATTTTTCTTATTTTGCTTATAATATCATTTGACCTTATTGCTGCATCCATGACGTTTGTGATGTACAAACACTCCATTCATGGCTTTTAATTTAAGCATGAAAAGAGTGAAATGCACCAAAAGCCGTCGTTGATTTAGAACAGGTTAGGTCTGGTCAAAATCTGTTGGGCCCACACTAGTTCATTAGGGTTTTTGCTTTGAATGTTTGAGATGCAACTCAGCGTGCTCAAGGCGGGAGACTAGGTCAAGTGAAACAAAAACATTTCGCAGCTCCAATTATCTGAAGAGGTTGAATAGGGTAGCAAACGACCAACTTCTTTAGGCTCATCATTATAATTCCAAACACAGAAATTCAGTACAAACTAAACACTAAACAAATGATAGTTTTTACCAAAAGCCTGGATTTTGTGTAATAGTAGTCTTTGTAAAAAACAATCATAACATTGCTATCTTGTGGAATTGCTCTTTAGGCTCTTTGTGTTAATCATGAAATGTCTTCTAAACTGAAATATTCATTATTTTTCACTGTGATGACAAAAAAACTGTGGGTAACATTTTACAGTACGTGGCCTTATTCATGTATTCATAAAGCCTTTATAACAGCTACAGTGGTTACTCAACTAAAGGTTTTGCAATTATGCTGCGGGATTTAGAGGTTATTTGTGGTTTTGTATGGTACCCTGCGTCACTACTTCATTGCTCCAGACCAGCGGGGGAGTTAGAGCACTGATTATGCTTTTGGGCCCCAAGGCCCTACTGTGTCTATAAAAATACACTTATTTTTTGTTATTACTCATCAGTATTACTTACTAAAACTGTTGTTACACTAAAGTTTTTATTCTAAGAGAAACTTAGACTACAATTAGGGTGTGGAAATGTTAGGATTATTTTGCTCTTACTGTAGTACTGTAGCCTACTCCTGACCGGGTTTGCTACAGATGCTGGTTCAATACCTGTACCGGCTGTGACTGAGAGAACCATGAGGTGATGGTGGGCTTGATGGTGGGCTTTTATCCCTCTAAAAACATAAATAAATAATTCTAAATAACAAACTGGCTTTATTTATAAATTAGTAACAATGTCTCACCCTATGTTCAAGAATGGCCTTTTTCTCGCTCACTTTACGTTCTTTGAAAAATGAATTATCTCTCAAATATAATTATTAAAAAAATATATATTATTATTAATTCATTTGGAATTATATAAAAGCCGCTTAGATATTCTCACGGATATATTATTAACCCTGTTTTTCACAGGTGTAGCAGGCTGTGAGTTCTACAAACAACGTTTCTAGCAGAACAATATATATTGGTCATATTGGTCATGGCTCCCGAATGGCGCACAATGGGATTGCCTTGCAGTTCTCCAGCTTTAGCCACTGAGATAGCGGTAGGTGCACGAGGTTTAAGGCACGAGGTGGACCCCCACCTCACCCACTGGGTAGCACAGAGCAGCACATTAAAGGGCATTGCATTAATAATGGCGCTGACTAGGGAAACGTTCCCGCTGTTCTTAGTGCCTGTGCACGTTCAAACTAAAACAATGTAACTAATAATGGCGTGAAAAATGGCCCTTAGATATGAATTCGGAGGGCAGAAATGATGTAATATTACACTACCGGTCAAATGTTTTAGGACACCTACTCATTCAAGGGTTTTTCTTTATATTGACTATTTTCTACATTGTAGAATAATAGTGAAGCCATCAAAACTATGAAATAACACATATGGAATCACGTAGTGACCAAAAAGGTGTTAAACAAATAAAATATATTTTATATTTGAGATTGTTCAAATAGCCACCCTTTGCCTTGATGACAGCTTTGCACACTCTTGCCATTCTCTCAACCAGCTTCATGAGGTAGTCCATATCATGGCAAGAACAACTCAAAGAGAAACGATAGTTCATCACTACTTTAAGACATGAAGGTCAGTCAATATGGAACATTTCAAGAACTTTGAAAGTGCAGTCGCAAAATCCATCAAGCGCTATGATGAAACTGGCTCTCATGAGGACCGCCACAGCAATGGAAGACCCAGAGTTACCTCTGCTGCAGAGGATACGTTCATTAGAGTTACCAGCCTCAGAAATTGCAGCCCAAATAAATGCTTCACAGAGTTCAAGTAACAGACACATCTCAATATCAACTGTTCAGAGGAGACTGTGTGAATTTACATTTACATTTACATTTAAGTCATTTAGCAGACGCTCTTATCCAGAGCGACTTACAAATTGGTGCATTCACCTTATGACATCCAGTGGAACAGTCACTTTACAATAGTGCATCTAAATCTTAAAGGGGGGTGAGAGGGATTACTTATCCTATCCTAGGTATTCCTTAAAGAGGTGGGGTTTCAGGTGTCTCCGGAAGGTGGTGATTGACTCCGCTGTCCTGGCGTCGTGAGGGAGTTTGTTCCACCATTGGGGGGCCAGAGCAGCGAACAGTTTTGACTGGGCTGAGCGGGAACTGTACTTCCTCAGTGGTAGGGAGGCGAGCAGGCCAGAGGTGGATGAATGCAGTGCCCTTGTTTGGGTGTAGGGCCTGATCAGAGCCTGGAGGTACTGAGGTGCCGTTCCCCTCACAGCTCCGTAGGCAAGCACCATGGTCTTGTAACGGATGCGAGCTTCAACTGGAAGCCAGTGGAGAGAGCGGAGGAGCGGGGTGACGTGAGAGAACTTGGGAAGGTTGAACACCAGACGGGCTGCGGCGTTCCGGATGAGTTGTAGGGGTTTAATGGCACAGGCAGGGAGCCCAGCCAACAGCGAGTTGCAGTAATCCAGACGGGAGATGACAAGTGCCTGGATTAGGACCTGCGCCGCTTCCTGTGTGAGGCAGGGTCGTACTCTGCAGATGTTGTAGAGCATGAACCTACAGGAACGGGCCACCGCCTTGATGTTGGTTGAGAACGACAGGGTGTTGTCCAGGATCACGCCAAGGTTCTTAGCGCTCTGGGAGGAGGACACAATGGAGTTGTCAACCGTGATGACGAGATCATGGAATGGGCAGTCCTTCCCCGGGAGGAAGAGCAGCTCCGTCTTGCCGAGGTTCAGCTTGAGGTGGTGATCCGTCATCCACACTGATATGTCTGCCAGACATGCAGAGATGCGATTCGCCAACTGGTCATCAGAAGGGGGAAAGGAGAAGATAATTGTGTGTCGTCTGCATAGCAATGATAGGAGAGACCATGTGAGGTTATGACAGAGCCAAGTGACTTGGTGTATAGCGAGAATAGGAGAGGGCCTAGAACAGAGCCCTGGGGGACACCAGTGGTGAGAGCGCGTGGTGAGGAGACAGATTCTCGCCACGCCACCTGGTAGGAGCGACCTGTCAGGTAGGACGCAATCCAAGCGTGGGCCACGCCGGAGATGCCCAACTCGGAGAGGGTGGAGAGGAGGAGCTGATGGTTCACAGTATCGAAGGCAGCCGATAGATCTAGAAGGATGAGAGCAGAGGAGAGAGAGTTAGCTTTAGCAGTGCGGAGCGCCTCCGTGATACAGAGGAGAGCAGTCTCAGTTGAATGACTAGTCTTGAAACCTGACTGATTTGGATCAAGAAGGTCATTCAGAGAGAGATAGCGGGAGAGCTGGCCAAGGACGGCACGTTCAAGAGTTTTGGAGAGAAAAGAAAGAAGGGATACTGGTCTGTAGTTGTTGACATCGGAGGGATCGAGTGTAGGTTTTTTCAGAAGGGGTGCAACTCTCGCTCTCTTGAAGACGGAAGGGACGTAGCCAGCGGTCAGGGATGAGTTGATGAGCGAGGTGAGGTAAGGGAGAAAGTCTCCGGAAATGGTCTGGAGAAGAGAGGAGGGGATAGGGTCAAGCGGGCAGGTTGTTGGGCGGCCGGCCGTCACAAGACGCGAGATTTCATCTGGAGAGAGAGGGGAGAAAGAGGTCAGAGCACAGGGTAGGGCAGTGTGAGCAGAACCAGCGGTGTCGTTTGACTTCGAATTGCTCGTCGAATTCATTCATCGTCGAATTGCTACAAGGAAACCACTACTAAAGGACACCACTAATAAGAAGAGACTTGCTTGGGCCAAGAAACACAAGTAATGGACATTAGATCGGTGGAAATGTGTCCTTTGGTCTGGAGTACAAATTTGAGATTTTTGGTTTTAACCGCCCTGTCTTTGTGAGACTCGGTGTGGGTGAATGGATGATCTCTGCATGTCTATTTCCCACCATGAAGCATGGAGGAGGAGATATTATGGTGTGTGGGAGCTTAGCTGGTAACCCTGTCAGGGATTTATTTAGAATTCAAGGCATTCAAGGCACTTGACCAGCATGGCTACCACAGCATTCTGCAGCAATACACCATCCTATCTGGTTGGGCTTAGTGGGACTATCATTTGTTTTTCAACAGGATAATGACCCAAAACACACCTTCAGGCTGTGTAAGGGCTATTTTACCAAGTAGGAGAGTGATGGAGTGCTGCATCAGATGACCAGGCCACCACAATCCCGACCAAACCAAATTGAGATGGTTTGGGATGAGTCGGACCGCAGAGTGAAAGAAAAGCTGCCAACAAGTGCTCAGAATATGTGGGAACTCCTTCAAGACTGCTGGAAAAGCATTCCTCATGAAGCTGATTGAGAGAATGCCAAGAGTGTGCAAAGCTGTCATCAAGGCAAAGGGTGGCTATTTGAAGAATCTCAATTATAAAATGTATTAATATTTCTGGGGTTACTACATGATTCCGTATGTGTTACTTAATAGTTTTGATGTTTTCACTATTATTCTAGAATGTAGAAACTAGCACAAATAAAGAAAAACCTTACCGGTAGTGTCGAGCATTAGACCTCTTACTAAAGGCGTCAGTCAAAAGTAACTGGATTTAACGAAACATGACATGAAATGTAATTGAAAAGGTAGAATGATGGCACAAATGATTGGTGCCATTGTAGTTACAATGAAGAATGTAAACAGGATGTCATCAAGATACTGTGTTTTTATTTACAGTGGTGATGGACAGCTGGAGGCATTTTGAAAACAGGTTTTCTAACACTTGTTTTTCACAAGGGTACTGTAGTACTGTCCATGACTGATGCAACCCAAAACAAATGGTTGCTTACTGGAAAATACTCTTTCAAACAAACACGTTCACGCTGTACAGTGGCATTATGGCTATTAGCAGGGCTATTAGCAGGGCTATTATCAGGACTATTATCAGGGCTATTAGCAGTGCTATTAGCAGGGCTATTAGCAGGACTATTAGCAGGCTATTAGCAGGGCTATTAGCAGGACAGTAGACATGCCTAGAATGAGGGTAGGGGGAGAATTCTATCTTAAATTTATTTCTTAGTTAGGTTGGCTGTATATTCCATGATATTCCTCAAATATATGTGTTGACTGAATATAAGCAAGTGATGTCTGCTAAAAAATCAAGTTGATGGCACAATCATGTAGCCTCGGCACCGACATAAAGCTGAGTGACTCACTAATTCATGGCTTTGGATCAAAATAAATAAGTACCAACATTAATTCTGATAGTCTTTAATAAAGAAATGCTTTGTTTCTCCTGACCTGGACACCATGTACAGTATTATAATAGCCCTTTCCGGGCTATTGGCAGGATTATTTACGCTTACCAACACCTCTCTGTATTTTGATACTTTGTGCAAGGCAATTGATCAGCATTAAAAACTTTGTGGATAGGGCCTCCCGAGTGGTGCAGCGGTCTAAGTTGCTACTGATGCTGGTTCGATACCTGTGCCGGCTGCCACTGGGAGACCCATGAGGCGGCTTTTGGTTTCTCTCCCTCTAAAAACAGAAATAAATAATTATAAATAGCAAACTGGTTTTATTTACACATTAGTGTCAATTTAAAAGAAAATTAAATCATCACGAAAAGATACTCTTTTTTTAAACAAAGCGATTATTATTATTATTATTAGGAATTCATTTAGAATGATATAAAAGCCCCTTAGATATTCACACAGATCAGATTTGCCCTAACGAAAAATGCCCTTAGATATTCATTTAGAATCCTCCAATCCTCTAAATGTAATTATTGGCAGAGAGTCACGTCATTGAAAAACATTTTTTTAGATATACTGTTGGTCTACCGTAGGCTAAATGAGACACACTAGTGTTGAGTAATGTGCTGTTAAAAGTGGTGTAGGTCTTATTTATTTAAAAAGCATATTGAAGTTAGAAGCAATAGGATTTGAAGCTATAACTATTTCAGCATCATTTCGCGCTGCTCTGAGACAAGCATGGGGACTGGTTTTGATAAATCAATGATATTTTTATTTTCACTGAATCTCCATTTGGGTATTGGTTACACTACAATTAGGGTGTGGAAAATGTTATGCTCTTAGTACTGAAGCCTACACCCGACCATCATGTTGTACAGCACCATATTTTCCCAATGGAGTGACGCAGCGGTCTAAGACACTGCATTGCAGTGAGGCTTCACCTGGATTCACCTGGTCAGGCTGTCATGGAAAGAGCAGGTGTAGGGTTGTAAGGGAACATTTTATTGCCTGAAGAAATAGCCTTGAATTGTGCACAGTATGCGTCTTCTCTCACCCAATCTTCGTTTGTGCAGGGGACTCATTTAAAAAATATATAAAAAATCCAACTTAACACATCACACTCACACAACTGTGGTCCTTCTGTAGCTCAGTTGGTAGAGCATGGCGCTTGTAACGCCAGGGTAGTGGGTTCAATCCCCGGGACCACCCATACGTAGAATGTATGCACACATGACTGTAAGTCGCTTTGGATAAAAGCGTCTGCTAAATGGCATATATTATTATTATTATTATTATTACAACTCTCACACCGGGGCTAAACCCTCGTTTAGTCAATCACACAACACTCACATCCACATTGCTTAGTACTATTCCCAAACACACTCAGTAATCTCCCTTGTTACTCCTTATGCGTCTTCAACGATTCTGTGCATACATATTGTATCAAGGTTCTCTTACTGCTGCTTCCTATACACAGTGGGGCAAAAATGTATTTAGTCAGCCACCAATTGTGCAAGTTCTCCCACTTAAAAAGACGAGAAAGGCCTGTAATTTTCATCATAGGTACACTTCAACTATGACAGACAAAATGAGAAATACAATCCAGAAAATCACGTTGTAGGATTTTTTATGAATTTATTTGCAAATTATGGTGGGAAAAAAGTATTTGGTCACCTACAAACAAGCAAGATTTCTGGCTCTCACAGACCTGTAACTTCTTCTTTAAGAGGCTCCTCTGTCCTCCACTCGTTACCTGTATTATGGTACCTTTCTTCATTTTTATATTTAATTTTATTGGTTTTATTATAATTTTTTATTTGTATAAAAATGTATTTAAATTGACTTACTGAAATTCAGTAAACATGTCCCTCAGAGGTTTGTGGATCAGGTGTCTTCCCCCGGGCAGCTCACAGTAAACATCTGGTCTGGGCGGGTTCACGTCGTCTTTGATCAGATGGGAATTTCCCTCATGCCTTTACACGGAATGCATCACCGGTGTTCCCTTGCAGACCTTCCCTGGGATGCTCTGATGGTGTAATCACTGATTCCGTTTTTGACATCAAGATTGTGGTGGAAATTCAACACCAGGGACACCTGAAGTCAATATTACATGAATCACTCTTTATAGTACTATGTTGAATTTCCATCACAGGGTCAATACAAATAGTCCAGTTAAACATTTAATTAACTATTTAGCAATCTTATGGTTATTTAGCAGACTCGGGAGTAGAGGCTGTCTCGGAGCCTGTTGGTCCGAGAGCCCATACTCCGGTATCATTTGCCGGTCGGTAACAAAGTGAACAGTCTATTGCTTGGGTGGCTGAAGTCTTGGGCAATTTTTTGGGCCTTCCTCTGACACCACCTGATATAGAGGCCATGGATGGCCATACCATACCAAGCAGTGATGCAGACAGTCAAGATGCTCGCTGTCACGCCTTGGTCTTAGTATTTTGTGTTTTCGTTATTTATTTGGTCAGGCCAGGGTGTGACATGGGTTTATTTTGTTGTGTTTCGTATTGGGGTTTTAGTAGGCATTGGGATTGCTGCTGAGTAGGGTGTCTAGCATAGGCTTGGCTGCCTGAGGCGGTTCTCAATCAGTCAGGTGATTCTCGTTGTCTCTGATTGGGAACCATATTTAGGTAGCCTAGGTTTCACTGTGTGTTTGTGGGTGATTGTTCCTATCTCTGTGTTTGTGTTTGCACCAGATAAGGGCTGTTTCGGTGTTCATTATTTAATTTCATTATTTTCGTAGTTTCTGTATGTATAGTTTTCCTTCATTAAAATCTATCATGAATCATCATCACGCTGCATTTTGGTCCGATCCTTGTTCTACCTCTTCGTCAGAGGAGGAGATAGAAGAGAGCCGTTACACTCGCAAGGATGCAGCGCTATAACATTTTGAGGATCCGAGGGCCCATGCCAAATCTTTTCAGACTCATGAAGGACTGTGCGGGTGTGTGGACCATGTTATTTTTTATTTTGTAATTTTATTTTAAGTTAATTTAACTTAAAAAAGATATATATACAGTACACTACTGTTCAAAAGTTTGGGGTCAATTAGAAAGGATTTTTTTTTGGGCCATTAAAATAACATAAACTTAATCAGAAATAAAGTGTGGACATTGTTAATGTTGTAAATGGCTATTGTAGCTGGAAAACGGCAGACTTTTTATGGAATATCTACATAGGCGTACAGAGGCCCATTATCAGCAACCATCACTCCTGTGTGGTACCATTCTTTTTTTACCCCTTTTTCTTCTCAATTTCATGGGGAGAAAAGTTGGTAGTTTCAGTCTTGTCTCATCGCTGCATCTCCCATACGGACTCGGGAGAGGCGAAGGTCGAGAGCCGTGCGTCCTCCGAAACACAACCCAACCAAGCCGCTCTGCTTCTTGACACAATGCCCACTTAACCCGGAAGCCAGCCGCACCAATGTGTCAGAGGAAACACCGTACACCTGGCTACCTTGTCAGCGTGCACTGCGCCCGGCCCGCCACAGGAGTCACAAGTGTGCGATGGGACAAGGACATCCCTGACGGCCAAACCCCCCCCCTAACCCGGACGACGCTGGGCCAATTGTGCGCCGCACCATGGGTCTCCGGGTTGCGGCCGGCTGCGACAGAGCCTGGACTCGAACTTAGAATCTCTAGTGGCACAGCTAGCACTGCGATGCAGTGCCTTAGACCACTGCGTCACTCGAGAGTTACAATAATAATAGAAAACTAGCCGTCAAATCCTTGCTTCCTCTGTCCTTGTTCCCTCCACTCCTTGCCTCTCGTTAAAAGCGCATTGGAGCCCGAGGGGAGGAACCTTCATGTGAGGAAACCTTAATTCCTCACATCCTCTCTCCTTGCCTCCTTCTCAAAAACCATTGGATAGGTAGGTAAGTGAGGATGTGACGAATCAAGGAAATGCAATTGAGATTCTTCCAAGGATAGAGGAAGCAATATTTGACACCTATTAACATTGTTAGACAGTGCAAGAGTGAGTGACTGATACAGCTGCCTGGGTATCATGGCTCACTCACTCACTCACTCACTCACTCACTCACTCACTCACTCACTCACTCACTCACTCACTCACCACTCACTCACTCACTCACTCACTCACTCACTCACTCACTCACTCACTCACTCACTCACTCACTCACTCACAGTCTAAATATTTTACTAGCTGTCAAATCCTTGCTTCATCTGTCCTTGTTTCCTTCATTCCTCACCTCCCTCTCAAAGCACATTCGGGGTTTGAAGGTTTCACCCATTAGGCCTGCTCCTCCGATATGCTTTGAAAGAGTGGTGAGGAATGGAGTAAACAAGGACGAACGAAGCAAGGATTTGACGGCAAGTGGGTGGTTGGATAAAATACAATATCACCATAAGGAAAACATAGTGATACAAAATTCTGACTGCCACTCTTTTGATCTCTGTGTGTCACTCATACTTATCATCTGCCATCTCAAAGCTCGAAATACCATCTCAAAGCTCTAAATACCATCTCAAAGCTCTAAATACCAACACGGTTCAAATAGACACAAGGGTTAATTGCTGCTCATTACTGCTTTCCAGTGGGATTTAATAGGCATACAATTCAACTTAATTAAATAAGTGTTTTTCTGAAAGAACCTCCAAAATCATTGTTTATATCCATGAAATCTGATTGTCAGTACTGCATAGGTGATAGCAATAAAAAGATTGGACATTTCTACAATCATTTTGTGCACTGTGGCACAAGAAACCGGTGTGAAGAGTCTGAATCAGGATGACTGGGTCTGTGTCCCTTGATGGAATAGTGGGGAGAGACCTGTGCATTTGTCTCATGAAAACACTGCGGTTGCACATCTTGTACAACGTGATATAATTACATACACTACCGTTCAAAAGTTTGGGGTCACTTAGAAATATAGTCAAGGCATTGACAAGGTTAGAAATTATGATTTTTAATTGAAATAATAATTGTGTCCTTCAAATTTTGCTTTCGTCAAAGAGTCCTCCATCTGCAGCAATTACAGCCTTGCAGACCTTTGTCAATTTGTTGAGGTAATCTGAAGAGAATTCACCCCATGTTTCCTGAAGCACCTCGCACAAATTGGATTGGCTTGAAGGGCACTTCTTACGTACCATATGGTCAAGCTGATACCACAACAGCTGAATAGGGTTGAGATCCGGTGACTGTGCTGTCCACTCCATTATAGACAGTGGATCAAATCCCAGAGCTGACAAGGTAAAAATCTGTTTTTCTGCCCCTGAACAAGGCAGTTAACCTAATATTCCTAGGCCGTCATTGTAAATAAGAATTTGTTCTTAGGCCGTCATTTTAAATAAGAATTTGTTCTTAACTGACTTGCCTAGTTAAATAAAGGTTAAATAAAAATACATTTAAAAATTGTCCTGTTGTAGGAGGAAATTGACTCCAATTAAACACCGTCCACAGGGTTATATGGCATGGCATTGCAAAATGGAGTGATAGCCTTCCTTCTTCAAGATCCCTTTTACCCTCTAAAAATATTCCACTTTACCACCACCAAGCACCCCCAGACCATCACATTGCCTCCTCCATGCTTAACAGATGCCGACAAGCACTCCTCAAGCATCTTTCCAAGCAAATTTGTTCTGCGTCTCACGAATGCTCTTTTTTTGTGATCCGAACACCTCAAACTTAGATTCGTCTGTCCATAACACTTTTTCCAATCTTCCTCTGTCCATTGTCTGTGTTCTTTTGCACATTTTAATCTTTTCTTTTTATTGGCCCATCTGAGATATGTATTTTTCTTTGCAACTCTGCAATGTTATTTTAATGGACAGAAATGTAGCTTTTCTTTCAAAAACAAGGACATTTCTAAGTGACCCCAAACTTACAGTCAAAAGTACAGTACCAGTTAAATGTTTGGACACACCTACTCATTCAAGGGTTTTTCGATATTTATACTATTTTCTACATTGTGGAATAATAGTGAAGACATCAACACTGACACATATGGAATCATGTAGTAACCAAAAAAGTGTTAAACAAACAGAATCAAGGCAAAGGGTGCTAGTTTGAAGAATCTCAAATGTAACACTTTTTTGTCACAACATGATTCCATATGTGTTATTTCATAGTTTTGATGTCTTCACCACTATTCTACAATGTAGAAAATAGTGAAAACGAAGAAAAACCCTTGAATGAGTAGGTGTGTCCAAACGTTTGACTGGTACTATACATGTTTACCATTTTGGGCATGCGGGACAAATCTAAAAAGAACAACTACAATCCATAAACATCCAAGACTGTCCAGCATATCATTTCTGATTACAACCTCATTGATGTGTGGCGAGCACATAATCCAAAAGCAAAAGAGTACACTTTCTGTTTAAACAGACACAAAACATTCTCCAGAATCGATTTTGTACTATTATCAACTGCTCTATTTTCTTTAATTACGATAATAGATATTCCAGTGTCACGTCCACTCCCGCTCCTCCCCTCCGGCATTCAATGTCTCCGGGAATACACTAACTGTCACAGATCCCTCTGGAACTTTCATTGCGCACACCTGGCCCCTATTCCCAATGATTGTATTTATATATATGTGCTCTTTGTTCACCATGGTGCTGTCGATTATTGTTCCCATGTCCGTTGGTGGTGTGAGTGTAACGGCGTTCTTCTTTTGTCGAAAGAAAGTCGGACCGAAATGCAGCGTGGTGGTTACTCATGTCTTTAATGAATGAATCGCAATACATGAAATAACTGATACAAAATACAAAACAACAAACGGAACATGAAAACTAATTACAGCCTATCTGGTGAACAACTACACAGAGACAGGAACAATCACCCACAAAATACAAAGTGAAACCCAGGCTACCTAAATACGGTTCCCAATCAGAGACAACGAGAATCACCTGACTCTGATTGAGAACCGACTCAGGCAGCCAACCTATGCTACACCCCTACTCAGCCGCAATCCCAATACCTACAAAACCCCCAATACGAAACACAACATTAAACCCATGTCACACCCTGGCCTGACCAAATATATAACGAAAACACAAAACACTATGACCAAGGCGTGACAGTGAGTACTTATGCGTTGGTGCAGCTGTTATGCTGCGTGCTATACAGTTGAAGTCGGAAGTTTAGACACACCTCAGCCAAATACATTTAACCTCTTGCTTCTACCCGACACGCAGGCGTCCCATCTAGACATCTGGAAATACAAGACCATGGTGCTTGCCTACGGAGCTGTGAGGGGAACGGCACCTCAGTACCTCCAGGCTCTGATCAGGCCCTACACCCAAATAAGGGCACTGCGTTCATCCACCTCTGGCCTGCTCGCCTCCCTACCACTGAGGAAGTACAGTTCCCGCTCAGCCCAGTCAAAACTGTTCGCTGCTCTGGCTCCCCAATGGTGGAACAAACTCCCTCACGACGCCAGGACAGCGGAGTCAATCACCACCTTCCGGAGACACCTGAAACCCCACCTCTTTAAGGAATACCTAGGATAGGATAAAGTAATCCTTCTCACCCCCCCTCCCCCCTTAAAATATGTAGATGCACTATTGTAAAGTGGCTGTTCCACTGGATGTCATAAGGTGAATGCACCAATTTGTAAGTCGCTCTGGATAAGAGCGTCTGCTAAATGACTTAAATGTAAATATGTAAATGAAATGCAAATGCGCTACGTTAAATGCTAATAGCACTCGTTAAAATTCAAACTTTCATTAAAATACACATGCAGGGTACTGAATTAAAGCTACACTCATTGTGAATCCAGGCAACAAGTCAGATTTGTAAAAAGCTTTTCGGCGAAAGCATGAGAAGCTATTATCTGATAGCATGTAACACCCCAAAAGACCCGCAGGGGACGTAAACAAAATAATTAGCATAGTCGGCGCTACACAAAACGCACAAATAAAACATAAAACATTCATTACCTTTGACCATCTTCTTTGTTGGCACTCCTAGATGTCCCATAAACATCACTATTGGGTCTTTTTTTCGATTAAATCGGTCCATATATAGTCTAGATATCGATCTATGAAGACAGTGATCAAGGAAAAAAATAGCGTTTTATAACGTAACGTAATTTTTTAAAATTAAAAAAGTCGACCATAAACTTTCACAAAACACTTCGAAATACTTTTGTAATGCAACATTGGGTATTAGTAAACGTTAATAAGCGATCAAATTGATCACGAGGCGATGTATATTCTATAGCTGTACGTCTGGAAATAATGTCCGTGTAAATCTCAACCAAAATATCTGGTCGGAGACCGGAAGAAACGTGCTACCTTGTGTCGGTTTGACCAAGAAACAAATCGTAGGCAAATGACAAGACTGTTGATATCGTGTGGAAGCTGTAGGTATTGCAACCTCGGCCCCATTTAATGTGGTTCACATTCAACAATGGGTTCTAGTGGCGCATGGATATATTTTCGCATTTGCAGTGATCAGATTTTCCTGGGCTTTTCGATGAAACGCACGTTCTGTTATAGTCACTGTCATGTTTTGTCATTGATTATCATGTCTTGTCTCTGTGCTTCCCTTCTATTCGTTTCCCTCTGCTGGTCTTATTAGGTTCTTTCCCTCTTTCTATCCCTCTCTCTCCCCCTCCCTCTCTCCCTCTCTCACTCTCTCTCTCTATCGTTCCGTTCCTGCTCCCAGCTGTTCCTCATTCTCCTAACTACCTCATTTACTCTTTTCACACCTGTCCCCTATTTTGCCCTCTGATTAGAGTCCCTATTTCTCCCTCTGTTTTCCGCTTCTGTCCTTGTCGGATCCTTGTTTGATGTTCGCTGTTCTGTGTCCTTGTTCCGCCCTGTCGTGTTTTTACCTTCTTCAGATGCTGCGTGTGAGCAGGTGTCAATGTCAGCTACGGCCGGTGCCTTCCCGAAGCGACCTGCAGTCTGTGGTCGCGTCTCCAGTCGTTCCTCTCTACTGACGAGTGGATTTCAGTTTTCCTGTTTTTGCATTTACCTAGATAATATCCAGGATTATCGCTTTTGTTTAAGACTGGAATAAAGACTCTGTTTCCGTTAAGTCGCTTTTGGGTCCTCATTCACCTGCATAACAGTCACAGCCGTGATTTAACCAGTTTTATAAACGTCTGAGTGTTTTCTATCCACACATACTAATCATATGCATATACTATATTCCTGGCATGAGTAGCAGGGCACTGAAATGTTGCGCGATTTTTAACAGAATGTTCGAAAAAGTAGGGGGTAGGAGTAACAGGTTAAACTCAGTTTATCACAATTCCTGACATTTAATCCTAGCAATAATTCCCTGTTTTAGGTCAGTTAGAATCACCACTATATTTTAAGAATGTTCAATGTCAAAATAATAGTAGAGAGAATTATTTATTTCAGCTTTTATTTCTCTCATCACATTCTCAGTGGGTCAGACGTTTGCATACACTCAATTAGTATTTGGAAGCATTGCCTTTAAATTGTTTAACTTGGGTCAAACGTTTCGAGTAGCCTTCCACAAGCTTCCCACAAAAAGTTGGGTGAATTTTGGCCCATTCCTCCTCACAGAGCTGGTGTAACTGAGTCAGGTGTCATGTTCGTCGTATGAATCGGACCAAGGCGCAGCGTGGTATATGTACATTCTTTATTAATATAAGAATGAACACTGAACTACTAACCAAAATAACAATATGACATGTGAAGCTATACAAAAGAATGCTGACGGGCAACTACACATAGACAAGAACCCACGAACACAAAAGGGAAAATGGCTACCAAAATATGATCCCCAATCAGAGACAACGATAAACAGCTGCCTCTAATTGGGAACCATAATAGGCCACCATAAACATACAAATTACCTAGACCTACAAAACTCCTAGACATACAAAACCCTAGACAATGCAGAAACTAGCATACCCACCCTTGTCACACCCTGATCTGACGAAAATATAAAGAAAACAGAGATATCTAAGGTCAGAGCGTGACATCAGGTTTGTAGACCTCCTTGCCTCCTTGCTCGCACACACTTTTTTCAGTTTTGCAAACACATTTTCTATAGGATTGAGGTCAGGGCTTTGTGATGGCCACTCCAATACTGTCAAATCAAATCAAGGAGCAATGAGTCATCATGTCAGGTAGTCCTGGGGCATGGTCCTAGGGCTCAGGTCCTCCGAGAGAGAGACAGAAAGAGAGAATTAGAGAGAGCATATGTGGGGTGGCCAGTCCTCTTCTGGCTGTGCCGGGTGGAGATTATAACAGAACATGGCCAAGATGTTAAAATGTTCATAAATGACCAGCATGGTCGACTAATAATAAGGCAGAACAGTTGAAACTGGAGCAGCAGCACGGCCAGGTGGACTGGGGACAGCAAGGAGTCATCATGTCAGGTAGTCCTGGGGCATGGTCCTGGGGCTCAGGTCAGTTGAAACTGGAGCAGCAGCACGGCCAGGTGGACTGGAGACAGCAAGGAATCATGTCCTGGGGCATGGTCCTAGGGATAAGGTCCCCCGAGAGAGAGAAAGAAAGAGAGAAGGAGAGAATTAGAGAACACACACTTAGATTCACACAGGACACCAAATAGGACAGAAGTACTCCAGATATAACAAACTGACCCTAGCCCCCCGACACAAACTACTGCAGCATAAATACTGGAGGCTGAGACAGGAGGATGTCACACCCTGACCATAGTTTGCTTTGTATGTTTCTATGTTTTGGTTGGTCAGGGTGTGATCTGAGTGGGCATTCTATGTTACATGTCTAGTTTGTCTATTTCTATGTTTGGCCTGATATGGTTCTCAATCAGAGGCAAGTGTTAGTCATTGTCTCTGATTGGGAACCATATTTAGGTAGCCTGTTTGGTGTTGGGTTTTGTGGGTGATTGTTCCTGTCTCTTGTGTTTTCACCAGATAGGACTGTTTAGGTTTTTGCACATTTATTGTTTTGTTAGTTTATTCATGTATAGTTCCTTTATTAAAGAACATGAATAACCACCACGCTGCATTTTGGTCCGCCTCTACTTCACCACAAGAAAGCTGTTACAAATACCTTGACTTTGTTGTCCTTAAGCCATTTTGCCACAACTTTGGAAGTATGCTTGGGGTCATTGTCTGTTTGGAAGACCAATTTGTGACCAAGCTTTAACATCCTGACTGATGTCTTGAGATGTTGCTTCAATATATCCACGTAATTTTCCTTTCTCATGAAGCCATATATTTTGTGAAGTGCACCAGTCCCTCCTGCAGTAAACCACCCCCACAACATGATACTGCCACACCCGTGCTTCACGGTTGGGATGGTGTTCTTCGGCTTGAAAGACTCACCCTTTTCCCTCCAAACATAACGATGGTCATTATGGCCAAACAGTTCTATTTTTGTTTCATCAGACCAGAGGACATTTCTCCAAAAAGTACGATCTTTGTCCCCATGTGCAGTTGCAAACTGGAGTCTTGCTTTTTTATGGCAGTTTTTGAGCAGTGGCTTCTTCCTTACTGAGTGGCCTTTCGGGTTATGTCGATATAGGAATTGTTTTACTGTGGTTATAGATACTTTTGTACCTGTTTCCTCCAGCATCTTCACAAGTTCCTTTGCTGTTGTTCAGGGATTGATTTGCTCTTTTTAACCAAAGTAAGTTCATCTCTAGGAGACAGAATGCATCTCCTTCCTGAGCGGTATGACGGCTGCGTGGTCCCATGGTATTTATACTTGCGTACAATTGTTTGTACAGATGAACGTGGTACCTTCAGGCATTTGTAAAATGCTCCCAAGGATGAACCAGACTTGTGGAGGTCTACAAAAATAATTCTGGGGTCTTGGCTGATTTCTTTTGATTTTCCCATGATGTCAAGCAAAGAGGCACTGGGTTTGAAGGTAGGCCTTGAAATACATCCACAGGTACACCTCAAATTATGTCAATTAGCCTTTTCTGTAATTTTTCTAAGCTGTTGAAAGGCACAACTTAGTGTATTTAAACTTCTGACCCACTGGAATTGTGATACAGTGAATTATAATTGAAATAATCTGTCTGAATCTGAAAAATGACTTGTGTCATGCACAAAGTAGATGTTCCAACCGACTTGCCAAAACTATAGTTTGTTAACAAGAAATTTGTGGAGTGGTTGAAAACAAGTTTTAATGACTCCAACCTAAGTGTATGTAAACTTCAGACTTCAACTGTATATATTGTGTATTCCTGCACCGGTCTCCAAAATTCTTTATACCAGCGTGACACTAACCACTGGTCCTGGGATCCATCATTACGCACACCTGCCATCAATCATTACGCGCACCTGCACGTCGTCATGAGACACACCTGGACTCCATTACCTCACTCATTACCTCCCCTATATCTGGCACTCCCTTAGGTTCTTTTCCCAGTCAGTATTGTTTATGTGTTTCATGTCTACACGCTACTCGTGTTTGATATATTGTTCCATGTTCTGTTTATTATTAACTCACCACCTGCACTTGCTTTCCGACTCCCAGCGTATATGTTACATAGAGATACTCTGCCTTTATATCCCTGGACCTTTTCCACATTTTGTTGTGTTACAGCCTGAATTCAAAATATTATACATTTTCACCCATCTACACATAATAACAAAGTGAAAACATGTTTTTCAAAATTTCTGCAAATGTATTGAAAATGAAATACGGAAATATGTAATTTACTTAAGTATTCACACCCCTGAGTCAATAGATGCTATAATCACCTTATGCAGTGATTATTACTGTAAGTCCTACTGAGTAAGAGCTTTGCACACCTGGATTGTACAATATAAAACGTTTTTTTCAAGCACTGTCAAGCACTGTCAAGTTGTTGGTTGATCATCGATAGACAGGCATTTTCTTGTCATAGATTTTCAAGTCAGTTTAAGACAAAACGGTAACTAGGTCACTCAGGAATGTTGTCTTGGTAAGCAATTCCAATGCATATTTGGCCTTGTGTTTTAAGTTACTGTCCTACTGAAAGGTGAATTTGTCTCCCAGTGTGAACCAGGTTTTCCTCTAGGACTTTACCTGTGCTTAGCTCTAATCTGTTTTTATCCCAGAAAGAACTCCCTTGCCGATAACAAGCATACCCGTAACATGATGCAGCCACTACCATGCTTGAAAATATGAAGGGTGGTACTCAGTGATGTGTTGTATGTATTGTATTCAGGAGATTAATTTCCATGACACATTATTTTCAGTTTTACTTTAGTGCGTTATTGCAAACAGGATGCATGGTTTCAGTCTGTCATTTAGGATAGTATTGTGGAGTAACTACAGTGTTGTTGATCTAACCCTGTAACTGTTTTGAAAGTAACCATGGTGGCCTGATGGTGAAATTCCTGAGCGGTTTCCTTCCTCTCCCGCAACTGAGTTAGGAAGGAATGCTGTATATTTGTAGTGACTTTGTGTCTTGATACACCATCCAAAGTGTAATAAATATCTTCACCATGCTCAAAGGGATATTCCATGTCTGCTTTGTTAACCATCTTCCAATAGGTTCCCTTCTTTGCGAGTCATTAGAAAACTTCTCTGGTCTTTGTGGTTGAATCTGTGTTTGAAATTCACTGCTCAACTATGGGACCTTGAAGATAATTGTATTTGTGGTGTACAGAGATGAGTAAGCATTAAAAACAAACATGTTAAACACTGTTGCACACCGAGTGAGTCCATGTACCTTATTTAACTTCACCGCTAGACACTTTTTGTTTTACCAGTCTCCCTACAGAATAATGAGTGATGAGGGTGTTTCAGACATAATTATGCACCCTAGTTGAATCTTCAAATTTTCTCATTGGTTGATTGAGCCTGCTGTCTGATCTAATAATGTCTTGAGTCATATTTTGTAGCAATTATTGTGGCCTTTATCTTTCGCCGATTGCACGATCACACTAGCAGCGAGTAGATATGGTTGTCCTTGTTAAATAGAGCCATTGGACATGTCTCAATGATGTTCTTATCTGCCAGGACATTGCAGTATATCTAGGTTGAATAATTTTCCCGGGCTTTGATAAGACTACAGCCTGACGGGAGCCATACTTCCTTGTTACCACCCTCGAAGGCAGGCTTTTCAAAACTGGGGCGGTACTAGTTTACAGGTTCATGGGATCTATGCTACCCTGCACAACAATGGCTGTCCCTGACAATTCCCCTTTCCAAGAAGAGTTGGATGCTGACATTTGTTATGTTACATAGTACCATACAGCCCTATTTATTTGAGCCGGAATACACTGAAGAGGAGTTGAGACGGCGAGAAAAATAATTGCGAGACCAGCAAGCAGCGGCGGCATCCTAGACCAGCTGGAACAGGACTCAGGAGGGTAAGTTACAAACTATAATGAACAAAAATATAAACGCAACATGCAATAATTTCAAAGATTTGACTGAGTTACAGTTCATATAAGGAAATCAGTCAATTGAAATAAATTAATTAGGCCCTAATCTATTTATTTCACATGACTGGGCAGGGGTGCAGCCATGGGTAGGCCCACCCTCTTGGTTGACAGGCCTAGCCAATCAGAATTAGTTTTCCCCACAAAAGGGCTTTATTACAGACAGGTTCCCGCAGGTGAAGAAGCTAGATGTGGAGGTCCTGGATTGGCATGGTTACACGTGGTCTGCGGTTGTGAGGCCGGTTGTACATACTGCCAAATTCTCTAAAACGACATTGGAGTCAGCTTAGGGTAGAGAAATTAACATTAAATTCTTTGGCAACAGCTCTGGTGGACATCCCTGCAGTCAGCATGCCAACTGAACGCTCCCTCTTAACATGAAACATCTGTGGCATTGGGTTGTGTGACAAAACTGCACATTTTTAAGTTGCCAATTATTGTCCCTAGCACAAGGTACACCTGTGTAATGATCATGCTGTTTAATAAACATATTGATATGCCACTCCTGTCAGTTGAATGGATTATCTTGGCAAAGAAGAAATGCTCACTAACAGGGATATAAAGAAATGTGTGCACAAAATTTGAGAGAAGTGAGCTTTTTGTGCATATGGAACTTGTCTGGGATTTTTTAAATTTCAGCTCAGGAAACATGGGACCAACATGTTACATGTTCCGTTTATACAGTGCCTTGCGAAAGTATTTGGCCCCCTTGAACTTTGCGACCTTTTGCCACATTTCAGGCTTCAAACATAAAGATATAAAACTGTATTTTTTTGTGAGAATCAACAACAAGTGGGATACAATCATGAAGTGGAACGACATTTATTGGATATTTCAAACTTTGTTAACAAATCAAAAACTGAAAAATTGGGCGTGCAAAATTATTCATCTTTCTCTCTTAGACAATACCGCTTGGATACAAAGAATTTGATGACTCTCAAGAGGAGATGTGAAAGGTTCCATAAAAACAATCTCCCCTTCTATCAAAGGGACTCCGAACCGCTCACTGCAACACCCAAACACACCTTGTGCAAATATTCCCTTTGTAGAACTGTAGTATGTATTATAAGCGGTTTTGACTGATAAGTCGCGGTTTTGTCTCACCGAGAGTGATGGTCGGATTTGCGTTTATCGTCAAAGGAATGAGCAGTACACCGAGGCCTGTACTCTGGAGCGGGATCAATGTGGAGGTGGAGGGACCGTCATGGTCTGGAGTGGTGTGTCACAGCATCATCGGACTGATCTGGTTGTCATTGCAGGCAATCTCAACGCTGTGCGTTACAGGGAAGACATCCTCCTCCTTCATGTGGTAGCCTTCCAGTAGGCTCATTCTGACATGACTCTCCAGCATGACAATGCCACCGCCCATAATGCTCGTTCTGTGCGTGATCTCCTGCAAGACAGGAATGTCAGTGTTCTGCCATGGCTAGCGAAGAGCCCGCATGTCTATCCCATTGAGCAGGTCTGGGACCTGTTGGATCGGAGGGTGAGGGCTAGGGCCATTCCCCCCAGAAATGTCTGTGAACTTGCAGGTGCCTTGGTGGAAGAGTGGGGTAACATCTCACAGTAAGAACGGGCAAATCTGGTGCAGTCCATGAAGAGGAGATGCACTGCAGTACTTAATGCAGCTGGTGGCCACACCAGATACTGACTGATAGTTTTGATTTTGATCCCCCCCTTGTTCAGGGACACATTATTCCATTTCTGTTAGTTACATGTCTGTGGAAATTGTTCAGTTTATGTCTCAGTTGTTGAATCTTGTTATGTTCATGCACATATTTACACATGTTAAGTTTGCTGAAAGTAAACACAGTTGACAGTGAGAGGACGTTTCTTTTTTCTGTGAGTTTCTGTGTATTTTTTTAACGTTCACCTCCTGTAAAAACATGCAGATTACCCTCTCCTTAATGTTCTGAGATGCTGTTATGAATTGACCAGGTGGATTACGTCTTGCAAATAAATGACACATTTTCATCTTAAAATTACTAGGCTACGCACCACCATTTAGATTGGGAGTAATAGACTAAGCACTGTGACAACCAATCCGTGATGAGACAACGAGCCCCAGTCTCCCCTATTCACTGCATGTCACAACTATTAGGGTTTCCTTCCATTTGTTGTTGGAAGACCAGAGCAAAAGTAATATCAAAGAGCTTATAGATGTGGTAACATGAACACAGACGTGATCCTCTATGATGATCATAGATGGATTTATTAACGTGAGCATTTTTGATAAACAAATTACTTTGTTTAACATTTTGCAATGTGAAAGCAAACGGATCAACAACAACAAATTATACAAATGTAACAAATAATCAAACTTTGATTTGAACTGTAGCAAACATACGCCCTCTGTGTCCATGGAGGCCATAACAGACAAGAAGAGTGAGCTTGCCCAAGTCTGCGAACCACAACCTGTCCCGTAGCCTGCGCACTATCAAAATGAGAATTTTGCCATGTAATGTTAATGAGACGAAGAACAGGTTCCGGTCTGCCCTAGGAGTGAGGGTAAATTGTAAGCATGTTCTCTGCTATCTACTTAATGTTTTTATTATTTTTTTAGGTAGAGGGAGGGTTGCTTGTTTTTTTTCAAGTGTTTGGGGAGGGTCATTTTTCACGCCTTGGCCATAGAGAGGCTTTTATTCTCTGTTTTGGTTAGGCCGGGGTGTGACTAGGGTGGACATTCTAGTTTCTTTATTTCTGTTTTGGCCGGGTATGGTTCTCAATCAGGGACAGCTGTCTATCGATGTCTCTGATTGGGAATCATACTTAAGCAGCCTTTTTCCCACCTGTGTTTTTTGGGTAGTTGTTTTCTGTATAGTTGATGCACCTTACAGAACTGTTTAGGTTTTTTCACTTTGTTATTTTGTTCAAGTGTTTTGGTTAATAAGGAATCGTGAACACTTACCACGCTGCGTTTTGGTCCAATCCTCATTACGATGAGAGCCATGACAGTCATGTGAAAATATATTTTGCTTAAAGTGGCACTTCATGATTTTGGCAGTCAGATGAACTCCTGGATACCATTTTTGTGTCTCTGCGTGCAGTTTAAGGAAGTTACTAACTAGCGTTAGCACAATTTCTATCTTGCATTAAAATGTATTACAAACATAAAAATGTCCTGCATGACCCTAAACAAGTGCATCTACCGGTATTTCTTCTGATTTTACAGGGTGCAGCGGTAGGGGACATAGAGACAGTGTAATTTATTTCCATCTGGCATGCAAACTTAATTGCTATCTAGCAAGCAAACATCACTTGGGAGAATACATAAAACATTTCACAATCCTTGGATCCTTGGGAGCTGTCCCTGATGTCAGCTTGCTAAAGCAATGAGGAGCTTTTGT
Source organism: Oncorhynchus gorbuscha (assembly GCF_021184085.1). NCBI lineage: Eukaryota > Metazoa > Chordata > Actinopteri > Salmoniformes > Salmonidae > Oncorhynchus > Oncorhynchus gorbuscha. The sequence continues at coordinate 53,723,765 of NC_060173.1, forward strand.
TTAGCCTAGTTATTTGACCATAGGGTATTTACTCTCCACACTTCTGTTCAACTACTCACGTAAATTGTGGTAAGTCAATGTGCTATTATTCAATCTTTGCTCACGTGTGTCATATTCAACTCGTTTGAAAATGGCATATGAAGTCAATGTTAGCTTGCTACTGTAACTACAATGATGCCCACTCACAGTAAATAGTTCAGCTACTGTCAGACATGATGAGCATCCATCCAATAAGCATCTGTAGTTGGTGTGACTTTTTAACAAAGATGTTTTAGGGCAGTGGTCACCAACTGGTCAATCGCAATCTCTAAGGCATTCCTAGTCGAACAGTTCTGTTAAAAAATCCAAGGACAAAAGCCTTGCGTCCCTATTTTTTTATCTGTTTTTGCGCTGTTGGTGGTAGTAGATGCACTTGATTCAACAGCCCTAGCACCAGGAAGGCAGTGTTCCCATTTTGAACCATTACATGTGTCTGAAGGTAGAACTCCGCCTACCCGGCAGGCCCAGGGAGCAAATCAAGTGCAATTAGAGGCCTACCGCTGGCCAATCAGATAGCTCAGATCACGGTGTCTGCACAGTTTCCTCGGGCCATAGACTGTAAGTAGAAGCCTCGAACGCACAGCAAGGTTCATAATATGACATTTCAAAACGTTTAAAACCACGACTAGAGAGAGACTCAACGAATACACCAAAGAGCTCCTGTTTTTATGAGTAAGTTCATGTTTAAGTTGTTTTTCAGCCCTGTTTAACATTTTCATAAGCCATAAAATGTGCATTCTCCCTACTTCCACATACACAACAACCAGCACAGCAGCTGCAATTAACAAGTATAGCAAAGTGTTTCGATAAGCTGACATTGTTATTATTAGCAGCTGTGTCTTTTTAAGTATAGAGGAATATTTCACTTTCTCTGGTCATAGGAGTGTAAGGGATTTCCTCCTCTTCGGAAGAAGAGGAGAGGCGAAACGGATCAGAGGACCAATATGCGGCGTGGTAAGTGTCCATGGTTCTTTTTAATACGTTAAGGTACACATGAACAACTGACTACAAAAACAGAAAATGTGGAAAAACCCCAAACAGTCCTATCTGGTGCAAACAAAGAGACAGGAAAAATCACCCACAAACACACAGTGAAACCCAGGCTACCTAAGTATGATTCTCAATCAGAGACAACTAATGACACCTGCCTCTGATTGAGAACCATACTAGGCCGAAACATAGAAATACCCAAATCATAGAAAAACAAACATAGACTGCACACCCAACCCACGCCCTGACCATACTAACTAAATAATAAAACACAGGAAATAAAGGTCAGAACGTGACAAGGACTAACAACATGACTTGGTGCACGAGGCAGAAATTTCGCCATCAGCTAGTTTCGCCATCAGCTGGATGACTGTGCCCTCTTTTCTTAGTGGAGGAAAGGTGAGTTGGGTGAGAGGCAGCCTTACTGCTGCTCCCTCCTTTCCCCTCAATCCGATCATCAAATGCAGGCCATGAGTCCAGTAAAAAAGAAAAAGCTCATGATTATGCTCACTCAGCTGTGCCTCACAAGTAATACAACCAATTATCAATTACAAGTGTGATCCTATACCTAACATTTTGAAATATAATTTCTAAATGGTCAGAGAAGAACAACATTAGCAGGGCAATTCAAACTAAGCCAATATGCAGTGATAATGTATTGGGCCTAAAGCCTACTGCACAAACCTCATTGCTACAGTACTGTATTTAATGTAGCATAGGCTTGCATTGTTTAAATCGTGCTCTAAGCACACAGCCAAGACAGCGCAGGAGTGGTTTCGGTACAAGCCTCTGAATGGCCTTGAGTGACCTAGCCAGAGCCCGACTTGATCCCGATCTAACATCTCTGGAGAGACCTGAAAATAGCTGTGCAGCGACACTCCCCATCCAAACTGACAGAGCTTGAGAGGATCTTCAGGGAAGAATGGGAGAAACTCCCCAAATTCAGGTGCGCCAAGCTTATAGCGTCATATCCAGAAGATTCAAGGCTGTAATCGCTGCCAAAGGTGTTTCAACAAAGAATACTGATGTAAATGTGATATTTCAATTTCAATTATTTATACATTTGCAAAAAATGATAAACCTGTTTTTGCTTTGTAATTATGGGGTTTTGTGTGCAATTCATTTTAGAATAAGGCTGTAACGTAACAGAATGTGGAAAAAGTGTCATGTGGAATGCAATGTATTTCAACCTCTAGAGGTCTGGATTAACAACATGCCTGAATTCCAAAGGCCAAAGAGATAACGGCAATTACGTCTGTTCAGCAAGCACTAAGTTGAGTAACGTAAAGTGGCATTGTTGGACCCTATTGCCTTATACTCGCATTTGGCATCGATAAAAAGTATGTGTTTTGTGGCTGCAGTCCAGTGCTTCAAATAGATTGTGGTTTTCTTCTGTACAGTAAATGGATAGAGGTTTGTGGTTGGTAATGAGTCTTTCCAAACTGTTAACTTTCCCATTGTTGTGCAATAGTATAGAAAAATAGGAGCATTGATTAACATTGTATTAAATTGTCTTAGGCTTAATGATAAACCCAAGCCTCTTTGAACTATCATGGACTTTTCATTTCAGCTAAACAACTCTTTATCAAATCAATAGTTGGCATGACTCTGCTTCACACAACTCAATTATAGAGAAACCCAAATTACCTTTCCCCATTCGACTTGACAGTAATAAGACAGGCAGTCTAGAAACCTTCACTATAGTGTTAATAATATCTAAATTTACTGCTCTGCCAGTTAAATGAAATGTGAGGCCAGCTCATTTGAGCAAGTCTCTACTATTTTCAGATGCAATTTGTTCATACTTTGCTTGTAACATCCAAAAACGTGTTAGTAACAGCAGGTAATTCATTAGCAAAAAATGTCATACCAGAGTTTCACTTTGTGAGTGTAACTAACTCTGCGAAGTATATATTTAAGGGGGCAACTTATCAATCACTCAAACTGTCTAGACATGCATGTGGACGTACTGTAACAGGCATGTGGACGTACTGTAATAGGCATGTGGACATACTGTAATGGACGTACTGTAATAGGCATGTGGACATACTGTAATGGACGTACTGTAATAGGCATGTGGACGTACTGTAATAGGCATGTGGACGTACTGTAACAGGCATGTGGACGTACTGTAATAGGCATGTGGACATACTGTAACAGGCATGTGGACGTACTGTAATAGGCATGTGGACATACTGTAATGGACGTACTGTAACAGGCATGTGGACGTACTGCAACAGGCATGTGGACGTACTGTAACAGGCATGTGGACGTACTGTAATAGGCATGTGGACGTACTGCAACAGGCATGTGGACGTACTGTAACAGGCATGTGGACGTACTGTAATAGGCATATGGACATAATGTAATGGGCATGTGGACGTATTGTAATAGGCATGTGGACGTACTGTAATAGGCATGTGAATGTACTGTAATAGGCATGTGGACGTACTGTAATAGGCATGTGGACGTACTGTAATATACATATGGACGTACTGTAATAGACATATGGACATAATGTAATAGGCATGTGGACGTACTGTAATAGACATGTGGACGTACTGTAATAGACATGTGGACGTACTGTAATAGGCATGTGGACGTACTGTAATAGGCATGTGGACGTACTGTAATAGGCATATGGACATAATGTAATAGGCATGTGGACGTACTGTAATAGGCATGTGGACGTACTGTAATAGGCATATGGACGTACTGTAATAGGCATGTGGACGTACTTTAATAGACATGTGGATGTACTGTAATAGGCATGTGGGCGTACTGTGGACGTAATTTAATAGGCATGTGGATGTACTGTAATAGGCATGTGGACTTACTGTAATAGGCATGTGGACGTACTGTAATAGGCATGTGGACGTAATGTAATAGGCATGTGGACGTACTGTAATAGGCATGTGGACGTACTGTAATAGGCATGTGAATGTACTGTAATAGGCATGTGGGCGTACTGTAATAGGCATGTGGACGTGCTGTAATAGGCATGTGGACGTACTGTAATAGGCATGTGAATGTACTGTAATAGGCATGTGGACGTACTGTAATAGGCATGTGGACGTGCTGTAATAGGCATGTGGACGTACTGTAATAGGCATGTGAATGTACTGTAATAGGCATGTGGACGTACTGTAATAGACATGTGGACGTACTGTAATAGGCATGTGTACGTACTGTAATAGGCATGTGTACGTACTGTAATAGGCATGTGGACGTACTGTAATAGGCATGTGGACGTACTGTAATAGGCATGTGGACGTACTGTAATAGGCATGTGGACGTACTGTAATAGGCATGTGGACGTACTGTAATAGGCATATGGACATAATGTAATGGGCATGTGGACGTACTGTAATAGGCATGTGGACGTACTGTAATAGGCATATGGACGTACTGTAATAGGCATGTGGACGTACCGTGATAGGGAGGGAGGGTCTTGTGAAAGAAAAATTACATATAAAGGATTTTTTGTTTTTGCAATTGGTTCAGAACAGAGCAGCACGGCTTGCCCTTGGATGTACACAGAGAGCTAATATTAATAATATGCATGTCAATCTCTCCTGGCTGAGAGTGGACTACTTTTATTTATGAGAGGTATTGACATGTTGAATGCCCCGAGCTCTCTGTCTACTACTGGCACATAGCTCGGACACCCATGCATACCCCACAAGACATGCCACAAGAGGTCTCTTCACAGTCCAAGTCCAGAACAGATTATGGGAGGCACACAGTACTACATAGAGCCATGACTACATGGAACTCTATTCCACATCAAGTAAGTGACGCAAGCAGTCAAATTTGATTTTCAAAAACAGATTAAAAAACACCTTATGGAACAGCAGGGACTGTGAAGGAACACAAACATTGACACACACACACACACACACACACACACACACACACACACACACACACACACACACACACACACACACACACACACACACACACACACACACACACACACACACACACACACACACACACACACACACACACACACACACACACACACACACACACACACACACACACACACACACACACACACACACTATACATACACATGGATGTACTACTGTAGGTATGTGGTAGTGGTTGACTAGGGGCCTGAGGGCACAGTGTGTTATAAAATCTGTGAATGTATTGTAATGTTTTTAAACAGTATAAGCCTTAATTTTGATGGACCCCAGGAAGAGTAGCTGCTGCCAAAGCAGAGTAGCTGCTGCCAATGGGATCCATAATAAATACAAATACATATTTACCTGATTTGTTTGATATTAATAGTTAACGATTATATACCTAACAAATAGTAGGACTTTTCTGTTCTGTTTCATTCTGTGTTTCTGTAAAGTGATGGTTTCTACTCTAGCTTCCTGTAGTTAGTGTGGGCGTATGGTCAAGAAAAATTGGTTTTGCTAGAGATAGCTTGAGCTGACAATGACTTGGTGGTAAAAACCTAAAGCTGGCATTCCATAGACAAGATTGTCACGCCCTGACCATAGAGCGCCTTTTTATTCTCTATTTTGTTTAGGTCAGGGTGTGACTAGGATGGGCAATCTAGGTTGTTTATTTCTACGTTGGCCTGGTATGGTTCCCAATCAGAGGCAGCTGTTAATCGTTGTCTCTGATTGGGGATCATATTTAGGCAGCCATTTCCCTACTGTGTTTTGTGGGATCTTGTTTATGTGTAATTGCCTGTGAGCACTTCATTTACTTCACGTTTCGGAAGAGTTTAGGTCAATGCCTCATTGTCTCATCATCCTGGCATCTGGGATACTAAGCCAGGTTGGAAGTAAAACAACATCCCGTGCAGATAACCAGGAGATTGACCAAGGTGGCTTATGAGAGGGGTTGGAACCAGTCTGATTAAGCATTTTTACATCCTATATGAGATCATTTTTTTCATTTTCAGTTAGGCTTCTCAGTCAAGACTGTTGAGTTGACTAGTTTCATTATTGCCATAATTAATTGATATTGAATAAAGATGATTGTTTGAATAAATGACAAAGTCTCCCTCACTTGAATAGAATATTCTACCACAGACTCTATTGGGTGCGCTTGCGCAAGGCTACATTAATTAATGCGTCTTGCTGACATATTGACCTTTTTTGTAGTCTGAAAAATCGGGACACCTGAAATGGGTCTGAATCTGTCCCGTGGAAAAACGGGATGGTCACCCTAACATGCACAGTCAATTTACTAGGCTAGGATACAATGTGTAGGCCTACCACCATGAACTTCAAATAGGCCAACCAGTAGCCAGTGATGTAGTGGGAGTAAAATCAATGCCTAAACTGATTACCAGCCACAGTGAAGAAAGTAAAGCACCAAAAATGTGGATAAACTGCATTTAGTTGCATTTACCCCCCACTAGACCTACACCACTCCCAGTAACCTACCCTGTCAGCTGAGGCAATTTTACACACATGAACACACGCAGAACAGGTAGCCTACATTCAATATAATACACAAGTCGAATCAAACCACGTTACTACCCTAGTTCATGAGTTGTGTATAATTCATGAGCTGTGTATAATTCATGAGTTGAATGGTGTAAAACACTACCTTTCTTACCTTTCTTTCCTTACATGAATTAAATTTAACAATTAAATTTGAACATTGAACTTAAACCCTGCACGATTCCTGAATCTTTGAGATCTCTGAGATAAAAAAATAAAAAAATGCACTAAGTGTAACTATGCCTACGTAACATTCCATTATGTTTCACCGTGAAAACAGTTATGAAGGGCACACAATCTGAAATAATGCAGGCTGATGCCAATACAAAATCGAATACTTCTAACTGCAAGAGCCAACTACAGTTGGATTGATTGGATGCGCATTGTATTGGATGCGTAGTTGATCCAGCAAGGAAAATAAATATTTATAGAAAATAATAAAGTTAAATAAATGGTCTACTGCTTCTGGCCACAGATGGCTCAGAGAACACCAGTACCCGCGCGCACCTGATAAAAAAAAAGCAATGAGTGCTCTAAACAGGTGACTGACAAAAGCAAACAATTATAAATCAACGGATAACTCTAATGCATTGGAATAAAGGATGTTTTTTTGTCCAAGGCCAAATGGCATACAAATGGCAAAAATGAGACAGTACAAAGTGAAAATCTATGCTTTTGAAAGAGCTCAGCTGAGGCCGACATTCAGCACTACTGAGTGTACAGCGCTGTGGACAGGGTTTGTGCAGCCATGTAGAAATAAACAGTTTAAACCATGACAGAGAGGTGGGGGTGTTTGTTTCATTCGGAAGCTTTTATTTTCATATTTAACACCGTAAAACATACAGCAGAAAGGTTAAATTAGCATTTAGAGACTTTTGTTGCATTTAGGTATGACTTTTGTTGCATTTAGGTGGGCTAATGTCCCATTCAGTGGAGCTGAAGCCCGGCTCCCCTGTAATTTGCACCCTGTGGATGACCATTGATTTATTAATATCACAGTAAGCAGCACTAATGGGGGTCTGTTAGGGAGAAATTTACATTGATGAACAAAATGTACTATAAGCTCATCATCTGTGCAATTGTATGTTATTTTCATGTTCTAGACTGCATTTTGTGACCTGACGTCAGCCAAGTTGCACATGCTTTAAAGCATATCAAAGCTTGATAAGTTCAACCACACCCTTTTAAGAATATACTGCCACATTCACAATGCATTCATGTTTTTGTGCTCACTAGAGCAATGATATATTCGACACGGTACAATATGTCATTGCTATACACCTCCATCTACACACTTCCCTCTTTCAAGCTCGTTAGAAGCCAATATTGAGATTGCAGAAGTGAAACAAAGCCTGGGATGGGATTTCATTACACACACCTGTGAGACAAGAGAAAGATGAGTTTTGTAATCAGGCTAGAAGAAAAATGCATTATGATAACAATACTAATGTCACATTATATGGGCAACATGCCTCTGTGTGTGCACCCTATGCCAATGATAAACATCTAACTTTATGGTTGACTGGGGACGTCATGCTGGACCCTGCATTAGGAATCAAAGCTGGATGTGAAACATTGACACCTATCTCAATCACACTCTAGTGTTCCAGATCAAAAACTCCAAACCTACAACCCAATTTTGACCAAAATTAACCAGAGAGATTACTGCTACCAAGGTTTCCCTTTTCCAAGCTATCCGGAGGGTGCTCTAGCAAACAAACGGCAGAGACCTGTGGACACCATGCAACCTGGAACTGAGCTGCCAGGCTTGCGAGGACAGACCAGATACAACGTCAATTAGCACGGAGGTGTGAAGTAAAAGGCCTTTGGGCCCAACAAGTGGCAGGAGTCTTTTGAAGCGCCCTTTAAAGCTACCCTCCTGCTGTTCAAAGACCATTCACTGACATTTTCTGCAAGAAATCTGCCTCCATAAATAAACGCTTCTTCCAAGTGGGTGTGACACCTACTCCCGTTGCCTGCTGCACCACTTCTTGAATTCCACCTGTCGATCTGTTCACCGTCTGCCCAAGCCTGTCTCCCCCTGTCTGGTACAGGTTTGTTCGCCTCCAGCACATACGCACTGTTGGGCCGAGTGACTCTGAACTTACAATGGCTAGCACCAAGTCGTTATATATTAAAAACATTTCTTGTGCATTTTGCTATTTTGCTACTTGCCTCATGACACCTGCATGCTTTGAGGACTACAAATGTTCTTAACCCAACCGTGGGACAGACTGTTTGTTCCAACACTTGGGACTCTGACTCTCTATTGGTTACAGACTTTTGGCCTCCCATCCTATTCTAACCACCTCTCGCCGGCTTTGTATTCATGTTACCTGATGAAATTGCTGTACAATATGATCTTGTTGCCATCTAATGCACATTCAGATGTCATAAATAAGCACTGCAGAGCTCTGCCTGTACTATGCCGTGTCTTGATTGTATTACTGTTGATGATATCTGGAAATGTGCATGTACACTCTGCCCACCTACTGTTGCTAGCCCCAATTCTGACTTGTGCTCTGATATCTGCTTCACTGATTTCTGCTCTTGTAAAAGCTGGGGTTTTCTGCACGTTAACACTAGAAGCTTATTACCTAAAATGGATCAATTGAAAGTGTGGGTTCACAGTTCCAATCCAGATGTGCTGGTCATTACTGAGATGTGGTTAAGGAAGAGTGTTTTGAATACTGATGTTAACCTTTCTGGTTTTAACCTTTTTCAGAACGACAGATCTTCCAAAAGGTGGAGGAGTGGGAATCTTTACCAAGGATCACCTTCAGTGCTCGGTTGTCTGCACCAAGTCTGTCCCCAAACAATTTGATTTGCTGGTTTTAAGCATTCAACTTTCAAATGGCTCTTTGTTGACAGTTACTGTGTGCTATCGTCCTCCATCAGCACCGGCCTGTACCCTACCTGCCCTAAGCTCTCTCTCCCTTCCACTAAGTCTGAATTTGTCCTGCTAGGTGACCTAAACGGGGACATGATTAAACCACCTGACAAAGTCCTAAAGCAATGGGACTCCCTAAAATCTTTCTCAGATTATCACCAATCCCACAAAGTATGACTCCAAACACCCAGAAAACGCAACTCTCCTCGATGTTATCCTATATAAATAATACTGTTAGGTATCAGTCTGGTGTTTTCTGTTATGCCCTCGTGATCACTGTTTCAGAGCCTGTGTTCGTAATGGCTCATCAGTGAAATGACCTGTCCTGATCTGTCAAAGACGCTTGAGCAAGCATTCCTTCATGAACTGGACACTGTAAAATGGTATAGAATCCGCTTGATCCCCTCTGTCGAAGACGCTTGGACCTTCTTTTTTGAGATTTTCAGTATTATTGTTAACATGCCCCCATGAAGAAAATGAGAATAAAAAATATGGATGCATAGCTGAACCAATGTTGCTTACAATCAATATTGATTCTAAGCAATATTGTGCTGCTATTTTTATAGACTTGGCCAAAGCTTTTGATACAGTAGACCATTCCATTCGTGTGGGCCAGTTCAGGAGAATTGGTGTCTCTGAGGGGTCTTTGGCCTGATTTGCTAACCACCTCTCTCATAGAGTGCAGTGTATAAAGTCAGCAAATCTGCTGTCTCAGCCATTGTCTGTCACCAAGGGAGTACCCCAAGGCTCGATCCTAGGTCCCACGTTCTTCTCAATTTACATCAACAACACAGCTCAGGCAGTAGGAAGCTCTCATCAATTTATATGCAGATGTTACAGTCTTATACTCAGCTGGCCCTTCCCCAGATTTTGTGTTAAATGCTCTACAAAACAGCTTTCTGAGTGTCCAACAAGCTTTCTCTACTCTTAACCTTGTTCTGAACACCTCCAAAACAAAGGTCATGTGGTTTGGTAAGAAGAATGCCCTACTCCCCACAGGTGTGATTACTACCTCTGAGGGTTTAGGAGGGAGTATGGTTAGATGGTACACTGTCCTTCTCTCAGCACATATCAAAGCTGCAGGCTAAAGTTGAATCTAGACTTGGTTCCCTCTATCGTAATCGCTCCTCTTTCACCCCAGCTGCCAAACTAACCCTGATTCAGATGACCATCCTACCCATGCTAGATTACGTAGATGTAATTCATAGATTGGCAGGTTCGGGTGCTCTCGAGCGACTAGATGTTCTTTACCATTCGGCCATCAGTTTTGACACCAATGCTCCTTATAGGACACATCACTGCACTCTATACTCCTCTGTAAACTGGTCATCTCTGTAATGCTCCGGGTGTCGTGGGTGTGGAGTCAAACACAGGAGACAGAGAGTACAATGCTGTGCGTCTTTAATAGCACCAACGCACCACAGGGTGCTCACAATAGTAACGGCCCCAAACACATGGAATGAAAATGTACAACAGAAAAATCACGACCAGGCACTAACACGTACCTCTACAACAGAGCCGAAGGTTGCACTGAAATAATCCCGCACAACAACCAGGCGGGCCGGCTGTCTAATAAAGACAAACTAATCATACATAAACAGGTGCTACCAATAAACATACAAGGAGGGGGAGGAAAGACAATCAGTGGCAGCTGATAGGCCGGTGACGACGACCGCCGAGCGCCACCTGCCCGGGAAGGGAAACCACCCTCGGTCGGACTCGTGACAATCTCTGTATACCATTGCAAGACCCACTGGTTTATGCTTATTTATAAAACACTCTTAGGCCTCACTCCCCCTATCTGAGATACCTACTGCAGCCCTCATCCTCCACATGCAACACCCGTTCTGCCAGTCACATTCTGTTAAAGGTCCCCAAAGCGCACACATCACTGAGTCGCTCCTCTTTTCAGTTCGCTGCAGCTAGCGACTGGAACGAGCTGCAACAAACACTCAAACTGGACAGTTTTATCTCAATCACTTCATTCAAAGACTCAATCATGGACACTCTTACTGACAGTTGTGGCTGCTTTGCGTGATGTATTGTTGTCTCTACCTCCTTGCCCTTTGTGCTTTTGTCTGTGCCCAATAATGTTTGTACCATGTTTTGTGTTGCTACCATGTTGTGTTGCTACCATGTTGTTATGTCGTGTTGCTACCATGCTGTGTTGTCATGTGTTGCTGCCTTGCTATGTTGTTGTCTTTAGGTCTCTCTTTATGCAGTGTTGTGTGGTCTCTCTTGTCGTGATGTGTGTTTTGTCCTATTTTTTTTACATTTTATATCCCAGCTCACATCCCCACAGGAGGCCTTTTGGTGGGACGACATTGTAAAAAACAATTGTCTCTTAACTGACTTAACTAGTTAAATAAAGGTTCAATTAAATCAAAATAAAATAGTGTAAGAAAAAGGGATAGAGAGGAGCAGCTGGGTACATCAAACACCAGTTCGATGGCTTGAAATGCATAATCATAGCTATTTTGCCTGTTTGTCTGCTTCTGTGAATATATCAAACGGCAGCTCAAATAGCATTTTTTCCCAGACAGCTCTGACGTGGGGTAATATTTGATATCTATGTATATTATACTGAATATACCTCACGTACGACCCATGATAAGACGATGCAATTCATATGTCAACAAAGTCGCTTAAATGAATTATCTGACCCCATAAGATGATTTAGCAATATACAAGTGACTATAGTTGAGTTACAGTAATAGGCAATCAAGAAAGGTCTGAGAATGGAGTGTTTTAAGAAACGTTGTAAAATAAATGGATTTACATACAAGGCATAAACCTTAAGCCACAAAGCGTTAACAAGCATTACAAGGAATTATTCTAAGTATGACCAGAGAGGGAGAGAGAAAGGCCATGCCCCAATAGTCCCTGGGGTGGAGAGAGAAAGAAAGAGATAATATCTCACCAACGCAGGTCAGGAACAATAAAGAGAAAGAGACAAAGAAGGTGAGATACTTTAATAACCATTTGACAGTGTTAGATTCAAAATAATTCTGAGTTGTTGACCAATAACATTACTGTAAAGTTAACCTTCAATCAGATATCACACCTACAGGCTGTAAAGACAACATAACCTCTGCTTCACAAGAGGTGAGGCAATAGGGGATGGCAAGATAACACAGAGAATTCTTGCATACAGTGTAAATGGTCACTTCGGGGGCTGGGTCAACCTACGATGTGGCCTTGGTAATTAATTTGGCAGTGCAGAAAATACAACAAAGGCAGATTAAATCAAGAGTAGGAGAATGAATAGCAGATAAGCACTACAGAGCTCAACCCACTGTTAATGAATTAGTGACGTACAGGCCGCCTCTGAACTACGGGCTGCCAGAATCAAGAAAAAAACAGGGACATTCTGTATTCAAGAGACTGAGATAAGAAAAGAGACTTACATTTCTCTTTAAAGATCAAGTAAAAAAATAAATAATAATTCATAGGTGCTGAAGTCAGACCACTGTCCAGCATTTGGAACTTTTCCTTTGTTATCTACCTGGCTGCATTCGCCCTACACGTACTGGCCCTATGAAGATACAAAGATAAGCAAATGCCAGACAAATTGACACCTGCGATATGGAAATGGTGCTGTGAGTGCTGCATTTGCCAGGAGGGAGGTTGAGATAGCCTCCATGTCCTTTGTGTAAGGGAGATAAGAAGAATAATCATCTTTTAAATGGTAAACTCAGCCAGTCAGAGACCAACAACAAATTAGCTTGTCCTTGACTAGCTTCTCAGGTGTAATGTAGTGTGGAGGAACCTGCTTATAACGATTAGATGCCCGTTACAGAATCACCCACCACAAACGGACCAAGCAGCGTGTCTACAGGCAACAGCAGCAGCAGGAGCAGCGCGACAAGAATTCTGGACTTGGGAGGAAATCCTCGACGGGAGAGGACCCTGGGCTAAACCAGGGGAGTGTAGCCGCCCCAAGGTGCAGCGAGAGAAGAACTGGACATGGGAGGACGAACTGGACGGTGAAGGACCCTGGGCTCAGCCTGGAGAATATCGCCACCCCAAGGAAGAACTGGAGGCGAAGTAAGCGGAAGAGGCGCTGGTATGAGGAGGCAGCACGGCGACGCGGATGGAAGCCTGAGAGTCAGCCCCAAAAATGTATTGGGGGGGGGGCTCACAGGGAGTATGGCTATGCCAGGTAGGAGACCTGCACAAACTCCCTGTGCTTACCGGGGGGTTAGAGAGACCGGGAAGGCACCGTGTTATGCAGCCGGGCTAGATTGAGCGTCGAGCCAAATGCCATGAAGCCGGCTCTACGCATCTGGTCCCCAGTGCGTCTCCTTGGGCCGGCTTACATGGCACCAGCCTTGCGCTCGGTGTCTCCGGTTCGCCTGCATAGCCCTGTGCGGGCTATTCCACCTCGCCGCACTGGCAGGGCGACCGAGAGTATTCAACCAGGTAAGGTTGTGCAGGCTCGGTGCTCAAGAGCTCCAGTGCGGCTGCACGGTCCGGTCTATCCAGTACCACCTTCACACCCCAGCCCTCTGGTAGCAGCTCCCCGCACCAGGCTTCCTGTGCGTGTCCTCGGTTCAGTACCACCACAGAGAAAAGTAAACATGCTAAATGTACTAAATATACTAAACAACATGTATTCAGTGTCTTAACCTTTTACTGTAGTGGGATAAATCAGGGTCAAAAGTATGTTTAAAACAAAAGTATACACCTCACACACATGGTTATGGGTTTAGAAAAGAAGACACATGGAGCAAAATAAATCAAATAAATAACCGTATGGGGATGAGGTAGTTGGATGGGCTATTTACAGATGAGCTATGTACAGTTCCAGTGAACTGTGAGCTGCTCTGACAGCTGGTGCTTAAAGCTAGTGAGGGAGATATGAGTCTCCAGCTTCAGTGATTTTTGCAGTTCATCCCAGTCATTGACAGCAGAGAACTGTAAGGAAAGGCGGCCGAAGGAGGAATTAGCTTTGGGGGTGACTAGTGAAATAAACCTGCTGGAGGGCGTGCTACGGATGGGTGCTGCTATGATGACCAGTGAGCTGAGATAAGGTGGGGCTTTACCTAGCAAAGACTTATAGATAACCGGTCGCAGTGGTGGGTTGTATATGGGGCGTTGGTGACAAAACGGATGGCACTGTGAAAGACTGCATCCAATTTGCTCAGTAGAGTGTTGGAGGCTAATTTGTAAGTGACATCGCCGAAGTCAAGGATCAGTAGGATAGTCAGTTTAATAAGGGTATGTTTGGCAGCATGAGTGAATGATGCTTTGTTTGCGAAATAGGGAGCCGATTCTAGATTTATTTTTGGATTGGAGATGCTTAATGTGACCTGGAAGGAGAGTTTACAGTCTAACCAGACATCTAGGTATTTGTAGTTGTCCAAATATTCGAAGTCAGAACTGTCCAGAGTAGTGATGCTAGACGGGCGGGCAGGTGTGGGCAGCGATCGGTTGAAGAGCATGCATTTAGTTTTACTTGCATTTAAGAGCAGTTGGAGGCCACAGAAGGAGAGTTGTAGTGCATTGACGCTCATCTGGAGGTTAGTTACACAGTGTCCAAAGAAAGGCCAGATGTATACAGAATGGTGTCGTCTGCATAGATGTGGATCAGAGAATCACCAGCAGCAAGAGCGACATCATTGATGTATACAGAGAAGAGAGTCGTTCCAAGAATTGTACCCTGTGGCACCCCCATAGAGACTGGCAGAGTCCCGGACAACATGCCCTCCGATTTGACACACTGAACTCTATCTGAGAAGTAGTTGGTGAACCAGATGAGGCAGTCATTTGAGAAACCAAGGCTGTTGAGTCTGCCGATAAGAATGTGGTGATTGACAGAGTCGAAAGTCTTGGCCAGGTCGATGAATACAGCTGCACACTATTGTCTCTTATCGATGGGACCTTGAGCATGGCTGAGGTGCACCCATGACCAGCTCAGAAACCAGATTACATAGCGGAGAAGGTACGTTGGGATTTGAAATGGTCGGTGATCTGTTTCTCATCTTGGCTTTCGAAGACCTTAGAAAGGCAGGGTCAGATAGATATAGGTTTGTAGCAGTTTTGGTCTAGAGTGTCTCCCCTTTGAAGAGGGGGATGACCGCGGCAGCTTTCCAATCTTTAGGGATCTCAGATGATGTGAGAGGTTTAACAGGCTAGTAATAAGGGTTGCAACAATTCTGGCAGATCATTTTAAAAGAGAGGGTCCAGATGATCTAGCCCGGCTGATTTGTAGGGGTCCAGATTTTGCAGCTCTTTCAGAACATCAGCTATCTGGATTTGGGTGAAGGAGAAATGGGGGAGGCTTGGGCAAGTTTCTGTGGGGGGCATAGGGCTGTTGACCACGGTAGGGGTAGCCAGGTGGAAAGCATGGCCAGCCGTAGAAAAATGCTCATTGAAATTCTCAATTATCGTGGATTTATCGGTGGTGACAATGTTTCCTAACCTCAGAGTAGTGGGCAGCTGGGAGGAGGTGCTCTTATTCTCCATGGACTTTACAGTGGCCCTGAACTTTTTGGAGTTTGTGCTACAGGATGCACATTTCTGTTTGAAAAAGCTAGCCTTAGCTTTCCTAACTGCATGTGTATATTGGTTCCTAACTTTCCTGGAAAGTTGCATATCGCAGGGGGCTATTCGATGCTAATGCAGAAGGCCACAGGATGTTTGTGCTGGTCAAGGCAGTCAGGTCTGGAGTGAACCAAGGGCTATATCTGTTCCTGGTTAAAAACATTTTTGAATGGGCCGTGCTTATTTAAGATGATGAGGAAAGCACTTTTAAAGAATAACCAGACATCCTCTACTGACTGAATGAGGTCAATATCCTTCCGGGATACCCGGGCTTGGTTGATTTGAAGGGCCTGCTCGCTGAAGTGTTTTAGGGAGCGTTTGACAGTGATGAGCGGTGGTCGTTTGACCACAGAACCATTACCTACCGCGGAGGTGTATTTAGAGGGCAGGTTGGTAAGGATGATATCTATGAGGGGGCCCATGTTGACGGATTTTGGGTTGTACCTGGTAGGTTAATTGATCATTTGTGTGAGATTGAGGGCATCAAGCTTAGATTGTAGGATGGCCGGGGTGTTAAGCATGTCCCAGTTTGGAGGTCTACAATTTTTTTCTGAGGTCTTGGCTGAATTCTTTTGATTTTCCCATGATGTCAAGCAAAGATGCAGTGAGTTTGAAGGTAGGCCTTGAAATGCATCCACAGTTACACCTCTAATTGACTCAAATTAAGTCAATTAGCCTATCAGAAGCTTCTTAAAACTTCTAGGCTAGGGGGCAGTATTTTGACCTCCGGATGAAAAGCATGCCCAAAGTAAACTGCCTGCTACTCAGGCCCAGAAGCTAGGATATGCATATTAATAGTAGATTAGGATAGAAAACACTCTGAAGTTTCTGAAACTGTTTGAATGTCTGTGAGTATAACAGAACTGATTTGGCAGGCAAAGGCCTGAGCACAATCCATCCAGGGAAAAATGTTTTTGATCTCAATGTGTTTTCCATTAGTTTTCTATGGTAATCCCTTTTAATAGAAATATGCTTGCAGTTCCTATGGCTTCCACTAGATGTCAACAGTCTTTAGAAATTGGCTGATGTTTTTCCTTTGAGAAATGAAGAAGTGTTCCTTTCCTTTCTGGACAGCGAGAGAAGAACTGGACATGGGAGGACGAACTGGACGGTGAAGGACCCTGGGCTCAGCCTGGAGAATATCGCCACCCCAAGGAAGAACTGGAGGCGAGGTAAGCGGAGAGGCGCTGGTATGAGGAGGCAGCACGGCGACGCGGATGGAAGCCTGAGAGTCAGCCCCAAAAATGTATTGGGGGGGGGGCTCACAGGGAGTATGGCTATGCCAGGTAGGAGACCTGCACAAACTCCCTGTGCTTACCGGGGGGTTAGAGAGACCGGGAAGGCACCGTGTTATGCAGCCGGGCTAGATTGAGCGTCGAGCCAAATGCCATGAAGCCGGCTCTACGCATCTGGTCCCCAGTGCGTCTCCTTGGGCCGGCTTACATGGCACCAGCCTTGCGCTCGGTGTCTCCGGTTCGCCTGCATAGCCCTGTGCGGGCTATTCCACCCCGCCGCACTGGCAGGGCGACCGAGAGTATTCAACCAGGTAAGGTTGTGCAGGCTCGGTGCTCAAGAGCTCCAGTGCGGCTGCACAGTCCGGTCTATCCAGTACCACCTTCACACCCCAGCCCTCTGGTAGCAGCTCCCCGCACCAGGCTTCCTGTGCGTGTCCTCGGTTCAGTACCACCACAGAGAAAAGTAAACATGCTAAATGTACTAAATATACTAAACAACATGTATTCAGTGTCTTAACCTTTTACTGTAGTGGGATAAATCAGGGTCAAAAGTATGTTTAAAACAAAAGTATACACCTCACACACATGGTTATGGGTTTAGAAAAGAAGACACATGGAGCAAAATAAATCAAATAAATAACCGTATGGGGATGAGGTAGTTGGATGGGCTATTTACAGATGAGCTATGTACAGTTCCAGTGAACTGTGAGCTGCTCTGACAGCTGGTGCTTAAAGCTAGTGAGGGAGATATGAGTCTCCAGCTTCAGTGATTTTTGCAGTTCATCCCAGTCATTGACAGCAGAGAACTGTAAGGAAAGGCGGCCGAAGGAGGAATTAGCTTTGGGGGTGACTAGTGAAATAAACCTGCTGGAGGGCGTGCTACGGATGGGTGCTGCTATGATGACCAGTGAGCTGAGATAAGGTGGGGCTTTACCTAGCAAAGACTTATAGATAACCGGTCGCAGTGGTGGGTTGTATATGGGGCGTTGGTGACAAAACGGATGGCACTGTGAAAGACTGCATCCAATTTGCTCAGTAGAGTGTTGGAGGCTAATTTGTAAGTGACATCGCCGAAGTCAAGGATCAGTAGGATAGTCAGTTTAATAAGGGTATGTTTGGCAGCATGAGTGAATGATGCTTTGTTTGCGAAATAGGGAGCCGATTCTAGATTTATTTTTGGATTGGAGATGCTTAATGTGACCTGGAAGGAGAGTTTACAGTCTAACCAGACATCTAGGTATTTGTAGTTGTCCAAATATTCGAAGTCAGAACTGTCCAGAGTAGTGATGCTAGACGGGCGGGCAGGTGTGGGCAGCGATCGGTTGAAGAGCATGCACTTAGTTTTACTTGCATTTAAGAGCAGTTGGAGGCCACAGAAGGAGAGTTGTAGTGCATTGACGCTCATCTGGAGGTTAGTTACACAGTGTCCAAAGAAAGGCCAGATGTATACAGAATGGTGTCGTCTGCATAGATGTGGATCAGAGAATCACCAGCAGCAAGAGCGACAACATTGATGTATACAGAGAAGAGAGTCGTTCCAAGAATTGTACCCTGTGGCACCCCATAGAGACTGGCAGAGTCCCGGACAACATGCCCTCCGATTTGACACACTGAACTCTATCTGAGAAGTAGTTGGTGAACCAGATGAGGCAGTCATTTGAGAAACCAAGGCTGTTGAGTCTGCCGATAAGAATGTGGTGATTGACAGAGTCGAAAGTCTTGGCCAGGTCGATGAATACAGCTGCACACTATTGTCTCTTATCGATGGGACCTTGAGCATGGCTGAGGTGCACCCATGACCAGCTCAGAAACCAGATTACATAGCGGAGAAGGTACGTTGGGATTTGAAATGGTCGGTGATCTGTTTCTCATCTTGGCTTTCGAAGACCTTAGAAAGGCAGGGTCAGATAGATATAGGTTTGTAGCAGTTTTGGTCTAGAGTGTCTCCCCTTTGAAGAGGGGGATGACCGCGGCAGCTTTCCAATCTTTAGGGATCTCAGATGATGTGAGAGGTTTAACAGGCTAGTAATAAGGGTTGCAACAATTCTGGCAGATCATTTTAAAAGAGAGGGTCCAGATGATCTAGCCCGGCTGATTTGTAGGGGTCCAGATTTTGCAGCTCTTTCAGAACATCAGCTATCTGGATTTGGGTGAAGGAGAAATGGGGAGGCTTGGGCAAGTTTCTGTGGGGGCATAGGGCTGTTGACCACGGTAGGGGTAGCCAGGTGGAAAGCATGGCCAGCCGTAGAAAAATGCTCATTGAAATTCTCAATTATCGTGGATTTATCGGTGGTGACAATGTTTCCTAACCTCAGAGTAGTGGGCAGCTGGGAGGAGGTGCTCTTATTCTCCATGGACTTTACAGTGGCCCTGAACTTTTTGGAGTTTGTGCTACAGGATGCACATTTCTGTTTGAAAAAGCTAGCCTTAGCTTTCCTAACTGCATGTGTATATTGGTTCCTAACTTTCCTGGAAAGTTGCATATCGCACGGGGCTATTCGATGCTAATGCAGAAGGCCACAGGATGTTTGTGCTGGTCAAGGCAGTCAGGTCTGGAGTGAACCAAGGGCTATATCTGTTCCTGGTTAAAAACATTTTTGAATGGGCCGTGCTTATTTAAGATGATGAGGAAAGCACTTTTAAAGAATAACCAGACATCCTCTACTGACTGAATGAGGTCAATATCCTTCCGGGATACCCGGGCTTGGTTGATTTGAAGGGCCTGCTCGCTGAAGTGTTTTAGGGAGCGTTTGACAGTGATGAGCGGTGGTCGTTTGACCACAGAACCATTACCTACCGCGGAGGTGTATTTAGAGGGCAGGTTGGTAAGGATGATATCTATGAGGGGGCCCATGTTGACGGATTTGGGGTTGTACCTGGTAGGTTAATTGATCATTTGTGTGAGATTGAGGGCATCAAGCTTAGATTGTAGGATGGCCGGGGTGTTAAGCATGTCCCAGTTTGGAGGTCTACAATTTTTTTCTGAGGTCTTGGCTGAATTCTTTTGATTTTCCCATGATGTCAAGCAAAGATGCAGTGAGTTTGAAGGTAGGCCTTGAAATGCATCCACAGTTACACCTCTAATTGACTCAAATTAAGTCAATTAGCCTATCAGAAGCTTCTTAAAACTTCTAGGCTAGGGGGCAGTATTTTGACCTCCGGATGAAAAGCATGCCCAAAGTAAACTGCCTGCTACTCAGGCCCAGAAGCTAGGATATGCATATTAATAGTAGATTAGGATAGAAAACACTCTGAAGTTTCTGAAACTGTTTGAATGTCTGTGAGTATAACAGAACTGATTTGGCAGGCAAAGACCTGAGCACAATCCATCCAGGGAAAAATGTTTTTGATCTCAATGTGTTTTCCATTAGTTTTCTATGGTAATCCCTTTTAATAGAAATATGCTTGCAGTTCCTATGGCTTCCACTAGATGTCAACAGTCTTTAGAAATTGGCTGATGTTTTTCCTTTGAGAAATGAAGAAGTGTTCCTTTCCTTTCCATGTGTCACTCAGAGAGACGCACGTCTTTTGGTGCGCACGTGTCATGTCTTGTCATATTATGTCTTGTTCCTGTTCTTTCTCTTCACTCTGTCTCCCTCTGCTGGTCGTATTAGGTTACCTTCTCTTTCTCTCCTCCTCCAGCTGTTCCTCATCTCCTCTAACTACCTCGTTCACCCTTTTCCCACCTGTTCCTTTTTCCCTCTGATTAGGTCTCTATTTTTCTCTCTGTTCCTGCTTCTTTCTTTGTCAGATTCTCGTTTGAGTTTCTCATGCCAGAAATAAACTATCGTCTCGTTTGCTTCATCCTTGTCCCGTCCTGACGGAATCTGCCTGGCAAGTGCATCCTGTACTCAGCTAACTGTCTTATCGTTTGTACTGTGTCCAGTTCATCTGATGCTACGTGAGTTCAGGTACCACTGTTCCTCTACGACCCGCGCCTACCCAGAGAGACCTGCAGCCTGTCGCCGCTACCCAGCTATTCTCCTCTGCTGCTAAGAAGGGGGCTCTTTTGTGATTCTCGTTTGGACTTTTTGTTTCATTTGTCGCCCTCTCTGCGGGTTGTCTATTTTTCCATTATCTACATCTGAAGAGGATCTATGTCTTCCCTGTGTTTACATTAAAGGACTCTGTTTTTGTTAAACCGCTTTTGGGTCCTCACTCAAGTGCATAACAGCACGACCTGGAACGTGCTTCACTTTGTTTTTGTGAAGGTTGAATACAGTTTATCCCGTCTTAAATTTGATCCATTATTTACGTTATAGGGTACCTAAGGTTGGATTAGGAAAGTTGTTTGAAATGTTTGGACCAAGTTTACAGATAATTTATTAGATACTTTGAGGGCGAGTTGAAACCGGTGTATGTCCAAATAAATGGACATATTGGGGATATAAAGAAGAAATTTATTGAACAAAAGGACCATTGGTGATGTTTCTGGGACATTGTGGCATGCCAACATAGGAAGATCTTCAAAGGTAAGACGTGAATTATATCGTTATTTCTGATTTTTGTGTCACACCTGGCTGGTTGAACTCGAATTTTCTTGTGTTTGTAGGCGGGCTGCTGTCCTCAGATAATCGCATGGTCTGCTTTCGCCGTAAAGCCTTTTTGAAATCTGACACTGTGGCTGGATTAACAAGAAGTTAACCTGTATTTTGATGTGTAACAATTTTATGTTTAATGAATTCTTATTATGAGTATTTCTGGTTTTGAATTTGCCACGCTGCAATTTCACTGGATGTTGTCAAATCAATCCCGGTTAAGGGGTTCGAGTGGGAATGGGGGTGAAGGGATCCCTCAGAGGTTTTTAGCCATGACTGTCACGCCTTGGTCATTGTATATTGTCTTTTGTTATATGTTTGGGTAGGCCAGGGTGTGACATGGGTTTATATGTTGTATTTCGTATTAGGGTTTGTATTAATTGGGAGTGTGTATTATTAGGGGTGTGTCTAGTTAGGCTTGGCTGCCTGAGGCAATTCCTAATTGGAGTCAGCTGATTCTAGTTGTCTCGGATTGGGAACCGTATTTAGGTAGCCTGAGTGCGCGTTGTATTTCGTGGGTGATTGTACCTGTCTTTGTGTTAGTCACCAGATAGGCTGTAATTTGTTTCACTTGTTTGTTGTTTTTGTATTTTCAATTATTTTCATGTACCGCTTTATCTTTATTAAAGGTCATGAGTAACCTACACGCTGCATTTCGGTCTGCCTCTCTTCTAACTGCAGACGAAGTTCATTACAGAATCACCCACCACGATTCACAGACCGAGCAGCGTGTGAACTGGCAGGAGCTAAAGGAGGACGATATGGACGGCAGAAGCAGGGATTATACGACGTGGGAAGAAATCGACAGGTGGGCAGCCGACCCAGAGCGAGTGCAAGAGCCCGCCTGGGATTCCCTACAGCAATGCGAAGAGGGCTATACACGTATGGAATCGAGAAGGAAAGCATTGCTATACAGAGCGAAAACTGAAGGTAACAGGGGAAAGCGCAGATAGAGAGTGGCTGAGTCAGGAAACAGACCTGAGCCTACTCTCCCTGTTAATCGTGAAGAGCAGTTGCAATGGGAGAGAATGCATCATTTGGAGATTTGGACATGGGAGGAGGAATTAGACGGTCAAGGACCCTGGGAGCAGCCGGGAGAATATCGCCGTCCCAAAGAGGAAATAGAGGCAGCTAAAGCGGAGAGGCGTATGTATGAGGAGGCAGCACGGCGACGTGGTTGGAAACCAGAAAAACAGCCCAAAAAAATTATTGGGGGGGAGCTAGAAGGGAGAATAGTTATGCCAGGTAGGAAACCTGCGCATACTCCCTGTGCTCACCGTTGGGCTAGAGAGACCGGGCAGGCACCGTGTTATGCTATGGAGCGCACAGTGTTTCCAGTGCGGGTGCAGAGCCAGCTGCGACTCATACCAGCCCTTCCTATTGGCCGGGCTAGAGTGGGCATCGAGCCAGGTAAGCTTGGGCAGGCTCGGTGCTCAAGAGCTCCAGTGCGCCTGCACGGTCCGGTCTATCCAGAGCCACCTCTACACACCAGTCCTCCGGTAGCAGCTCCCCGCACCAGGCTTCCTGTGCGTGTCCTCGCGCCAGTACCACCAGTTCCAGCACCACGCACCAGGCCTCCAGTGCGCCTCGCCTGTTCAGCGCAGCCAGTGCTTTTCTCCTCTCCGGCGCTGCCGGAGTCTCCTGTCTGTCCAGCGCCACCAGTGCTACCAGTCGGCCCAGCGCGTCCAGTGCGCATCGCCTGTTCAGCACAGCCAGTGCTTTTCTCCCCTCCTGTGCTATCGGAGTCTTCAGCCTGTTTAGCGCAGCCAGAGCCTTTCTCCTCTCCGGCGCTGCCGGAGTCTCCTGTCTGTCCAGCGCCACCAGTGCTACCAGTCGGCCCAGCGCGTCCAGTGCGCCTCGCCTGTTCAGCGCAGCCAGAGCTTTTCTCCTCTCCTGCACTGTTGGAGTCTCCCGCCTGTTCAGCCCAGCCAGAGCCTTTCTCCTCTCCTGTGCTGCCGGAGTCTCCTGTCGGCCCAGCGTCACCAGTCTGCCAGGATCCACCAGAAGTGCCAGTCTGCCAGGATCCGCCAGAAGTGCCAGTCTGCCAAGATCTTCTAGATCGGCCAGACAACCTTAATCATCCAGGTCCACCAGCCAGCCAGGATTTACCGGAGCCTACTACCTGCCTGAGGTTCCTCTCAGTACTAGGCTCCCTCTCTGTACTGGGCTCCCTCTCAGTACCGAGCTTCCTCTCAGTACCGAGCTTCCTCTCAGTACCGAGCTTCCTCTCAGTACCGGGCTTCCCCTCAGTACCGGGCTTCCCCTCAGTACCGGGCTTCCCCTCAGTACCGGGCTTCCCCTCAGTACCGGGCTGCTTCGGTCCCGGGCTGCCCCCCTGTCCCGGGATGCCCCTCTGTCCCGGGCTGCCCCTCTGTCCCGGGCTGCCCCTCTATCCTGAGTTGCCCCTCTATCCTGAGTTGCCCCTCTATCCTGAGTTGCCCCTCTGTCCTGAGTTGCCCCTCTGTCCCGAGCTGCCCCTCTGTCCCGAGCTGCCCCTCTGTTCCGAGCTGCCCCTCGGTCCCGAGCTGCCCCTCAGTTATGTGGGGATCAGGGTGAGGACTATTAGGCCATGGTCGGCGGAGAAGGTGGATTATCCTAGGACGCGTAGGGGAGGAACTAGGACATTTATGGAGTGGGGTCCACGTCCCGAGCCAGAACCGCCACCATGGACAGACGCCCACCCGGACCCTCCCTATGCTCTTGAGGTGCGTCCCGGAGTCCGCACCTTAGGGGGGGTTCTGTCACGCCTTGGTCATTGTATATTGTGTTTTTGTTATATGTTTGGGTAGGCCAGGGTGTGACATGGGTTTATATGTTGTATTTCGTATTAGGGTTTGTATTAATTGGGAGTGTGTATTATTAGGGGTGTGTCTAGTTAGGCTTGGCTGCCTGAGGCAATTCCTAATTGGAGTCAGCTGATTCTAGTTGTCTCGGATTGGGAACCGTATTTAGGTAGCCTGAGTGCGCGTTGTATTTCGTGGGTGATTGTACATGTCTTTGTGTTAGTCACCAGATAGGCTGTAATTTGTTTCACTTGTTTGTTGTTTTTGTATTTTCAATTATTTTCATGTACCGCTTTATCTTTATTAATAATAATAATAATATATGCCATTTAGCAGACGCTTTTATCCAAAGCGACTTACAGTCATAT
Organism: Oncorhynchus gorbuscha; assembly: GCF_021184085.1. Classification (NCBI taxonomy): domain Eukaryota; kingdom Metazoa; phylum Chordata; class Actinopteri; order Salmoniformes; family Salmonidae; genus Oncorhynchus; species Oncorhynchus gorbuscha. The sequence continues at coordinate 53,748,631 of NC_060173.1, forward strand.
GTGCATACATTCTAGGTCATGAGTAACCTACACCCTGCATTTCGGTCTGCCTCTCTTCTAACAGCAGACGAAGTTCATTACAATGACATTATTTTCTGGAATTTTCCAAGCTGTGTAAATGCACAGTCAACTTAGTGTATGTAAACTTCTGACACACTGCAATTGTGATAAAATGAATTATAAGCGACATAATCTGTCTGTAAACAATTGTTGTAAAAATTAATTGTGTCATGCACAAAGTAGATGACCTAACCGACTTGCCAAAACTATAGTTGTTAACAAGAAATGTGTGGAGCGGTTGAAAAACAAGTTTTAATGACTCCAACCTAAGTGTATGGAAACTTCCGATTTCAACTGTTTATGCATTTGTGCATCATAATAATACAACTCATTCTTCATCTTTTGTGTCTTCTTAATTTTTGACTTGAAATTCATTAATGATGGTGACGACTTGTCCTTCAACTTTTCAAAATACCCCTCCATATTACACCCCCTGTCTAACATTCATCCCCCCCAATATTTACCCCACAAATTCGCACTTGAATGAAACAACAAAGCTATTACAGCAGGCGTTGTCATGGTAAATTAGCCCAGGTCACACCACTATAGGGCCAAAACGAGCCAAGCCTGGCTTTAGTGAGCTGGACTGGTTACACATCCACCATATTTGTGCTGGAAAGGAAGTGAAATAAAAACAATAGTTTTCTGGTCTGTTTCTGGTCTGATAAAGCCTACCAACTATACCATATTCATCTGTTCCAAAACCATCTGTCAGATGAGCCACCACTTCCCATCACTTTTGTAGCGGATCCCCAAAAAAAGTTTGTAAATATTTTCTTTGACTTCACAGTTTGATGTTTTTAGACAGATTGGGCACAGCTTGTGCACAGAATGACAACAGGAAGGGATCCGACAGTGATGAATGAGGGGGATATCTCTTTGTCCTTTCTTCACTCCAAATAGGTGAATGACTAAATCAAATTAAGAAACTTTTACCTATGCGGTAGCGATTTACTTTGACTACATATCCATAACACATTTCTTACACATATATAAGCATTTCATGAATGTGTAAAAAACAGGTCCCAACCGCATTATTAAGGGTTAATGAAATATATTGGGGTGGCAGGTAGCCTAGTGGTTAGTGTGTTGGGCCAGTAACTGAAAGGTTGCTAGATCAAATCCCTGACCTAACAAGATAAAAATCTGACGTTCCGCCCCTGAACAAGACAGTTAACCCACTGTTCTTAGGCCGTCATCGTGAATTAAGAATTTGTTCTTAACTGACTTACCTAGTTAAATAAAGGTTAAAAAAAATATCCATAGTATATATACAGCGCATTCATGCTATGCAAGAGCTCAGATTTTGGTATCTTATTAGATGCATAATTACAATGACAGTGTAGTGTCATCTTTATGGCTATTTTCAAGTGTGCTTCTGTTATACCATTGTCAGTGAATATTCCATAAGGTCAAACCACGATATGAAAATGCTGCTGCTTTATAGCCTGTACCAGCCCCATTTCCCACCACCGGCCATTATAGACCCGTGACTTCTTCTTCTGCTTCTTCCCCAACAGGGTTGAATCCTCAGGGTACATTTGACATCTTACAGGTCTTTTCCTGATGCTGTTATAACTCATTAAAAGCCCTCCTCCACATCACAATCAAGATGTTCACAATCAAGATGGTCTATAAAGCACACATGAATTCTATGCAGTCATGTTAAAGTAAAAATCTATTTTCCCATTCATAAGCATTTATAGCTAAGCACTTCATGGTAATTAACTGTGGAGTTTGACACTCCAGTTTGATCTATAACAACAACATTAAAGGTCTATGTATACATTTTATGCAGTCAATGGAATGTCATTTCTATTTTCCCATTCCATTCATAAAGCATTTATAAAGCATTCATAAACATGCCTCACTTATCAAAAAGAATATGGACCCAGCACAGAATGTTATAGGAAATATAAAAATTTTATTAACAATTTCCAGATGTAACTTTAGCTAGCTAGCAAGCACAGAACACAATTGCTGAGGCATCTTCGAAGAATCCTATTGACATTTTTCAATTAGACTTTTCTTGTGGAGGTCTTGAATAGATTTAACAAAGATTCATTTTCAAAGCGTTCAAATTCAATACCCTATTTCAGCTTAGTATAGCGAGCAATAACTATTTTAGTGAATAAAATGTACTAACAAAGGGTTGTAAAGCTAGCTATTATTTCCCCCTTATTCACTAATGTAGCGTTTGCTAACGAGCTAGCTAAGTTAGCTAAGCCCCTGGCACAATATCAACACATTTTACAACTCGGTTAATAAACATTATAGAAAATTAAATACAGAAATATGTCATTTACATACAGTACCAGTCAAAAGTTTGGGAGACACCTACTCATTCAAGGGTTTTTCTTTATTTTTACTATTTTCTACAATGTAGAATAATAGTGAAGACATCAACACTATGAAATAACACATGGAATCATGTAGTAACCAAAAAAGTATGAAACAAATCAAAATATATATTTGAGATTCTTCAAAGTAGCCACACTTTGCCTTGATGACAGCTTTGCACACTCTTGGCATTCTCTCAACCAGCTTCATTCTCTCAACAGTCTTGAAGTAGTTCCCACATATGCTGAGAAGTTGTTGATTGCTTTTCCTTCACTATGCGGTCCAACTCGTCCCAAACCATCTTAATTGGGTTGAGGTCGAATGATTGTGGAGGCCAGGTCATCTGATGCAGCACTCCATCACTCTCCTTCTTTGTCAAATTGCCCTTACACAGCCTGGTGTATTGGGTCATTGTCCTGTTGAAAAACACATGATAGTCCCACTAAGAGCAAACCAGATGAGATGGCGTATTGCTGTAGAATGCTGTGGTAGCCATGCTAGGTAAGTGTGCCTTGAATTCGAAATAAATCACCGACAATGTCACCAGCAAAGAATCCCCACACCATCACACCTCCTTTTTTGGTGATCATTACTAGACAGACATTTTTAAGTCTTGCCATAGATTTTCAAGAGGATTTTAGTAAAAAGTGTAATTTGGCCACTGAGGAACATTCAATGTTGTCTTGGTAAGCAACTCCAGCGTATATTTGGCCTTGTGTTTTAGGCTATTGTCCTGCTGAAAGGTGAATTTGTCTTCCATTGCACGGTATGTTGGAAGCAGAATGAACGAGGCTTTCTTCAAGAATCTTGCCATGTTTTTGAGTTCTATTCCATTTACATTTACATTTAAGTCATTTAGCAGACGCTCTTATCCAGAGCGACTTACAAATTCTTTTGATCCTAAATAATTTGATGTAAATTGTCCGGTGGCAATTTTATTAATTGTTCAGCAATTAATTGTTCAGTTTTATGGCTTGGGGGAAGAAGCTGTTGAGGAGCCTCTTGGTTCTAGACTTGGTGCTCCGGTAACGCTTGCCGTGCGGAAGCAGAGAACAGTCTCTAACTTGGGGTGACTGGAGTCTCTGACAATTTTATGGGCTTTCCTCTGACATCGCCTATTATATATTGTAGGTCCTGGATGGCAGGAAGCTTGGCCCCAGTGATGTTATGGGCCGTTCGCACTACCCTCTATAGCACCTTACGGTCAGATGCCAAGCAGTTGCCATACCAGGTGGTGATGCAACTAGTCAGGATGCTCTCGATGGTGCAAATGGAGAACCTTTTGAGGATCTGGGGACCCATGCCAAATCTGTTCGGTCTCCTGATTGGGGAAAAGGTTTTGTTGTGCCCTATTCATGACTGTCTTGGTATGTTTGGACCATGATAGTTTGTTGGTGATGTGGACACTAAGGAACTTGAAACCATCGACCCGCTCCACTACAACCCCGTCGATGTTAATGGGGGCCTGTTCAGGCCGCCTTTTCCTGTAGTCCACGATCAGCTCCTTAGTCTTGCTCATATTGAGGGAGAGGTTGTTGTCCTGGCACCACACTGCCATTTCTCTGACCTCAGCTTGGCAGATGTGTTGTTGCCTACTCTTACCACCTGGGGGGGGGGGGGGGCGGCCTGTCAGGAAGTCCAGGATCCAGCTGCAGAGGGAGGTGTTTAGTCTTAGAGTACATAGAGTACATAGAGTACTTAGAGCTTATTAATGAACTTTTTTGGGCACTATGGTGTTGAATGCTGAGCTGTATTTAGTGAACAGCATTCTCACATAGGTTTTCCTTTTGTCCAGGTGGGAAAGGGCAGTGTGGAGTGCAATTGAGATTGCACCATCTGTGGATCTGTTGGGGCAGTATGCAAATTGGAATGGGTCTAAGGTGTCCGGGAGCATGCTGTTGATGTGGGCCATGACCAGTCTTTCAAAGCACTTCATGGCTGCTGACGTGAGAGCCATGGGACGGTTATAATTTAGGCAGGTTACCTTCACTTCTTTGGGTACAGGGATTATGGTGGTCTGCTTGAAACATGTAGGTATTACAGACTTGGTCAGGGAGAGGTTGAAAATGTAAGTGAAGACACTTGCCAGTTGGTCCGCACATGCTTTGAGTAGACGTCCTGTTAATCTGTCTGGCCCAGCGGCTTTGTGAACGTTGACCTGTTTAGAGGTTTTGTTCACATCGGCTACCAATAGCGTTATCACACTTGCCTCGAAGCGAGCATAAAAGGCAATTAGCTCATCTAGTAGGCTCACGTCACTGGGCAGCTCGCGTCTAGGTTTCCCTTTGTAGTCCGTAACAGTTTTCAAGCCCTGCCACATCCGAGCCGTTGTAGGATTCAATCTTAATCCTGTATTGATGCTTTGCTCATTTGATGGTTCATCTGAGGGCAAAGCGGGATTTCTTATAAGTGTCCTGATTAGTCTCCCGCTCCTTGAAAGTGGCAGCTCTAGTCTTTAGCTCGATATGGGTGTTGCCTGCAACCCATGGCTTCTGGTTGGGATATGTACATACAGTCACTGTGGGGACGACAATGTCGATGCCATATTGATGAAGCCAGTGACTGAGGTGGTGTACTCCTTAATGCCATTGGATGAATCCCGGAACATATTACAGTCTGTGCTCGTGAAACAGTCCTGTAGTGTAGCATCCACGTCATCTGACCACTTCCGTATTGAACGAGTCACTGGTACTTCATGCTTTAGTTTTTGCTTTTAGCAGGAATCAGGAGGATAGAATTATGGTCAGATTTGCTAAATGGAGGGCAGGGGAGAGCTTTGTATGCATCTCTGTGTGTGGAGTAAAGGTGGTCTAGGATTTATTTTTCTCTGGTTGCACATGTGACATGCTGGTAATTTGTTTTGTAAAACTGATTTAAGTTTGCCTGCATTAAAGTCCCGGCCACTATGAGCGTCGTTTCTGGGTGAGGATTTTCTTCTTTGCTTATCGCCTTATAGAGTTGGTTGAGAGTGGTCTTAGTGCCAGGTTCGTTCTGTGGTGGTAAATTGATAGCTAAGAATAATATAGATGAGAACTCTCTTGGTCGATAGTGTGGTCTACAGCTCATTATAAGATACTCTACCTCAGGCGAGCAATACATTGAGACTTCTTTAATATTAGACATCGCGCACCAGCTGTTATTTAACTAATAGACACACACCCCCACCCCTCATCTAACCAGAGGTAGCGTCTCTGTTCTGCCGGTGCATGGAAAATCCCGCTAGCTCTATATTGTCTGTATCTTCGTTCAGCCACGTCTCGGTGAAACATAAAATGTTAGTTTTTAATGTCCTGTTGGTAGGATAATCTTGAATCGAAGGTCATCAATTTTACTATCCAATAATTGCACGTTAGCAAGAACAACAGATGGCATTGGGAATTTACTCGTTCGCCTACGGATCTTCAGAAGGATGCCCGATCTGCGTCTCTTCTTCATCCAAAAGGCGTGGATCTGGGCCTGTTCCAGTGAAAGCAGGATATCCTTCTCATCGGATTCATTAAAGGAAAAAGTTTATTCCAGTCCACGGTGAGTAATCACTGTTCTGATGTCCAGATGTTCTTTTCGTTCATAAGAGACGGTAGCAGCAGCATTATGTACACAATACATTTTTTTTAAGTTACACAAAACGCAAAAAAACTAACAAAACAGCACAATTGGTTGGGAGAATGTAAAACGTCAGCCATGCTCTTCGGCACCATCTTGGTACTCAGTTATTTGTTGTGTTGTATTTGCCCCAAACATAACGCTTTATATTCAGGACATAAAGTTATTTTTTTTGCCACATTTTTAATTTAATAGATGCATCATTACAATGACAGCGTAGTGTCACCATTACGGCTGTTCTCGAAAGTGTGCTTCTGCCATACCAGTGTTAATGAATATGCCCCCCCCAAAAAAATGTACGCCGTGAATTTAAAATTGATAAAATTAGATTCTTTGTCGTTGGCCTTAACACAATATGCAATAATGTCAAAGTGGAATTATGTTTTCAGAATTTAAAAAATTGTAATTATAAATGAAAAGGTGAAGTGTCTTGAGTCAATATGAATTCAACCCATTTCTTATGGCAAGCCTAAATAAGTTCAGGACTAAAAATGTGCTTAACAAGTCACATAATAAATTGCATGGATGCACTCTGTGTGCAATAATAGTGTTTAACAGGATTTTTGTACACACATCCAATTATCTGTAAGGTCCCTCAGTCGAGTAGGGAATTTCAAACACAGATTCAACCACAAAAATGAGGGAGGTTTTCCAATGCCTCACAAAGAAGGGCACCTATTGTGTAAAAAAACAAACAGGCATTGGATATCCCTTTGAGCATGGTGAAGTTATTAATTACACTTTGGATGGTGTATCAATAGATCCAGTCACTACAAAGACACTTCCTAACTAAATTGCAGGAGAGGAAGAAAACTGCCTAGGGATTTCAACATGAGGCCAATGATGACTTTAAAAGAGTTAGAGTTTAATGACTGTGATAGGATAAAAATGAGGATGGACCAGCAACATTGTAGTTCACAATTCTAACCTAATTGACAGAGTGAAAAGGAGGACGCCTGTACAGAATAAAAATATTCCAGAACATGTGTCCTGATTGCAATAAGGGACTAATCCATTCTTGATGTACCCATCCCGGTAGCGGGATCATTTTCATCACCCAATTGCAGAGCGCCAAATTACAGAGCGCCAAATTAAAATTGCAGAATTGCAGAGCGCCAAATTAAAATTAAATCACTAAAAATATTTAAGTGCAATATAGCAAATCACAGCTTAGCTTGTTGTTAATCCACCTGGCATGTCAGATTTCAATAAAGCTTTTAGGCGAAAGCTTACCAAGCGTTTATGTAAGCACATCGCTCTCAGTAGGCAAAATATTACAAACAGCTAGCAGCCAAGTAGATTGGTCAAGAAAGTCAGAAAAGCAATAAATTATATCGCTTATTTTTGATGATCTTCGGATATTTGCACTCACGGGACTCCCAGTTACACAATAAATGTTCCTTTTGTTCCATAAAGATTATTTTACATTTTTATAATCAATCCTCAAGTTGTTTTTACAATATATAATCGATAATATATCAACCGGGAATGTAGTTTCTTCAATAGGAGAGAGAGAGAAAATGGCGGCTCCAAGCTGTTGCACATACAAAACGCTGCTGGCACACAGCCATACAATGACGCAATGTGATCTTTCTTGCTCATTTTTCAAAATAAAAGCCTGAAACTATGTCTAAAGACTGTTTACACCATGGGGAAGCCATGGGAAAGGGAATCTGGTTGATGTCCCTTTAAATGGAGCGAAGGCAGGCTATGGAACATGGAGCTTTCAAAATAGAGGCCACATCCTGGTTTGATTTTCCTCAGGTTTTCGCCTGCAATATCAGTTCTGTTATACTCAGACAATATTTTGACAGTTTTGGAAACTTTAGAGTGCTTTCTATCATAATCTGACAATTATATTCATATTCTCTATTCTGAGCCTGAGAAATAGGCCGTTTAATTTGGGTACGTTTTTCATCCAAACATCAAAATACTGCCCCCTACACTCAAGAGGATAATTATTAAGATGCCTAAATATGAGCTCTTGCATAGCATGACATGAATGCGCTATAGATATGCTAGAGATATGAACCTTTAATAATGCAGTTGGGTCCTGTTATAACACGTTCTCACTTATAGATGTGTAATAAATATGTTATGGATATATAGTCAAATTAAATTGTTACCCCACCAATGAAAACGTCTAGGAATATAGAATTAAATAAGTATGAGTATTATGCAGCTACATATAATTCCTTAATGAGTCTTTATCCTTCAAATCATCGCATTAGCATCTGCAAGCTTTTTGAGGATATACAGCTAAACACATATTATTCATGAGACACTGTGTTGGGATTTAGGGAGGTTTGCATCTGATTAAAGATGAAAATGTAGTAATTTATTATTTAGAAATTCCACTCCCTCTGGGTTCAACAGGTCTATTTTTCAACTCAAACCGTGGCTCCTCCAAAAAAAGTCCTATATAAATTAGGAGACATGAAGGGAAGAAACAAAAAGGCTCTGAATATCCAAGAGAAAAGATCAAAGAATAAACACAGCACTGGGGATCACTGGGTAGCAAAAAATATCTGGGGCAGACATTTCCATGGTTTTTGCCTTTCTATGTTTAGTTGAGGATTAGAATACTTATTTCATTATCTGTCTAGCCTCTGAGAAAGGCCGACTGTATATTTTAAAAAGATAATTATGGTAATTATGATGATAGTGGTGGTATTGATGATGAGGATGATTATAATGAAGATGATATTATAATACTATAATATTATAAGTACAGCCAACAGAAAAATATGTAATGTTCTTAGCATTTTTTCCACCTTGTCTCATGAAGGTTGTAGAAGTGCCCATGGCCTTCATTTGGATTACATTTTCAATATTTCAACCTAGGACCCCACCTGCTTTGAGCACCACCTGTTTAGCAAAAATAAACATACAAATATATTTACAGTATATATATATAGTACCAATCAAAAGTTTGGACACACCTACTCATTCAAGGGTTTGTCTTTATTTTTCTATTTTCTACATTGTAGAAAACTAGAAAATAACTCATATGGATATAGTAAGCAAAATGGATATAGTAAGGATGGATATAGTAAGCAAAACAAGTGTGAAACAAAATTCTTCGAAGTAGCCACCCTTTGTGAGGTAGTCACCTGGAATGCATTTAAATTATTTAAGCCTAGTTAAAAGTCCATTTGTGGAATGACTTTCCTTGACAAAATGTAATTTGGGTGGTGGATCATTCTTGATACACACGGGACACTGTTGAGCATGAAAAACCCAGCAGCATTGCAGTTCTTGACACACTCAAACTGGTGCACATGGCACCTACTACCATACTCCATTCAAAGGCACTTAAATCTTTTGTCTTTCCCATTTACCCTTTGAATGACACACATACACAATCCATGTCTCAATTGTCTCAAGGCTTAAAATCCTTATTTGATCTGTCTCCTCCCCTACACTGATTTGAATCTGATTTAACAGGTGACATCAATAAGGCATCATAGCTTTCACCTGGATAGTCTATGTCATGGAAAGAGCGGGTGTTCCTAATGTTTTGTTCGGTCAGTGTATGGTTCAAAAGTTATAGAGGATTTACTCTAAGAATGTATCCTTTTTCGAGTGAATAGAGTGCCATCACAGGCATGATTTAAAAGTGTTCAGTGCTCAATAGAACTCTGTGGCGCCGCTCTGCAGCAGAATGGTGCTAACTTCGAACATCAACTGCAGGTTCATGAGTGAAAACATGGGCTTTTTTTAAATGAAATCCGCTGAATACAAAATTAAATTGGGACTAAATATATATTTACTAAGCTAACAAACTGAATTTCAATATCCACCCCCTTCAATATCCACCTCTTTTTCCGTACATTTAAAATACTTATTTTCCATGATGTTGAAAAGGCATCTTTTCCGGACGTTGAAAAATATGTATCTTCCAGACGTTGAGATCAGGTTCATTTTTGGTTTAAATGAAAGTTGAAAAGATGTCATTTATAGACGCCTATGCTTGGGCCTAATCAAGGCTGGTCCAGACCAGACCAAAAACCAAAGTCTGTGGATGTGGAAATCAAGGCCGGTCCAGACTGTCGGCCTGTGCTTACTGAGGTGTAGCCTACAGTGTCGCCTGAAATTACATTATATGAATGCCCATCTACAGCATGCGGTAAGCCTACCATTTGCAGGCTTTTGTAAAAAAGGTGTATGGTCTAGACAGGACCAAAAAAAAGACGTTGGCTCATGCTTACTTGGCTGTAGCATACCATGTCGGCCCACAGTTACATTTTTTAAATCCCCATCCATGTGGTAGGCCCATCATTTGTAAAGCTGGCAATTCTATTGGCTTTATTACATTTACATTTACATTTAAGTAATTTAGCAGACGCTCTTATCCAGAGCGACTTACAAATTGGTGCATTCACCTTATGACATCCAGTGGAACAGTCACTTTACAATAGTGCATCTAAAACTTAAGGGGGGGGGGGGTGAGAGGGATTACTTATCCTATCCTAGGTATTCCTTAAAGAGGTGGGGTTTCAGGTGTCTCCGGAAGGTGGTGATTGACTCCGCTGTCCTGGCGTCGTGAGGGAGTTTGTTCCACCATTGGGGGGCCAGGGCAGCGAACAGTTTTGACTGGGCTGAGCGGGAGCTGTACTTCCTCAGTGGTAGGGAGGCGAGCAGGCCAGAGGTGGATGGACTTAACAGAAACTGAGTTTATTTAAGTCCAAACAGAAATAACATAATCCTCAATCCTTTACAGGAAATGTCCAAACGAGGAAAACAGAAATCCTCTAGTTGTAGAGGGGAATTGCAGGATAAGCGGCAACAGACCGCAGGTCCCTTCGGGTAGGCGCGGGCCGTAGCTGACAGAGACACCTGCTCACACGCAGCTTCTGAAGATAAGGCAAAACACGACTGGACGGAACAATTTGTAAGTCGCTCTGGATAAGAGCGTCTGCTAAATGACTTAAATGTAAATGTAAATGTAACAAGAACACAGCAAACAGCAAACAAGAATCCGACAAGGACAGAAGCAGAAACAGAGAGAGAAATAGAGACTTAATCAGAGGGCAAAATAGGGGACAGGTGTGAAAGAGTAAACGAGGTCGTTAGGAGAATGAGGAACAGCTGGGAGCAGGAACGGACGGATAGAGAGAGAGAGGGATAGAGAGAGGGAAAGAAACCTAATAAGACCAGCAGGGGGAAACGAATAGAAGAGAAAGCACAGGGACAAGACATGACAATATATGACAATACATGACATTCTATCTGTAGGATGTAGGAAACGCCAGGCCTCAAACATAGCATATTTCTGAAGAAAGGATTGAATAAGTACGGCACATTTAGATGGGCCTGTATTTGTTTGTGAGGACTTGTCAAGACCTGGGGACATTTTACAGTTGAAATCCCCCCTAAAATCAACAAATGAGAATCTAAATTGGGAATAGCAGACAGAAAGGAAGAAATGAAACTTGTGTCATCCCAATTGGGAGCATAAACACTAGCCAAAACAAGAGGGGTAGAAAACAGTTCACTGGTTACTATGACGTATCGTCCCTTAGGATCAGCAATAACCTCAGAAGCTATAAAGGGAGTAGCTTTATCAACCAGAATAGCAGCACCTCTTGATTTACTATGAAAGTTTGAGTGGAACACTTGACCAACCCAGTCCTTACGCATCCTAAATGCTCACCAGTCCTCAAGTGAGTCTCTTGTTGTTCCATGAAATGTACTTGATCGCATTATTTCGGCGCCTCTGGGCATTCCCGTTATTCAACCCTGTCATTAGAGCATAGAATGGAAAAGCAATGAGCGCCCAAAACCCCCAGAATAACTGGTCTCAGAGTAATAATGTACGGTGGTAGATGTTTGGAAAAAGTACAGAAAAAAAATAAAAAGACAGAATGACAACATTAGAACTGAAAATTCAACCCCCCACCCTCCCCAGACAATACCTCCCCAAACGAGGTACAAGCCTAAATAGAACATGTTCTCTTCGCACAGTATGTCTGTGAGAGTGCGGTCTTAAACCTAAACCCACAGTCCCGCTCTTTAAAGTCGTGTTTTGTTAGTGGATCAAGCAGCAAAAATAAAGATTTTTTGGTATTTTTTTCACACAAAAAAAGGCGAATCCCTTGTGCAAACGGAATGACAAAAGCACCACCTGTAGATGTATATAATTATATTCCCAGTCTTATAACAGGCATCTCAGCCAAAAAATCTAATTTGAAGTAAGGAAATCGTAGTAAGACAATTAAAAATAATAGTAATTATAATAGTAGTCTAGTTGACGCTGAGACAGCTTACAACCAATACCAAAAAACGACGTGTGCGCAACTTTGAACGATTGCTGGGCATAAATGACACTCAAAACTTTTAAAATTGAAGTGAGACCCCAAAAACAGTGTAGCCTCGGGAGACATTTACTGTTTACTGGGTCAATGCAAACGGATGCAGTAAACAAATAACCAAAAATATTGAGTCACTGAGACACTGTGTAAACAAACTGAATAGGTGAGCGAGACAGCCTAGAAACACAGGAGTTAAGTAAAACCTTAATCAAATTAAATTAAAGTGACTGAATGCTTGTAAGGCACCCACACTAGATCAAAACATTAGATCACATCAAATAAGCCTGAATGGGTTCGCCAACTATACAAGACTAGCCTGTTAAATCAAAACATAATTGCACCACAGGTGGGTTACTTACTATCCACAGTTCGCGAGCAACAGTTGCTGAACTGTGAGTATGTTCAAGACTTCTTGATGTGAAGTTGAATGTGAGCCATAGCCTCATCCGGAGATTTAAATGTGTAGTCTTTACCCTCATGAGATAGCCATAAAGGGCCTGGAATTGCAGTCCATACTCGGGTTGGCCTGTCCGAAAGCTGCGCGCTGCCTGGAAACAGTAGGGGAGTAGTCCTGGTAGATGGAGAAGCTCTGTCCTTGAAAGCTCAGAGATGTAGTTAAGTCAGAGACATTAGTAGTGGAGGTCTCCAGTGCTGCAATCGTTGTAGTGTGTGACGCAGCTGTTGTTTTGAGTAATGTTATTGCTGGCACAGTCTCGATCCGCAGGATGGTTAAATCTGCTTTTAAAGTATCAGAAACCTCCTGTATTCTGGCCTCAATCGTAGCAACCACCTCTGTTTTCATTTCAACTATCTCAGAGCGTAGTAGTTTGATGGCCTCGAGAATGTTCATTTCAGCGCCGCCAGGCCAAGCCGCACCCCTGGGTAAAGTGTGCGTCCCCGGGCCCTCAGACTCAGGAGAGGGCGGTGATGAGAGCGGGTCTTGTAGGCCTGGTTTTCTCAAAGTCATGCTTTTGGCCTTATGTTTGGTCGACATGCTAACATTTGGAAGCAAAGTAGTCTTGGTTTTTAAGGAAAGGGATCACCAAATTAATATTTGAAAATAAATACGGTTCTGTTGCAAAATTCACATAAATTTTAAGAATACCACGGGAGCAAACGGAAAACACGTCAGTCGCACATGGCGTCCCTCCTATCCCCTTGATTTGCACTTTTCGCACCAAAGTACATTCACCTCCAATTGACTCAAATTTAGTCATTTAGCCTATCAGAAGCTTCTAAAGCCATGGCATCATTTTCTGGAATTTTCCAAGCTGTTTAAAGGCACAGTCAACTTATGTAAACTTCCGACTTCAACTGTACATTTCCCGGATAAATGAAGTAACTCAGGTCTTGAAAATACGGGCAACCTTTTTCCCCTCCCTATTCTCGCTGGACTCTCTTTCCTTCAGTTTCTTCTTCACATCAGGAAAGAAGGTCTCCATGTTGCAGAAAATCACTTTAAAGAGAGGGGCTATCACTCTTTCACACTGTGATAAATAATGCCAGTTTGTTATTTAGAATAATTTATTTCTGTTTTTAGAGGGAGATGCAGGACTCTTGTGCCAGAGTAGAGAGACTCTCGGACTGAAACATTCACACCTCCACATTTACGAAAAGGTGATGGTCAATTTGTGCCACAGTTTAGACTACAGATGATGCAATTTACCACAACTGCCACCATCTACCACAAAGAGTTGCGGCATAAACTCAAAACATTTAAAGGAAGAACCACTGTACCTCATCTCTGTAACCCACACATACAATTATCTGTAGGGTCTCTCAGACTAGCATTGGATTTCAAACACAGATTCAACCACAGAGGTTTTCCAATGCCTCACAAAGAGGGGCACCTATTGGTAGATGGGTACAAATAAAAAGCAGACATGTAATATCCCTTTAAGCATGGTGAAGTTATTAATTACACTTTGGATGGTGTATCAATACACCCAGTCACTACAAAGATACAGGAGTCCTTCCTAACTGTTGCCGGAGAGGAAGAAAACCGCTCAGGGATTTCACCTTGAGGCCAAAGGTGACTTTCACACAATTACAGAGTTTAATGGCTGTGACAGGAGAAAACTGAGGATGGATCAACAACATTCTAGTTACTCCATAATACTAACCTAATTGGCAGAGTGGAAAAGGGAAGCCTGTATAGAATATACATTTTCATAAATTATTCACAGAGTTGAAGTAATAGACACATATCATCATCATCTGTTCAGAGGAGACCTTTCAAAGGAGGCCTTCACTACTAAAGGGCACCAATAATAAGAAGAGACTTGCTTGGGTCAAGAAACTCCTTCGGTCTGGAGTCCAAATTGGTGATATTTGGTTCCAACAGCCATGTCTTTGTGAGACGCGATGTGGGTGAATAGATGATGTCCGCATGTGCATTTCCCACCGTAAAGCACGGAGGAGGAGGTGTTATGGTGTGGGGTTGCTTTGCTGGTGACATTGTCTGTGATTTATTTAGAATTCAAGGCACACTTAACCAGCATGGCTACCGTAGCATTCTGCAGCGATGTGCCATCCCATCTGGTTTGGGCTTAGTGGGACTATCTTTTGTTTTTCAACAGGACCCAACACACCTCCCGGCTATGTAAGGGCTATTTGACCAAGAAGGAGAGGGATGGAGTGCTGCATCAGATGGCCTGGCCTCCACAATCCCCCGTCCTCAACCAAATTGAGATTGTTTTGGGATGAGTTGGACCGCAGAGTGAAGGAAATGCAGCCAACAAGTGCTCAGCATATGTGGGAACTCCTTCAAGACTGTTGGAAAAGCATTCCAGGTGAAGCTGGTTTAGAGATTGCCAAGGGTGTGCAAAGCTGTCATCAAGGCAAAGGGTGGATTTTTGAAAAATCTCAAATATAAAATATATTTTGATTTGTCTAACACTTTTTTGGTTACTACATGATTCCATGAGTGTTATTTCATAGTTTTGATGTCTTCACTATTATTCCACAAAATGTAGAAAATAGTCCAAATAAAGGAAAACCCTTGAATGAGTAGGTGTGTCCAAACTTTTTACCGGTAGTGTGTGAGAGCAGTACCCAACCCTCACTCTCCTCACACTGACTCCCACACACAGCCATGAGAATCAAAAAGGGCAACCAAGAAAAGTGAGACCGCAAAAATGGACAAAATGCTCAGCGTGCAGACATAGCATCCAGATTCAGCAAGACAGGAACTCTCTTTTGGAAAAGTTCACTTTTGTTTGACCCATAATACACCCTGTTTAATCTTGGGCCTATGTTCTTGTTCCAGTCGAACTGTCCAGGCAACAGTCGCATTTCAGACCACATGAATGCCTTTTGTTATTGGACTTATTTTGCCGATATTATTTCCCATGCCTCAGCCGGAGTAATGATCAATTTGAGGCACATTTTCATCTTGTGTGTGTAAGTGTTTCTTTATATGACCTGTGGGCTCATCCTCTCAAGTGTATTACAATTATATTAGCAAGCATCTGGTTCTCTGGCTGCCAAGTGATGAATCCTCCTGAACTGTAGATGACCTTGAATCACCTGGAATGAGTCACTCTGGTCGGAATATTAAGAGTATTTCAATATGATAGAGCAGTATCAGCCGTTATATAAAATGCATAATCCTAAAATGATGCAGCTGATAAAGTGTGATTTTTGTGCGCATTACACTTTTCCTCACAAAAGCTCACACAAATGCTCACATACATACACACTCATCGTGACTAGCCACGGTCATATGTCAGGTACCATAAATAAGGGAAGTCTATACTCTATTTGCACATTGTATATTGGAAAAATGTACAACGAATACATATCACACACATGAGTGTATTGCAATTAAAAGTACCAAGGAGAAGCCTTCAATGTCAATATATAAAAGCTGCCTCTGTCAAAACGTTACACGAAATAGGCTAAACATGGAAATAGAGGTACATCTCCGGGTTGCTGCTCAGAATACCTACGAGGATTTGTTATACATCTGTTCTATGTTGTGGGTGAGAACTACTTCTCACATGGTATTTCTACAGAAGAGATGTGTTGTGATACAATAATCATTTCAATATGCATAAAGTAATATAATACAACACGCAGATATGATCATATAACTTTTACAGTAAGGCCTTTTTAACTACCAGATGTGTTACTATGTTTCCTGACAGTATGCAAGAGTGAACAAAAAGGGTAGTCTGGCCAACACGTAACTCAAAGTCCTCCTGACTTCAGTCTGGAAAGGCTGTTTTGAGGTTGCTCTGTACACACACACACACACACACACACACACACACACACACACACACACACACACACACACACACACACACACACACACACACACACACACACACACACACACACACACACACACACACACACACACACACACACACACACACACACACACACACACACACACACACACACACACACACACACACACACACACACACACACACACACACACACACACACACACACACACACACACAGCCTGGATCACTGCCCCCTTCCATTACAACTGGTGGATTTTCAAATCCAAATAACAAGAGGTCTTCACCCCCCATTTGAGAGTTGCAATCAATGCATTGGTGAATTTTTGAACGAATACTGCAATTACAACGGCTTCCAGTTCAGACCAGTGTGTAGCAACTCTCCCTGCAATGTGAGTCACTTGAGTTGCGTCATCCAGGCTACAAAATGGATAATTATAGACAACAAAAATAAATATATATCTATATATATACACAGTTGAGTCAGAAGTTTACAAACAGTTAGGTTGGAGTCATTAAAACTTGTTTTTCAACCACTTCCCAAATTTCTTGTTAACAAACTAGAGTTTTGGCAAGTCGGTTAGGAGCAATTTCCAAAGCCTGAAGGTACCACATTCATCTGTACAAACAATAGTACCCAAGTATAAACACCATGGGGCCATGCAACCGTCATACCGCTCAGGAAGGAGATGCGTTGTGTCTCCTATAAATGAACGCACTTTGGTGCGAAAAGTGCAAATCAATCCCAGAACAACAGCAAAGGACCTTGTGAAGATGCTGGTGGAAACAGGTACAAAAGTATCTATATCCACAGTAAAACGAGTCCTATATCGACATAACCTGAAAGGCCGCTTAGCAAGGAAGAAGCCACTGCTCCAAAACTGCCATAAAAAAGCCAGAGTACATTTTGCAACTGCACATGGGGACAAAGATCGTACTTTTTGGAGAAATGTCCTCTGGTCTGATGACATGAAAATACAACTGTTTGATCATAATGACCATTGTAATGTTTGGAGGAAAAAGGAGGACGCTTGCAAGCCGAAGAACACCATCCCAACCGTGAAGCACGGGGGTGGCAGCATCATGTTGTGGGGGTGCTTTGCTGCAGGAGGGACTGGTGTACTTCACAAAATAGATGACATCATGGGATAGGTAAATTAGGTGGATATATTGAAGCAACATCTCAAGACATCATTCTGGAAGTTGAAGCTTGGTCATAAATGGGTCTTCCAAATGGACAATGACCCCAAGCATACTTACAAAGTTGTGGTAGCTGATATACATGGGTTCTAACTTTAAAAATTCTTTGTTAGTTTAAGATTGTACAATTTATGCTCCCCGCATATAAAAACCATGAAGACTGCCGAAAAGACCAAGTTGCAAGATCGTAATTTCTATGATTCACATGGTGTTAGGACATATTGCCTGTAGTCTACTATACATGATAAATTGGTGCACACCAAGTGGCACTTCACTTTTTAGTATAGAAGTATAAAAAATGGCTATGAGGACTTTTCTACATTATTCACAACATATAAACACAATTACAATCTTAAAGAATGAAAATCTATTTTCATAATTTACATATGGAAAGATGTACCTGAGTGACAATAGCAAGCCAGCAGCAGATGAAACCGAAAGTTCATTCTCTCCTCCATTTCTTCCTGGTTTTAGCTTGTGGCTATCACTGTCTTTGTCACGTTCTGACCTTTATTTCCTGTGTTTTGTATTTAGTTAGTATGGTCAGGGCGTGAGTTGGGTGGGCAGTCTATGTTTGTTTTTCTATGATTTGGGTATTTCTATGTTTCGGCCTAGTATGGTTCTCAATCAGAGGCAGGTGTCATTAGTTGTCTCTGATTGAGAATCATACTTAGGTAGCCTGGGTTTCACTGTGTGTTTGTGGGTGATTGTTCCTGTCTCTGTGATTGCACCAGATAGGACTGTTTTGAGTTTTCACATTTCTTGTTTTTTGTAGTCAGTTGTTCATGTGTACCTTAACATATTAAAAAGAACCATGGACACTTACCACGCCGCATGTATATTGGTCCTCTGATCCGTTTCGCCTCTCCTCTTCGGAAGAATTCATTACAGTCTTACTGGCTAGGTTCAGGATATTCACTAGCCCATACCAGTGACACATGTAGCTATATTATCAACATATGGCAGTACACAAGCAAAATATAGCTCACTTATTTTGACAGCTAGAAAGAAATAGCCACTCAGAAATGGAGGAAAAGGATATCTAATGTTAGCAAACTAACACTATCTGGTGCCCCTTTAACAAGAAGCAACTGTGACCACATTTATTCTAAGATTCCAACTCGTCTGGTACTGGTAGCCCAGTACCAGTTTTAAAAAAAACATATGGAAGTACTTAAGTGCCTCAAAAATGTAAAGGGGTTAAATAAGGGTCAAAATAAATGCAAATTATTTCTTGAGCTTTCTTATATAACTCAGATATAGGACAGACACTGAAAAACATACTTCCTTTTGATTATTATTTTGGTACCAATGTCATAACCATGTCATAAAATGCCATAACAGCTGACATAACGTGTCATAAACAATCCTAATATGGTCATAACATTGTCATGACTCATATATTTACACCTGTTGTGACATATATTGAGCTATTTTATGGCTGGTTAAGACACATAGGCTGACTGAAGATCCAGCCAAAAAGCCTTATGGTGCAAAAAATGCTATTGATACTTTTTTTTTTGTCAAATTCCACATTTTTAAAAATGTGTTTTTTGACTGACAAGAAGTTTCCTTTCGTTTGAAAGTCAGTCTTTTAAATCCTTTGTTTTTGTTGTAATGAATTCTTTAAAGTCATGTTTTTTTCATCATGCTTAAAATTACTTGAAGAAAAAACAATGTATGACACTGTCATGAAGCATTATGACCATACTGTGTCACTTTACTTGGACTATGAAAATACACTTTGACACTGTGAAGAAGCATTATGAACATCATAATTATACAGTGCATTCGGAAAGTATTCAGACCGCTTGACGTCTTCCACATTTTGTTACGTTACAGCCTTATTCTAAAATGGATAAGAAAAAAAACAAACCTCAGTAATCTACAGTACACACAATAACCCCATATGACAAAGTGAAAACTGGTGTATAGAATTTTTTGCGAAGTTACAAAATCTAGCAAACAGAAACACCTTATTTACGTAAGTGTTCAGACCATTTGCTATGAGACTCGAAATTGAGCCCAGGTGCATCTTGTTTCCATTGATCATCCTTGAGATGTTTCTACAACTTGATTGGTGTCCTTCTGTGGAATTTTCAATTGATTGGACATGATTTGGAAAGGTACACACTTGTCTATATAAGGTCCCACAGTTGACAGTGCATGCCATGCATGCCATGAGGTCGAAGGAATTGTCCGTAGAGCTCCGAGACAGAATTGTGTCGAGGCACAGATCTGAGGAAGCGTACCAAAAAATGTCTGTAGCATTCAAGGTCCCCAAGAACACAGTGGCCTCAATCATTCTTAAAACTTCTTAAGGCTAGGGGGCACTATTTTCACATCCGGATGAAAAGTGTGGCCAAAGTAAACTGCCTGCTACTCAGGCCCAGAAGCTGTTATTACTAGATTTGGATAGAAAACACTCTGAAGTTTCTAAAACAGTTTGAATGATGTCTGTGAGTATAACATAACTTATTTGGCAGGCAAAACCGAGAGGACAAACCATCTCTTTTCAATAATTTCAGAATTCAGTTGCTTGCAGTTCCTATCGCTTCCACTAGATGTCAACAGTCTTTAGAAATTGGTTGATGTTTTTCCTTTGAGGAATGAAGAAGTAGCCCTGTTCAGAACGGGAGCCGAGTGAAGTGTACTGTTGTGGTTGAGGCGCGTGACCTGAAAACACCCTCCAGAATGTTTTCCTCCGGTATTGAACACAGTTTATTCCGTCTTAAATTTGATGGATTAATTACGTTGAATAACACCTAAAGTTGGATTAGGAAATGTTTGAAATGTTTGGATCAAGTTTACAGGTAACTAATTAGATAATGTAGTCATGCTGCGGGAGTTGGAACCGGTGTATTTTCTGTATCATACGCGCCAAATAAATGGACATTTTGGATATATAACGGCAGAATTTATCAAACAGAAGTACTATTTGTGATGTTTAATGGACATATAGGAGTGCCAACTGAAGAAGATCTTCAAAGGTAATATTATATGTTATTTCTGACGTTTGAGTTGTGCCTGGCGGGTTGAATTATGATTTTCATGTGTATGTTTAATGGGGTGCTATCCTCAGATAATAGCATAGTTTGCTTTCGCCGTAAAGCATTTTTTAAATCTGACACTGTGGCTGGATTAACAGGAAGTTAATCTTGAAACCCATGTATAACACTTGTATGATTTATGAATTATAATTATGAGTATTTCTGTGTTTGAATTTGGCTCACTACTATTTCATTGGGTGTTGTCAAATCGCAGGAAGGGATCACTAAGAGGTTAAATGGAAGAAGATTGGAACCACCAAGACTCTTCCTAGAGCTGGCCGCCAAACTGAGCAATTGGAGGAGAAGGGCCTTCGTCAGGGAGGTAACCAAGAACCCGATGGTCACTCTGACAGAGCTCCAGAGTTCCTTTGTGGAGATGGGAGAACCTTCCAGAAGGACAACCATCTCTGCAGCACTCCACCAATCAGGCCTTTATGGTAGAGTGGCCAAACAGTAGCCACTCCTCCATAAAAGGCACATGACAGCCCACTTGGAGTTTGCTTAAAGACACCTAAAGACTCTCAGACCATGAGAAACAAGATGCTCTGGTCTGATGAAACCAAGAGTGAACTATTTGGCCTGAATGCCAAGCGTCACGTCTGGAGGAAACCTGGTACTATCCCTACGGTGAAGCATAGTGGTGGCAGCATCATGCTGTGGGGATGTTCTTCAGAGTCAGGGACTGGGAGACTAGTCAGGATCAAGGCAAAGATGAATGGAGCAAAGTAAAGAGAGATCCTTGATGAAAACCTGCTCCAGAGCCTCAGACTGGTGTGAAGGTTCAACTTCCAACAACACAACGACCGTAAGCACACAGCCAAGACAACGCAGGAATGGCTTTGGTACAAGTCTCAATAACCTTGAGTGGCCAAGTCAGAGCCCAGACTTGAATTCGATCTAACATCTCTGGAGAGACGTGAAAATAGCTGTGCAGCAATGCTTCCCATCCAACCTGACAGAGCTTGAGTGAATCTGCTGAGAAGAATAGGAGAAACTCCCCAAATACAGGTGTGCCAAGACTCTATGCTGTATTCGCTGCCAAAGGCGCTTCAGCAAAGTACTGAGTAAAGGGTCTGAATACTTACGTAAATATGATATTTCTGTTTTTTCAAAAAAATGTTTTTGCTTTGTCATTATGAGGTGAAATCATGATTCAGCCCATTTTAGAATACGGCTGTACCGTAACAAAATGTGTAAGAAGTCAAGGGGTCTGATTACTTTCCGAAGGCACTGTACATATTGAACATCCATCCTCTCACAATGTTTGAAAAAATGGTTGGATCATTGGCAGATACAGAGAATTAAGTAAAACCACAGGTCCAAATCCATATCTCCATCCATGACTAATTTAGGAAAGGGACCATTTTAGATAGCTAGCTAGCTGCTGGAGAACAACACAACGAGATGCAACAATTCATGTTGTTTCTGTCAATGACGTATGCTCTCGATGCGATTTGATAGGCGTGATGCCAAATCCAAACTGGCTTCCCTTGACACTTTTTTTGGTGCGCCAGGACCATTCACAGTTGAGCTCACTCAGTTTAACTCTATTTTTATTTTTATTTATTTAAGGGAGGCCAAACGCTCACTGGCTTCCCTTGCATTCAATGCTTCAGGTGGCAACAATATCATACTCTTTTGGACCAGACAACATCAGATAGATAGCCTACACATACACAGACAGAGTAGCACTGTTTCACTCGCTCGGATGCTTTCTCCGTTGAGATAGATTCAGCTCCCATGCGAATTGAAGGAAAATTATGAAACACAGAGATGAAAGATACAATATTTTATATTATTTTCTTCGTCATTTTTTTGGGGAAGCCTGGTTTCCCTTGGCATCCATGAATACATGCCACTGGTGTGTGTTGAAGCACCAAGTTCTTTCAGGACAATTGGACTTGGACATACTGCTATCCTTGGTTTCCCTTACTCTCCACTAGTTGTAAGAGATAAACCACGCCCTATAACCTTCAAATTATAATCAAATCAAGCAGTCCTTAAAATCTTGTTTTTTTATTAGACACTGATAGGGATGGTTCAGATTATCTTTGCACCAATTATAACTCTTCAAACTGTATCAAACTTGACATGTCTTATTGAGCAGCATTTGAAGCATGACAATTATATTACACAAAAGCAACATTATTTGATTCGTGTTCCATCTCAGATTAAATTGTTGGGTCCAATGATCATGTGTATGAGGTTTGAGTCCAAGCATTGTTTTTTAAAACAATGGACCCTTAAAACTGGATTTCAGAAACGTCTGTAAGTCTTTGATCAAACATAATCAAATGTTGGAATGATAATGGTTCACCCCACCCTATTTTTTCCGATGAGTGGGAGTTGGGACCAGTGTCAGAGGTGAAGAATATGCAATATCTGCAAGCGTGAGGAAAAGTGAGGAATTTCCTTGGTATAGAAGGAGTACAGTATCTGTCAAATGGCTTGTTGTAAATGTTAACAAGTACTGTATGTATGATCAGAAGTCCTTGATTGTTACCCTTGTAAAAAGTGGTGATATGCCTGAATTTGGACTGATAAGAGACATATTTGGCATAATCTCAACACTGTATTGCTTTGAGATTCAGGCATATAATACTGTGTGATTTGATAAATATTGTTTGTCCTATATAGTTGAGGTCCCTAATCTTGTTCAGGCCACTGAGCTGCTGATTGTGGAAAATTGTTTTGATTTCCGCCCGTACTACACCTTCTGTAACAGAAATGGCACATACAGTACTTTATGTTCCTTTGAAGTAATAGCTTGGTGACAGGATTGGGCTACACAAAGTATCTAATGACTCCTAGTTATATGTGTGTGTACTGCAGGGATCATCAACTAGATTCAGCTGGGGGACTATTTTTTTCTTGAGCGAATGGTCATGGGGCCGGAACATTATTTCAAGTCATTTGTAGACTACATATTGACCGCAAGAAGTCCAAACAGATATAATATTTGACTAAAACAAAATCATTTCAATCCTTGCTTACATTTGAATACAATCGCAGATCTCTCTCTATTATGCATAGGAATACTTTGGAACAGATTTCCAAAATTAAAATCACTTGAAGTGGAGTCCACCAATTACAACAAAGAATATATACATCAAATATAAAATCTTTGGCCCACGGAACACCAGTTAGAGAGCCCTGGTGTACTGTATGGTGCAAGCAAATTTAATTAAATGAGAATGAACTGCAGAATATTTTATTTTTTTGTCTCCTCCCAAAATTCTTGAAATAAGACCATGTAAGTTGACTGGTTATTAAAACAAGAGAAACAATCCTGATTTAATATCATCAACATTGATGGCATTACATGATAACTTGTTGACTGTCTAGTTGTGCTAGTTTCATATCACAAAATACCTAGAATTAAATCTAATATCTAAGTTAGACAACTCAAGACCAATTTTCTTAAAACAAGCTGAATAATCTTACACATACAGTGCTTGGTAAGATTATTGAACTTATTGCGAACATTTTGGAACATTTTTCACTTGCTATAATTGTATTTCTTTGCAGTGCAGGGGTCCTAAAAATCTAAATCATATGGCTAAAGGATCCTTTTATGACTTCTTTGGGCTAAGCCCCTTTTTTTTCTCAATTTCCGCCTGAATGACATTCCTAAAGTTAACTCCCTGCTGCTCAGGCCATGAAGCCAGGATACAGTGGGGCAAAAAGGTATTTAGTCAGCCACCAATTGTGGAAGTTCTCCCACTTAAAAAGATGAGAGAGGCCTGTAATTTGCATCATAGGTACACTTCAACTATGACAGACAAAATGAGAAAAGAAAATCCAGAAAATCACATTGTAGGATTTTTAATGAATTTATTTGCAAATTATGGTGGAAAATAAGTATGTGGTCAATAACAAAAGTTTATCTCAATACTTTGTTATATACCCTTTGTTGGCAATGACAGAGGTCAAACGTTTTCTGTAAGTCTTCACAAGGTTTTCACACACTGTTGCTGGTATTTTGGCCCATTCCTCCATGCAGATCTCCTCTAGAGCAGTGATGTTTTGTGACAGTTGCTGGGCAACACGGACTTTCAACTCCCTCCAAAGATTTTCTATGGGGTTGAGATCTGGAGACTGGCTAGGCCACTCCAGGACCTTGAAATGCTTCTTACGAAGCCATCCTTCGTTGCCCGGGCGGTGTGTTTGGGATCATTGTCATGCAGAAAGACCCAGCCACGTTTCATCTTCAATGCCCTTGCTGATGGAAGGAGGTTTTCACTCAAAATCTCACGATACATGGCCCAATTCATTTGACACAGTCCTGGAAATTTGTGTTTGGGCGCGCCATGAAGACAAGACACACCTGCTAAAATCGGTTTCCTATTGAACATACTTCTTTCTGTAAGAAATATTATAGTTTGATACCCTGAAATGTTATCTGAGGAGTAAATAGAAACACATTTTGACTTGTTGAAACAAATTTTAGGGGATGACAAATCAGAGGATGATTTTCAAAAAGTATGTCACGCGGGACCAGGTGCGTGTCGTGACAAAGTAAGTGAATATTTAATCATTATTTGTGAATGTATGAAACCTGCGCAGGTGGAAAAATATTTTGATGTGGGGCAATGTCCTCAAACAATCGCATGGCATGTTTTCACTGTAATAGCTACTGTAAATCAGACAGTGCAGTTAGATTACCAAGAATTTAACCTTTCAACCGATATAAGACACTTGTATGTACCTACATTTTTAATATCCATAATTTGTATGATTATTTATTTGAATTGTGCACCCTCCAGTATCACTGGAAGTTGTCCCTCTAGTGGGACGACTAGCCCCAACAATCCCATGAATAAGCTTTGTAGAAACCCAGCCCAGGGCCCTTAGACAATTTTAAGCAATGTGACAATTACATTCCTGATCTTACTCCTGGACTCAAAATAGTTGGTGAATCATATCAACAGGCAGAGACAGGAGCAGGGAGATTTCAGTCACCTTGTCCGGGAGCTGGAGCTGGACATTTCCCAATACCGGGAGCACTTCAGAATGAGCAGTCTCCAAATGGAGACCCTCCTGTCCCTGGTTTGACATGACATAACCAAAATGAAAGCCAACTACAGGGATCCGATTGAGCCAAAGCCAAGGCTGACCGTCACTATACTCTTCCCACCTCAAATAACCAGTATGTGAATAAGCAAAGCAATGCAGTATGACATTTCATTTGTTTATAATGTGTACATCATTATAACTAATTAGTGTAGTCGATGGTAGTTGAAGAGTTCTGTTGTGTTTGCTGCCAGTACAGCTCCTCCTGGGCACGTAGGTCATCTATGACCATCATAGACCTTGTCTGACCCCTTTGAATGAGGGCCCTAATGGAGGGTGCCAAGTGATGCACGGAGTGGTACAACATTCTGCAGGGGTGGGGGAGGGGTGATGATGCAGCTGGTGCCTTTAAAATCTTAGTTAACTCATCTATTGCTTCTGCCTTGGAAGCACATATTTTTCTGGTGGTGGTGGGTGTTGTGTTGATAAGCCATGCAATAACTGTACTTGATCTGTATACCTTCCATTTGACAAATAATGTGTGTGTATGCTATTGAGTTGGATTTTCATTGGCTACTGAGGAAGTATAAAAAGGGAATGGCACGTGTTGTCCACTGTTCAGGATATGGCCACGAGCCAGGAGAAGCTGCACCACTCTGTCCCATATAGAGAGAAGATTTTTGCTAAGTTGTGGATTAAATAAACCTGGATTCAAACTGTATTTGCCGTCTCTCAAGCATGAAACACACAGAGAATCTCACTGTCAATAGACTGCCGATAGGTACTTATCACAGTGGGAGGCCGTTCCTTTTCTTGCTAGAACAAAAGCGGTACCTGCTTTGTGCCATCCAAGTCGTGACGAAGCTACCGATTCTACTTGTAGAATCGCAATGCTCATCAATGAGCAACAGCTTGACTTTGAGCCAATCAGAGAGCACGAACACTTACGTAGGAGAGTCAACAGAAAAAAAGGGATAAAGAATGCATTTTATCCATACATCTATGGATGAGCCAATCACACTTTATATGCAATGTAGGCTATGGGATGGTAGCTAGCTAAGTGCACAGACGCATAGCACACGACATTAATTACTTCCTCCAAGTTAGCTAAATCCCAATGGATTAGCTAGTTTCCATGAAACAGTTGCCTGTTTTAGCTGACGAGTTAGTGCAGTGTCCTTAGCTTTGCTATGTTGGGGTAGCCTAATGGTTAGAGCGTTGGACTAAACCCTCGAGCTGACAAGGTACAAATCTGTCGTTCTGCCCCTGAACAAGCAGTTAACCCACTGTTCCTAGGCTGTCATTGAAAATAAGAATTTGTTCTTAACTGACTTGCCTAGTTAAATAAAGGTAAAATAAAAAAATGTTGTGCAAGCTTGCTAATGTTAGCTGGCTAGCTAAACATTTGGCTATGGGCTGGCACTGGGAGTATGGGATTAAGAGGAGTGAATTAAATGGTTTATTCGTCATCTTGCTAGGTAGTTATCTGGCTAGTATCAACAAGACTTTTCCACAAAATAGCAACATTACTGCAAATAGCTTGGAATCTAGACCATAAGTACTACGCACAGATATGCATTGCCTGTCACGTATGTTGTTTAAATAAGTGGACAAAGGCGCAGCGTGAGTAGAGTTCCACATATTTATTACAGTGGAACTTCAAAACAACAAAGAATTAATGAACGTGCCATGTGTAGCGCACATAGGCACTAAACAAAACAATATCCCACAACGCAGGTGGCAAAAGGGACACACTAAGTATGATACCTAATTGGAGGCATCTGTGCCTCCAATTGGGAACCATACACATCCACCAACATAGACATATACTATCTAGAAACTCCCCTAGTCACGCTCTGACCTATTACACCATAGAGAACCCCGAGGTCCCTCTATGGTCAGGGCGTGACACGGCCAAACAACGCTACTGCCACCTTCTGGCTGAGTGACTGACGACTTCCAAGGTCTTTGCTGTGTGAAACATAAGAGATTAAGTGCTGACACTCTGTTCAGAGTTGATAAGTACTGTCATCAGGCAAACGTTAATTTATAAGAATACATAACAAGTGGCAACGAGGATGGGATGTTTCCAGGTTATTTTAGCAACAGTGGGTAGCTCCCTTTGTTAGCAAAAAGTGCAAGTCATCAAGAGGACAGTTGAACATGGCGCTGTTCAGCAGTGAGACAGGCCTAACATAGAAACAGTAGAAAGTTTTAGTGAGTATAGATTTCAGTAGTTTCTGATAGCAAACAATATCAAATTAGAAAGAAGAGCCATTCTCTTTGTTGAAAGACTTGCAGCAGCTAAATCCGGCAAGACTGATCTGAAGGAATTGCTACAAGTGTTTTAATACACCGACATTTAAATAAAAAGAAAGAAATCACAACTGTAAGCAGCTTGTGAAATGCTTTATGATTACATTGCTGGCTTGAAAGGACAAGCAGCCATGTGCAGTTATGGTGGCAAGGAGAGGAAGGAGAAGAAGAGTGCCTAGGAGCTGTGTCTTTGCTGTGGGCAGCAGCATAATGCAATACTGATTTAGGGCTCTTCAATGTGAAAGCAGATTGTGAGTATGTGAAACCATATCATGTAATGGAGTAAATATCCGTATGTAGGTTGACACAGGTACCGCTATGTTGGTAATTTCGGAGAGGTTTTATTTGGCAAATTTTAGTGATGAAAAACTTCAGCCTGGTAATATTATACTGAAAACATACACAAATCAGCCTCTAGAGTTGTTGGGGAAAATGTAAGTAAATGGTGAATGTGGTAAGCAACAGCTACAAGTATCCTTGTTAGTGTCAAGAGGAAAAAGACCAGCACTGAGAGGTCGTAACAGGTTCTAAGTGATAAACCTAGACTGGTCAAAAGTGAATAAGATAGAATATTCTGTAGAGAAACTGTGCCATGAGTACAAGGAAGTATTTATTAAAGGACAACTGCACTTCCTGATTTGGCCTCATTTTTCACCAATGCTCATTAAGAAATTCCAGCAGACATGACTGTAGGCAAACCAGAGTTGTTTTGGTGGTTGTGGTTTGATGTGGGTATTTCTTGTGTGTGTCTTTGCCAATCAATCTAAACAAACAAGTGCAGTAGTGAGTACAGCGAGGTAAACTAAGCTAGCTTTGCTATGGAAAGAACAAAGTTTTGAAGTTGAGGACTCCCCCCCCCCCCTCCTGACTGACTCGCCATCTCAAGATGGTCAGCTAATTCAGTTCTATGTGTAGGCTAAAGCCTGCGCTGACTTTGTATTTAGCCAAGCTGACAGCAGCTGCTAGCATAGCTTGGTGATAGCTGCAGCTGGCTATAATATTTAGCTGATATTTCTTTGTTAAATCACTTACGGCAAGATAGCAAGTGCCAATGTCTGGAATGTGTTTCATATGACAGTCGTTCTACAAGACTTTGCTATGAAAGTAGCTTGCAACTTAGTTTCAAAGTTTCATCATGTCATGTAAATACATGTTACCATAGAAACTATATCAACCACTGCGAGTTGAATGACTGCAGGTCTTCAGTCAGCTCAGCCTACATACAACACAATATCTATAACTGGCTAGTTTTGTCTCGTCTCGTCTCTCCTTATGTCTGCTGTTAGACCATTCCCGGACAAATGCCAGAACTAATATTCCTACAGGCGTAGGTTACATGTTGACAATGCACAAACATTGCCCAGCTTGAGTGGCGATACATCAACAAAAAAATCAATGGATGTCTTTGTGTTACAAAGAGAGAGAAAAATCTGCTGAAGTGCTTATAAAGACAGTGACATATGCTCATGTTACCCAATATTTCAAGTTCTGATATTGCAAAAATGTGGAATACGAGTCGTCAATTCTCTGGCTACATACAGAAACAAACAATGTTAGGATATCTTACAGCATTTTGGAAATAAAGACCTGTAAACACACAGATACAATAGACGTAAATGTCAACTATGAATATTTATGATGGATGTTAACTTCTCTTTTTGTTCACTGTGCAATAGACAACTATCCAAGTCAAATTTTCTCTCATTCATTGCTGTATGGTCCAACCTGCTTGGGAGGAAACAGTTAGTTTTAACATTGGTCTTTGTTCTTCAATTTCAGTGGATGACCAAGCCATACCACACTTCAGGTACTTGTCAAAATATAATCACTTCACAATAATTGTATTAGATTCATAAAAGTACTGTATATTGTCCAGGAGAATAAAAGAATACTATTGCGAAATAAGCATTTTTTCTATTCATTGATTGAAATACCAGTCTATGAAGCGCAAGAGTTGCTGCTCCAGCTAATCAAACAGCTGTTCGTTGCTGCTGGTGTTCCCGCCAATATCCAGTAACTTTGCACAGCCATTGAAGAGGAGAGGGACAACATTCCACAGGCCACAATCAAGAGTCTGATCATCTCTATGCGAAGGAGATGCGCTTATATTTTTTGTTCAGTGTATAAGCTCAAACATTGAGCAACTATAATTGCTATATATTGCATGACCGAGCCATACAAACGCCTGTCTCCCCATCACTGCCTGCCTGTCTGCATGACTCTGGCTATCAGGTGCCGTGCTCGCTCTTTCTTGTTTAGGTCCCTGTAATCTTTCACAGACATATCGTACAGAATAGCATACTTCTGGACCTGGTAAATTAACTTTTCTGCATCCATGGTAGGAGTAGTAGTAGCCTAGTAGTAATGCTAGTAATTGGCATTGGAGATGAATGAAAAGTTTGTTGAACAACTCTGCCCTCTCAAGTCCAGCAGATTTGGGGGGTAAAGTCCTCTATCATCTTTGCTGTTAGCAATTTTGTGCAATGTGTATAAGCCTACATAGTGGATTGGTCTAGTGATTTGGCTTTTATTTTTTAGCACTTCTTTTATATAAGCTCTTAAAAAATCTGAAAAGGTTTCATTTTGACCACCTCGCTTTTCAAGATCAGCTACACCTCCGATGACAGTTCTCACATTTGCTTGCATGTGAGTTTTGCCCAGTACAAGTCCATGTCACGTTCACTGTCTTCAAACTCCCTGTCATAAATGAGCCAAGGCGCAGCGTGCATGTAATACCACATCTTTATTAAAGTGAAACCTTCACAAAAAACTGGTAAACAGAAACCGAATGTGACGCAACCGTGGTGCACACAAACACACACAGAACATAAATAATTACCCAGAAACACAGGTGGGAAAAAGGCTGCCTAAGTATGATTCCCAATCAGAGACAACAATAGACAGCTGCCTCTGATTGGGAACCATATCCGGCCAACAAAGAAACAGACAAACTAGAATGCCCACCCAAATCACACCCTGACCTAACCAAATAGAGAAATAAAAAGGCTCTCTAAGGTCAGGGAGTGACAGTACCCCTCCCCCCAAAGGTGCGGACTCCGGCCGCAAAACCTGACTCTATAGGGGAGGGTCCGGGTGGGCATCTATCCTCGGTGGCGGCTCCGGTTCGGGACGTAGCCCCTGCTCCGCACGCTGTTCCCTCCGCTTCCTTGGGACCGGACCGTGGATTGTCGTCAGAGACTCCGGACCGTGGATCGTTGCCGGAGGAACCGCACCGTGGATCGTCGCCGGAGGCTCTGGATTGGGACCCACCGCTGGAGGCTCCGGACTGCGGACCGCCTCTGGAAGCTCCGGACTGCGGACCGCCGCTACAGGCTCCGGACTGGGGACCGTCGTTGGAGGCTCCGGACTGGGGACCGTCGCTGCAGGCTCCGGACTGGGGACCGTCGCTGCAGGCTCCGGACTGGGGACCGTCGTTGGAGGCTCCGGCCCGGGGAACGTCGCTGGAGGCTCCGTGCCCTGGATATTTCCTGCAGGCTCCGGGCCATGGATCATCACTGGAGAATTCGTGCCATGGATTATCACTGGAGGCTTCGTGCCATGGATCATCACTACAGGCTCCGGGCCATGGATCATCACTGGAGGCTTCGTGCCATGGATCATCACTACAGGCTCCGGGCCATGGATCATCACTGGAGGCTTCGTGCCATGGATCATCCCTAGAGGCCTGGTACGTGGAACCGGAACAGGTCTCACTGAACTGGGGAGATGCACTGGATGCCTGGTGCGTGGGGCAGGCACTGGAATACACTGGGCCATGGAGGCGCACTGGAGGTCTCGAGCGTAGAGCTGGCACATCCCGTCCTGGCTGAATGCTTACTTCCGCCCGGCAAATGCGGGGCGCTGGCACAGAGCGCACCGGCCTGTAAATGCTCACTGGAGACACAGTGCGCATCACCGCATAACACGGTACCTGATCGGTCACATGCTCCCCACGGTAAGCACGGGGAGTTGGCTCAGGTCTAAACCCTGACTCCGCCAATCTCCCTGTCTGCCCCTCCCCAAAAAATATTTGGAGCTGCCTCTCGGGCTTTCGTGACCGGGTCTTGTCCCCTTCCATAATCTCCTCCCAGGTCTAGCTCGTCCTCCAAGTTGGTGCACGCTGCTTGGTCTTTTTGTGGTGGGTAATTCTGTCACGTTCACTGTCTTCAAACTCCCTGTCATAAATGAGCCAAGGCGCAGCGTGCATGTAATTCCACATCTTTAATAAAGTGAAACCTTCACAAAGAACAGGTAAACAGAAACCGAACGTGACGCAACCATGGCGCACACAAACACACACAGAAAATAAATAATTACTCACAAACACAGGTGGGAAAAAGGCGGCCGAAGTATGATTCCCAATCAGAGACAACAATAGACAGCTCCTTCTGTAGCTCAGTTGGTAGTGCATGGCGCTTGTAACGCAAGGGTAGTGGGTTCGATTCCCGGGACCACCCATATGTAGAATGTATGCACACATGACTGTAAGTCGCTTTGGATAAAAGCGTCTGCTAAATGGCATATATTATATTATTATAGACAGCTGCCTCTGATTGGGAACCAGACAAAGAACAAAGAAACAGACAAACTAGAATGCCCACCCAAATCACACCCTGACCTAACCAAATAGAGAAATAAAAAGGCTCTCTAAGGTCAGGGCGTGACAGTCCATCTCCCTCAATATCGATAATATCGACGTTGTGTTTACACAAGTGGGCATATTGGTCTAGTTTTGCAAGTATAGTAAAGCCTCAACCCTTAAGTACTTATTATTGTACAAAAGAGATGTAAAAAAAATGTATATGGGCCATATTTTGAACATTTTGTGTAACTACAGCACCAGCGATAAAACACAACAATAGAAGCACTCCTAATTTAGCAGAGCATCGAAGCAGACAAGGCAATCACTGCTCGCTCACCTGGATTTGGTTGGGTCATTATCACTCAAAACAATGCATTCTAAAATAAATCGCACGCACAATGCCTCGCGCAGCTTTGGTGAATTTGACACTTAACTCAGAAGCACCCGTCTCTGCCATGAACACGTACAGTCCGTTGTGAAGGAACTCCCCGAAGCTGCCTTCATAACCATCAACATAAATGTCTTTGCTTCTTTGTTGTTTCTACCTAATTGTTATGTCTAATTATTATTTGTTCTCTTCATCTGTAGGCCTATACTGCAATTCAGCTTTTAGCTGCGTGTGTGTAGCCTACAACATGAAATTAACCAATAAAATAATAAACCCTTCATATATGTCATAGATGTGTCCAACTGAAAAATCCACAACAAGTGACTCCATCAGAAATGTATGAGAGTACAGTGGAAACAAGATAAATAACTATGGGTCAGTTCTTAGCTCTTAGTGCTGGTGACTCAACTCAGTCTCACCAACACAACGTTTCATCCACCTACATCTCCCTCCAGCTTTGCTGATAGTGTCAGCCTACTCATTGACACATGACGGCACAGCCCAGCTGCGGGAGAACTCTCCCCGGGCTCCATGCTTCTTCTACAGCTTTGCAACAGCTACCCATCTCACTCCACACATCAAGAGCAGCAGTGTATCTGCATACCATTGTAGCTTTCTCTGTCAATAGCGTCTCCATGGCATAGCGAGGAGCAATCTGTCAAAAACATTATTTTATACAGTGCCTTCAGAAAGTATTCACATCCCTTGACATTTTCCACATGTTGTTGTGTTACAGCCTGAATTCAGAGATTCATTGTCACTGGCCTAGACACAATACTCATAATGTCAAAGTGGAATTATGTTTTTTATTTTATTTTTACAAATGAATAAAAAATCTAAAGCTGAAATGTCCTGAGTCAATAAACTTCAACCCCTTTGTTATGCTAAGCCTAAATAACGTCACGAGTAAAGATGGCCTTAACAAGTCACATAATAAGTTGCATAGATGCACTCTGTGTGCAATAATAGTGTGTGATATCTTGTTGTTGTTCTATCCCTTTCACATTTCCTTATTCTGTATGCCCTACACCAAGCACTGCATCAATATCTATCATGTTTTTCCATGGGGCCTGTTAGGAGAGGATCTGGAAGGATATCTGGAGTCTCATCACAGATCAAATCAATCACAAGCTATGAATCACAAACTCTCCATCACTTAGACACAGTTTTTTGGGGGGCTAGGTATCATCATATCATTACACATGTGTCTCACTGCCTTCAACATGAATCATTTATGTTCAGTGGTATTGAGAGCACATTACAGAATTAGAGTACATTATATCCCACCTATGTATTTTTGCAGTATGTATTTTTAAAGCACACACTTAATTGTTTTAAATCAGAAAGTTTTACTACATATTATAAGGGCATGTCTTAGCCTATTTCTCTCATGTTCTATTGGTTTTTCAAATCAACTTTCTTTCATTGTCCAGTAGTGAAAGGTACAATCCTAGTCATATAAGCAAACCATCTTAGTTGTTGCATCTTTAGATCTCCCCTCTTTCTAAATTTCGAATGGGTATTTTCGTCTTTGTCTCATGAAACCGCTCAGTGTTTTCCCGCTTAATTGCATTATGGAATGAACATTCATGCATAGCCTACTTTAAAAAACATCTAAACGTTCTGATCTGTTGCATGTGTCATGTTTTGTCTTATATTGTCTTGTCATTATGCTTTCCCTTCTGTTCGTTTCCCCCTGCTGGTCTTATTAGGTTCGTTCCCTTTTTCTATCCCTCTCTCTCTCCCTCCCTCTCTCTCCTCTCTCTATCGTTCCGTTCCTGCTCCCAGCTGTTCCTCATTCTCCTACTCACTCATTTAGTCTTTCCACACCTGTTCCCTATCTTGTCCTCTGATTAGAGTCCCTATTTCTCCCCTTGTTTTCCGTTTCTGTCCTGTCGGATCCTTGTATATTGTTCGCCGTGCTGTGTCTTTGTCTCGCCCTGTCGTGTCTTGTTTCCCTCAGATGCTGCGTGTGAGCAGGTGTCTGAGTCTGCTACGGTCGGTGCCTTCCCGAGGCAACCTACAGTTTATGGTCGAGTCTCCAGTCTGTCCTCGTCACTACGAGTGGAATTAGTTTTTTATGTTTTGTTTTCTGCTCCGATTTGTCTAGGAGTATTGCCTATTTCCTTTACTGGAATAAAGACTCTGTTTTCGCCAAGTCGCTTTTGGGTCCTCATTCACCTGCATAACAGAAGGATCCGACCAAGAATGGACCCAGCGACTATGGATTCTCTCTACTCTACTCTCGAGTTCCAGGGAGCGATGCTCGGCAGACACGAGCAGGAATTGTCTGCTGCTCGGCATGCCGTTGAGACCCTGGCCGCTCAGGTCTCCGACCTCTCAGGACAGTATCAGAGTCTTCGTCTCGTGCCACCAGCTACTTCCGGGTCTTCCGAGCCTCCGGAACCTAGGGTTAATAACCCACCATGTTATTCTGGGCAGCCCACTGAGTGCCGCTCCTTTCTCACCCAGTGTGATATAGTGTTCTCTCTCCAACCCAACACATACTCAAGAGAGTCCGTTACGGTCCTGAGGAGAGGAGTTGGGTTCTTTCTCGGGACGTGCTGGACCGTTTGTGATCTATGATTTCCTCCGTTGCCGCCAGTGTTCCTCCTCGAGAGCGCCAGGAGGCGCTCGGTGAGTGGGGGGGTACTGTCATGTTTTGTCTTATATTGTCTTGTCATTATGCTTTCCCTTCTGTTCGTTTCCCCCTGCTGGTCTTATTAGGTTCGTTCCCTTTTTCTATCCCTCTCTCTCTCCCTCCCTCTCTCTCCTCTCTCTATCGTTCCGTTCCTGCTCCCAGCTGTTCCTCATTCTCCTACTCACTCATTTAGTCTTTCCACACCTGTTCCCTATCTTGTCCTCTGATTAGAGTCCCTATTTCTCCCCTTGTTTTCCGTTTCTGTCCTGTCGGATCCTTGTATATTGTTCGCCGTGCTGTGTCTTTGTCTCGCCCTGTCGTGTCTTGTTTCCCTCAGATGCTGCGTGTGAGCAGGTGTCTGAGTCTGCTACGGTCGGTGCCTTCCCGAGGCAACCTACAGTTTATGGTCGAGTCTCCAGTCTGTCCTCGTCACTACGAGTGGAATTAGTTTTTTATGTTTTGTTTTCTGCTCCGATTTGTCTAGGAGTATTGCCTATTTCCTTTACTGGAATAAAGACTCTGTTTTCGCCAAGTCGCTTTTGGGTCCTCATTCACCTGCATAACAGCATGAGCCTCATTGCTTTTTAACATTTTTTGGATGTAACCTGGGCCTACTGGTTGCATGAATTTGTGATCTATCATCCCACAAAATGTCCCAGATTCTGTTTGTATCAGGCTATTTCTTTCTCGCACAGAACAACAAGCTAATCAATACAATATGTAAACTTGTAGATTGGCATACAGTAGGCTAGTGCTTCGGCTGTTCATTACTCGTCTTGTTTGCTGAGGAAAAGTAAATGTGGACAGTTATTATAACATCTTCAAATTGCGCATCGGAATTCGGTAAGGACGCACACTGTTGCATCCTTGAGTTGCATGTAATGTTAAGGTGAAATAACATAAATGTGATTTCTGTCATTCTGAGCACAGTGGGTGGATGTTCTAATCAGGTTACGCACGGTACATTTCTTAAATGTCTGGTATGTCACAATACACTTTCGTCAATCAAATTCAATCCACATAATCAATTAAGCAATGCCAGCCTACCATAAACACGTTTCCAAAACGTACAGATCCATTTACAACAACAAAAACCAATAGGCTACCAAGAACCAAAATAGAATGTCTATATCTATTTCTATGATTAAACATACTGATATGTAGTTGTACCCAGGGGTGTCATTTTGCATTGTAATTAAATTGAATTCTGCTTATGTCACGCTATACTACAATAAATATGTTTAAATGCTTTTGACCAAAAAGTGAATGGTTCAATGGCACGAAATCTCTGCTGGGCTCTATCAGCACCACGGACAGCGCCCTACACACTAAAGCAAGATTTGATGAAAACCAACCAGCTAGATTGTTTCAATCCTACCTTTTCAAAAGTGTTGCAGGCTCCTTGATGCTCTGTCGATCATCCTGAGTAATTGATCATTCAATTCTCCCCAAAATATTCTTGTAAGATCCCCCTCAAATGCCAGTTGGATTAGTTGAGGTTTCATTAGGAACAGCATGGTTTTTCTGTGCTGACTGAACACTTTTGTCAAAGTGAAAAATTTGATCTAGCATGTAGCTGTGGAGGCCTCAAAAGTCAGTCCATGTTTCAGTGTAGTATGCACAGTCAGCATAGTGGAGAGAGGCCCAGAGAATCATTGCAGGATACAAAAACTGGTGAGTGCAAAAACTGGTGAGTGACACTAAACTCAGATTCCACCAAATCTATTTTGCTTAGATCAGCCGTGGACACACCGTTTTCACAGCTAGAAAGTCATGGCTGTCTGAGTCAAGGGCATACAGGGCCTCCACCAGTTGGCTGAATCGTTCTGACATTTCACCAATGACAGCATCCAACATGCTGTAGCTTTAGGGTTAGTGTATTCAGTCTCTTCTCCTCTGTCCGGCTGGCCTACGGTACTGTCCACCACATATTGCTGAAGATGTGTACATACATAATGTCGCCATTTGCTTGGGTCTGGTGGTTGTTCGTCAAATCCTTTGGTACTATCAATAGCGTTCCTCCATTTAGAATACCCAGCTTGGGTGAAGGCCTCATCTGCGTTAGCATTAAACCCAACACAGAACTTCCGACATGGGAAACAAAATGCTGCATCTGCCGTAACCGAGTATTCCAGGAACTCTCTTCCTATGCAGCAGTTGCTATTAAATGAACATTTTTGGACAGAAAACCTGTGGCATCCTAGACTAAGCTGGGCTGGGTGCTCAATTCCAAGATCATCAGGAACAGTTGGAGGTGGAGGCAGCTATGGAGCCATTATCCTGGCGGGGCTTGTGAAAGGGTGGGTAGACTCTGCACACGGAGCTGACTGTAAGTCGCTTTGGATAAAAGCGTCTGCTAAATGGCATATATTATTATTATTATTACTAACTGATCTCAGCAGCATCATCACTGCTGGGCTTGGCTGCGGCCTCGTGGTTTGATGATGCTGCTGCTCATCACTTTCCTTCTCCGTTGTTTGGGTACTTTGATATCAATTTCTGAT
Organism: Oncorhynchus gorbuscha; assembly: GCF_021184085.1. Taxonomy (NCBI): domain Eukaryota; kingdom Metazoa; phylum Chordata; class Actinopteri; order Salmoniformes; family Salmonidae; genus Oncorhynchus; species Oncorhynchus gorbuscha. Next base: position 53,786,898 of record NC_060173.1, read on the forward strand.
ATCCATCATGGAAGATTAGCTGGTTCAATCTAGGGCTAATACAGAGTTGAGTGAAGCAGCTTCAACGCTAAACTTGAACCTGCCCTTATAAATCCAAAGAAAAAATTATAGGCACAGGCGTGACGATGAGAAGCGTTTCTGGGTGTGACGCTACAAGCTTGGTACACCTGTATTTGCGGAGTTTCTCCCAATTCTTCTCTGCGGATCCACTCAAGCTCTCAGGTTGGATGGGGAGAGTCACTGCACAGCTATTTTCAGGTCTCTCCAGAGATGTTCAATCGGGTTCAAGTCCAGGCTCTGGTTGGACCACTCAAGGACATTCAGAGACTTCTCCTAAAGCCACTCCTGCATTGTCTTGGATGTGTGCTTAGGGTCGTTGTCCTGTTGGTATTGGACATTTTCCAGAACATGTGTGGCCATTATACATTTCAGAGTAGTCAGCAGGATAAGTGCACTCTATATGTGTGTCTAGGTCATTAGGCACCACTAGACATGCGCCTGTCTTGGGAGTGGACATGTCTGTTTATTTTTGTACCATTGCTATGGCTCTAGTGCTTCTATGCCCTAATGTGAAACCAAACTAAAATTAGTGCAAGGCAAAAAGATAACGGTGGCTAAATGCCAGAGGAGATTAATCATTAACATAAAGAGGAGTTACTGTGTGTGTGACGTAAGGACGAAACCTGTATAAAAAGTGTGTGCCAAGGCTGGAAAGGCAGTTACTTCCTGAACCTTTATATTAACTTTGTAATAAAGTCTAATTGAACTCACAGGCTCCGGAATTTGAGAAACAGTATTACCAGAATATTTCCACGACATGGCGAGCTTGCCAGGAATGGTGGAATGGGACCAGAGATGGTGAAAATCTGCAGCTGTGGACGGGGCTTCTTGGACGAACTGCACAAATAAGTGGTCACTTGAAAACCAAGGTAAGCCTAGTTCTTGCCTATAGTATTGAGTTCATGTGGTTCGCTCCACGAACCTGCCTCAGCGGTAACTCACCAAGTGGGACTCTTCAAATTTGACGAACCAAAGAAATATTGGGAGCTTTTGGGTTCAATGGAATGCATGCAAAAATAATGAGGGGATAAAAAGCTTTCAGGGTTGCAACAGTGAAAATAGAGTATAGTAATTGGTGTGTGACCACTGCAGAAGAAGATTTATTTGCTTCATCTGTCTTGACAGGGTCAGTTGAGTGGGGTTACTCACTAATTTGTTCCAGCAGTTAATCTGACCAGTTTGTTCAGTCTGTTTGAGTTGTGACTGTGTTGTCTGATTCAGTTTGGCTGGACTTATTTGTTTAGACCAGTTTGAGTTTGCGCACAAAACGTAGCCCATTCATCTTATTCAGTCAGTCCGAGTCAGGGGGGTCATTCAATTCATCCAGCTCGCTCAGTAGCTCATCTGGGATGGGTGTTCAGTCTCTTTCAGGTTGTCTGTCTGCCCTGTTGACTATTCTGTTTGATCCAGTTTGGAGTGGCAACTGTCTATTTGCATGATCAATTAAAATGAAATAGAAATCCTGTAATACCGCTCTGTAAATTGATTGATAGAGGACTGCTCAGACAGGAAAATTAATCTGTAGTTACCGCTTTGTAAATTGATTGCTAGAGGACAGCTCGGCCAGTAAAAGAAATCTGTGGATACTGCTCTTGATTAAATGTATCGATACAGGTTAAACCATGTAAAAATCAGGTCGCTTAGGAAAGCGTAAGAGGTGTGTGAAAGTGAGTGTGAAAGTTCTCTGCTGTTGGTGGGGAAGGGATTGTGCACCTCTCCCGAAAGAAGTTTGAACAGTCAGGATGAATAAAAAAATATATGAGCATTATAAAATAAGATAGTAATAAGCGTCATGACAATATCAGCGATTGCCCTGTAAGGCCATTAAGAATGGCATACTGTGCTGCAAGGTAGAAGAATATACGGTACAGAGAAATGTAGAAATTGGAACATTTGAAGTAAGAATATACTCAAAAAGAGAGCGCAATTATAAATAAATAAATAGAGATGGCCAATAACCAATAGACCAAGTACAATAATCAGAGAAAGAAAAACAATGTGGGTTTAAATAGGGGCTAATAGGGTGTGGTCAAGTCATTCAGGGCTTAGAAAGGTTTAGCCCTGGACCTATAGGGAGAAATCTAAGAGCAATAAAAAGAGAGTGGTTTTAATAAAGTGAATAGTACAATAAAACGAGAATAGGGAGCAAAGAATAAATACTAATATCACAGGAAGCTAAAGGAATAAACAGAAAATAAACCCGAAAACAGGAATATCAGTAGCGTTAGAATAGATAAGAAAAAATAGATGAAAGAGCAGCAATAATAAAAATATAAACTGTCAGTAGAATAATATTAAAGAAAATACCAGTAACTAGTAGACCTAACACAGAAAAAGGAATTAAGCTGAGACTGACGGTGGGAAGACCAAAACTACAGGCTGCAAAAATGAATAAAATGGCAGTGGCAATTCTGGGCGCTAGGCATCCCCTATGCAAGGAAGACCTAATAGAATTGTCTAAACGCATTAAGAAATGGGTACTAAATGGCCAGAGCAGGGAACATTTGATGTCTCAGTATGTGAGGAAATGGAAACTCTATTAAAAAAAACATAAAACAAGGGACACAGGAAAGAAAATAAAAAATAAAAGAGAAAAAAATGTGATAAAAATGATCGAAGCAGAGGAGGGGAGGGATTGTTAGACAGCTGGAGGAATGTAGAAGAAAGACAACAAAAAGTCAGACAGGAAGAAGGTGGAATGGTTTACAAAACCTCCACCGAACACCAGTGGTGATACCCCCTGGTGTCGGGAGTCGTGGAAATAAAGAGAGACATAGAGGTGGAGGAGGAGAGGCAGACTCCCTCTGTGCCCTCTCAGGTAAAAGAAAAGAACAAAAGAAGGGCAGGAAAGACTGAGCAAGGTGCAGGAAGGAACCCAGAAAAGTGTAACTGTTATGAAAGATTATGTGGAAATAGGAAGACAAGTGTGAATCATTTGGTAATGTGGGTTATCAATAATAGTGATATTTGAGGCGCGATACTGGAATAAGACATTAAGTCATCTGTGTTCTCCAGTAATACATTTACTGACACTAAAGTATAGGTTCTAACAGAAGGTACTAAGTGCCGTGACAAATGAATTATTATCCGGGGAAGTGGGTAGCGGTACCTTGGAAAATAGTTAATAGAAGGTGTGTATAGAAGTTAGCGTTCTATCAGATAATCCTTGTGAGAATCAAGGACAGTGGATATTAGGTAACATTATTCAAATTGGCAGAATATATGGGCGAGAGCACGGAGGATGTTTAAAAATAGACCAACTTTGTATCACGCCGCATTCAAACAACCGCTAAAAGGTGTAGATTTGGGGGTTCTGTGTTGATACAATATATACGGTGGTGTATTTGTTAACTATGTGGTAGAGCAGGGACACAAGGAATTATCGCTATGGTAGAGTACTATAGGCGAAACCGGAGAACATATATGGGGTTTCGAGAACCATGTGACTCAAGAAGAAAACCCTAGTAGTTTGAAACTCGTGAGTCTATATTTTGTTTTATTCTAAAATAGATTTATTGAATTGACGAAAGGGAGGAAGAGATCAGAGTGTTTAAAGTGGCATCTCTGTGAATAGAGGTTATGTTGGTTTGACTATAACTAAAGAAACATTGTTCACTTAGTAAAGTAACGTTAGTGGTAAGCAGTGGTTAGTAATAAGGTTGAGATTATAGAGAGCTTTCTGAGGTTAAGGGAAGGGATGTAGACTAGTACAGGTAACAAAGGAAAGTTAGTCAATTGGAAAGTAAGAATTTCGAATTTTAATTGTTTGGATTGATTAAGAATTGGCTGATGTATTTTCTACATTTGGTCATTACAAGTTCATCTTAAACTAAAAGATATTTCATGAGTGTGAAGCAGTGTTTAGTGATAACAATATAGTCATAATGATAAGGAGGATTGATGTGAACGTAATGAGTGTTGACAGTATGTGAACGGTAATATTCTATTAGTGTCTTTTTTAGAAGACTCTAACGATGCGACATTTTAGTCATTTGAAAAGCTGAGGTTTCAATACAAGGTTAAAGGATGAGTAGAGGGATTCGGCCTTGAGATTGTAAAAAAAGATTAGCTGCCGGTTGAAAACAAGCAGGCAGTGGGATATTTTAAGTCGAGGTATGAGAAACATTCTTTGACAGTTTCTCATTATCGTTGCTCGGTTTTATAGTTAGGTAACACCAGTGGATTTGAGCAGGAAGTTAATGTATTCCAAAATTATAATCTGTTTCAATGACGTGGAACAGTGAACCAGTCATAAAAATAGAATGAAATAAGTATTGACGATTAAGCTGATAAGATAGCTCCAACTTTTTGAAGGTTCTACATTTGTTAAACAACTGTTTTGTGTTAAACGGATAGGATTATCGGAAAGGGGCTCTGGGATTGTTTATTTTAGATGGGGTCGATTCCACTTAATGGAACACTGTATTATCTGATGTGTCTTGAATAGGATTCTTTCTTCCAGGACTGCTGCCAATACAGTATGTATGTTAATTAAGGGAGACATTGGAGACCATGTCTGAAAAACTTTTGAATAGATGCCTGGGATCAAATATGATTCCTTAAACTGAGAAGTTGACTACATTTGCGTCAGGAAAAAGTATTATATTTAGGAAGGGGAACAGAAACAATCCAAGGTGAAACAGCTATTACATATATATCTTTTAACGATACCAGGGTAATTGTACATGGTTATGGAAGAGAGAGACCAATCATATAATACCATATGGGAGTGAACTGTGTCTAGTATATGCTAAAAAGAATGGGGTGGATTAAAACAAAGATTTAATGATTGGAGTAAGGACAGTGGTTTATAAATAATACTTGGGGATTGCTGATTACGTAACATAGTGAATACTAATGAAATGTACACTCTCTTTTCCAGAAGAGTAGGGGGTTTCATTATCTCTCTTTGAAATGTTTCCTGAGGCTATGGTCTTGGTAGTAGAGCAGTTAGTGAAATTCAGCAATTTTATAGGTGTAAAGTTGTCCAGATTAGGTGATGAAGAGAAGTTACCAAATTAAATAAGGCCTGGCCACTTTTGTTTGTTTTTTCCATATGGTTTACCACACACACACACACACCAGCACATTTTAAGACCTCTGCAATCTGCCCTAGTATGCTGTCAATTAACTTCTGGCCACACTGATGGCAGCTCATTCTTGCATAATACATTTTTGGAGTTTGTCAGAATTTGTGAGTTTTTGTTTGTCCACCCGCCTCTTGAAGATTGATCACAAGTTCTCAATGGGATCTCAAGATCTGGGGAGTTTCCTGGCCATGGACCCAAAATATTGATGTTTTGTTCCCAGAGCCACTTAGTTATCACTTTTGCCTTATGGCAAGGTGCTCCATCATGCTGGAAAAGGCATTGTTCAATGGTTGGGAGAAGTTGCTCTCGAAGGATGTGTTGGTACCATTCTTTATTCATGGCTGTGTTCTAAGGCAAAATTGTTCATTTACATGAATCCCCCAAAAACATTTCAGCCCTGCCACAAACGGACCAGCTGACATCATGTCAGTGATTCTCTTGTTAACACAGGTGTGAGTGTTGATGAGGACAAGGCTGGAGATCACTCTGTCATGCTGATTGAGTTCGAATAACAGACTGGAAGCTTCAAAAGGAGGGTGGTGCTTGGAATCATTGTTCTTCCTCTGTCAACCATGGGTTACCTGCAAGTAAACACGTGCCGTCATCATTGCTCATCTGATCACTCTTCATAACATTCTGGAGTATATTGCAAATTGCCATCATGCAAACTGAGGCAGCAGACTTTGTGAAAATTAATATTTGTGTCATTCTCAAAACTTCTGGCCACGACAGTACATCCGTGTGTTCTGGAGGAAGTGGAACAAGCCAAGGTGAGAGGATCCCTACAAGGTGGCCCTAGCAACACGAACAGCCGTCCAGGTGGAAGGAAGCACCACGTGGTGCCGTTTAATCCACTGCACCAAAGCTCCAAGGTCGATCAAACGACCATAGAGCCCGGAGGGAACGGAAGGAGAGGATGCTGATACTCCTGGCAGGAGTCCGGAGGGAATGGAAGGAGAAAAGGATCACGGCGCACCTCCAAAGAGTCAACGGATAAACGCTCCTGAAGATCCAGAGAGTCCATGGATGGGGAGGAGTGACATTCCTGTTGCTCTTGATGACATACCTAATCTGGCAGATGCCCTTGGCGGAGGGGCTATCCATGGGCACGGAGAAACAGCGACAGGAGAATGGGAAGGAGACTTCCCTACCATCAACTTCTCTGCTCTCACATGGTCTTCCTAAAAGACAGTGGAAACCAGGACAGATGAAGAACGGTAGAATGGCCTAGACAGCAACAGTGGCAAACCTAGACGAAATGATAAAACTAAAACCAACTAAGACAATGGCAGAAACACAAGAAAGTGGGTTGCTACAGAAAATCTGGACATCTGTTACCAACTGGGGTAGCCACAATGAATAAACTACCACAGAATCAAACATTGACCCAAAAACAGAATGGGCAATTGTATACTGTGTAGCAAATCCCCCATGACAGATCTATTAATAGTACCCGAACCTGTGACATTTGAGGTTTGTGCAAATTGTGCAAACGAGATGATGTGAAATTTGGACATTTTCATCATGCTGACCCAATTTCTGTGCCATGTGAAAAAATGGGGGACTACCCCTTATGGTGGAACAAGGAATATGTTTAAAGTATACACATAGCATAACAGAATATAACCATGTACTCAATGTAATAGTTGCTGAATGATGTGTAAGTGACATACAAGAGTCCATGGCCATGCCCTTAATAATGCTAGGCATTCCACTAGCGGGGCTACTTCCGGTGAAACTGGAGGGCAAGCAATTCAAATAAATAAATCATAAAAATGATGTATATTAAACATTTATGTACATACAAGTGTCTTATATCGGTTGAAAGCTTACATTCTTGATAATATAACTGCACTGTCTGATTTACAGTAGGCTTTACAGCGAAAGCATGCCATGCGATTGTTTGAGGATGGCGCCCCACATCAAAATATTTTTCCATCGGCACAGGTTTCATAAATTCACAAATAGCGATTAGAAAATTCACTTACTTTTTGAAAATCTTCATCCAAATGGTCCCAGCTATAACATGTAGTGTCGTTTTGTTAGATAAAATCCTTCTTTATATCCTAAAAAGTCAGTTTAGTTGGTGCTGTCGATCTGAGTAATCCACTCGTTCGACATGCCAAGATAGGAATCCAAAATTTTACCCCTAAACTTTGTTTCAACAAGTCAAAATATGTTTCTATGTAATCCTTAGATATCCTAAAATGTAATTAAACTATAATATTTAATACGGAAAGAAGTATGTTCAATAGGAAAATGATATTAGTAGGTGCGTGTCCTCTTCGTCGCACGCATACACAACTTTCCAAGTCTGTATCCCTGTGGTAAAACTCATATTTCTTCCTTGTTTTGGAAGAAACAAGCCTGAAACTTTGATCAAAGACTACTGACACCCAGTGGAAGCCATAACAATTTGGGGGGGATTTTCTACAACCATATCTATTGTGTTATAGTCTCCTACATTATTTTAACATTTCTACAAACTTCAAAGTGTCTTATTTCCAATGGTACCAATTACATGCAATTACATGCATAGGCTTCAGGGCCTGAGCAACAGGCAGTTTACTTTGGGCATGTCAGTCAGGAGGAAATTATGAAAAAGGACCCTAGTCTTAACAAGTTTTAATCCTCTAACAGGTTTTTTCACTTATGATCAGTTGTTAGTGAGGTGTCTGTGAGGGAAGGCCATATGTTTATGTGTCATATTGAGAATGACGTTATAAGAGTTTAGTTTATTATTTTTTGTTCATTACTTTTTGTGTTTTTATTGTTTTCTTATATTTCACCTAACTGAGAACCTCGGGCAAGGCTAAGAAATGCATGCACATGTACATGTAAAGGACAATTTCCTTGAGGAGGGATCTTGTACTTCCTTATAGCTATTTGTGAAAGGGGATGTTTGGTCCTGACTCCCCAGTATGCATGAGAAAGTGAAGCAAAGGTTGATAAGGTTTAAGGGATGCAGGTTGTCTCCTTAGCAACATAGAAGGTGCTTTACTTCTCACTTGTACTGGATCAAACTTTAAGGTTTGGTACTTATTAAGCCCCAGACGAGGGACATATTAAACATTTTCCAGAACACATAATTATACATTTCAGAGTAGTCAGCAGGATGAGTGCACTTTATATGTGTGTCTAGGTCATTAGGCACCATTAGACATGCGCCTGTCTTGGAAGTGGACATGTCTGTTTATTTTTGTACCATTGCTATGGCTCTAGTGTTTCTATGCCCTAATGTGAAACCAAACTAAAATTAGTGAAAGGCAAAAAGATAACGGTGGTTAAATGCCAGAGGGGATGAATCATTAAAATAAAGAGGAGTTACTATGTGTGTGACGTAAGGACGAAACCTGTATAAAAAGTGTGTGCCAAGGCTGGGAAGGCAGTTACTTTATGAACCTGCTCGGCTTATATTACTTTGTCATAAAATCTAATTGAACTCACAGGCTCCGGTATTTGAGAAATATTATTGACTGAATATTTCCACGACATTAAGAGGTGAAACTTCACCCCAGTCTGAGGTCCTGAGCACTCTGGAGCAGGTTTTAACTAAGGATCGCTCTGTACTTTGCTCCGTTCATCTTTGGCTCGATCCTGACTAGTCTCCCAGTTCCTGCCGCTTATAAACATCCCCACAGCATGATGCTGCCACCACAATGCTTCACCGTAGGGATGGTGCCATGTTTCCTCCAGGCATGATGCTTGGCATTCAGGCCAAATAGTTCAATCTTGGTTTCATTAGACCAGAGAATCTTGTTTCTCATGGTCTGAGAGTCTTTAGGTGCCTTTTGGTAAAACTTTTCCATTTGCCCTTTACTGAGGAGTGGCTTCCATCTGACCATTCCACCATGAATGCCTGATTTTGCAGAGTGCTGCAAAGCTTCTGGAAGGTTCTCCCATCTCCACAGAGGAACTCTAGAGCTCTGTCAGAGTGACCATCAGGTTCTTTGTCACCTCCCTTAGCCCCCGATTGCTCAGTTTGGCCGGGCGGACAGCTCTAGGAAGAGTCTTGGTTGTTCCAAACTTATTCCATTTAAGAATGGAGGCCACTGTGTTCTTGGGGACCTTCAATGCTGCAAAAAAATGTTGTACCCTTCCCCAGATCTGTGCCTCCACACAATCCTGTCTTGGAGCTCTACGGACACTTCCTTCGACCTCAAGGCTTGGTTGTTTTCTCTGACATGCCACTTTCAACTGTTGGACCTTATATAGACAGGTGTGAGTCTTTCAAAATCTTATCCAATCATTTGAATTGATCACAGGTGGACTCCAATACAGTTGTAGAAACATCTCAAGGATGATCAATGGAAACAGGATGCAGCGGAGCTTCATTTTTAAAATATATTTTTTTTAAATAAATTTGCAAACATTTTAAAAAATCTGTTTTTTGCTATGTCATTATGGTGTATTGTGTGTAGATTGATGAGGGTTTTTATTTGATATTAATACATTTTAGAATAAGGCTGTAATGTAACAAAATATGGAAAAAGTCAATGGGTCTGAATGCTTTCCGAAGGCTACACAGGAGGTTGCTGAGTAGAGAATGGCTCATAACAATGTCCGGAAGAGAGCAAATGGAGTTGCATCAATCACCTGGAAACCATGTGTTTAATGTATTTGTTACAATCTCGCATACTCCGCTCCAGTCATTACCACGAGCCCGTTCTCCCCAATTATGTTGCCACCAACCTCCTGTGGCCTACTGTCATTAACCTCTCTAGGGTACGTCTAGCGTCCCACCTGGCCAACATCCAGTGAGATTGCAGAGTGCCAAATTCAAATACAGAAATGCCCATTATAAAAATTCAGAAAACAAAACATATTTTACATAGGTTTAAAGATTAACTTCTTGTTAAACCAAACACAGTGTCATATTTATAAAATAGCCCAGTTGACAAACAGTAACCAGCCAAGCAGAAGGGTTACAAAACTCAGAAATAGAGATACAATTAATCCCTTACCTTTGATTATCTTCATATGGTGGCAATCAGAAGACATTAATTTACTCAATAAATGTTCCTTTCGTTCGATGAAGTCTTTTTATATGCAAAAACCTCAGTTTTCTTGGCGTGTTTTCTTCAATAATCCATAGGCTCAAACGCAGTCAAAACAATCAGGCAAAAAAATCCAAATTGTATCCGTAAATTTCATACAAACATGTCAAACGATGTTTGTATTAATTCTTCTGGTTGTTTTTTAGCCTAAATGGTCTATAATATTTCAACCGGACAATAATGTCGTCAATATGAAATGTAAACAAGAAATGCACTTGCGCATGAAAAAGCTCTGCGACACGTTAGGGTCTACTCGTCCAGACTGGTCTTACTCCCTCATTTATGAGAATACAAGCCTGAAACGATTTCTAAAGAATGTTGACATTTGGAAGGCATAGGAACTGCAAATGGAGTCCTAAGTCAATGGATACTGTAATGGCTTTGAATAGAAAACTACAAACCCGACAAACAAAAAAACTTCCTGAATGGATTTTTATCAGGTTTTCGCCTGCTAAATCAGTTCTGTTATACTCACAAACACTATTTTAGCAGTTTTGGAAACTTTAGAGTGTTTTCTATCAAAATCTACCAGTTATGTGCATATCATGTCTTCTGAGCCCGAGTGGCAGGCCATTCAATTTGGGCATGCTTTTCATCCAAATTTCCAAATGCTAACCCCTACCCTAGAGAAGTTAACTGATAGCCTACTTGTTGGATGGATTGGATGTGCATTGGTGTCTAGCTGTAGGCTAGTAGTCCAGTGATATTGCCGACCATCTTCAGCTGATCCAGGAAAGCAAACATATAATGATAGACAACAATAAAGCTAAGTAAATGGTGTACTTCTTGCGGCCATGGACGACATGGAGAACACCAATACCCGCGCTCCCATGAAAAACTGAGCAATGAGCATTCAAAAAAGCTGACTAACAAAGGCAAACAAGGATAAATAAACTGATAAAATGAATGCATTGGAAAAAAGGCTAAGGTTCTTTTTTATCAAGGACGTATGGCAAAGAAATGGCAAAAATGAGGAAGTACAAAGGAAAATATATGCGTTTAAGAGAGCTCAGCTGAGGCTGAAATTCAGCACTATTGAGTGGACAGTTCCACTCAATAGATTATATACCATTTATGGACAGGGGGACGGTTTGTGCAGCCACACAGAAATAAATGAGAAAGAGGTGGGGGTGTTCGTTTCATTTGGAAGCTTTTGTTTTCATATTTGCCACTCTAGAAAACATATTACCACTTAATATTTATGAAATATTATAATGGTTAAATTAGCATTAATTAGAGACCCCCCACCCCAAAGTTTGACTTCTTTTCCATTTAGGGGAGCTAATGTCTCATTCAGGGGAACTGGTGCCCCACTGGCTCCCTCGAGATGCGCACCCTGCTCCAGGGAAGGTTTAATTATATCTACAGGGATTCTCCCCAGGGCCAGTTGTATCCATCTCACGGTACTTCACCTGATTTGGTCCCCTATTCCAGACTGTCCCTTCGAGTCAGTTAACATCTGCTCCAAATAGTGTTATTAGTTGATTTAGGCTGTTGAAGTAAGATCAGAGACTTGGAAATCCTAAAACTGAGTTTCAGCCATATAGAATGCTGAGTGGGCAAATCTAACAGCAAGTCCTGCTGTGAAGGTAGCTCAGATACTGCAGTTTCTCCGACCCTGAGGCTAATTTTTTTCTGCATATTTTTCAAAGTCCTCCTCCTTTACCCACAGCTCTTTCCAACTGTCAGAAAGTTGCATTGCAGCCATGCTTTAAGGCATTATCTCTTCATTTACCCTCTCCTACTTATTATCTCTCTCTTTTCTCATAAGCAATTTTGTAAGTGCTTTTACAAAGTCATATGTACGACCATAAGTTTAATGCTCTAGGTAAATGTTACAGGTTTAATGGTGATGGAGGTTGTGGTGGGAGTCTGGATTTAAATATTTGTCGGCTATGGACTGGAGTGTGAGTCGTGGAAACTGGAGAGTTGTGGGGTTTTCAACTTAAGGGATTTGTAAGTTGAGAAAAGGATTTTGATTATGACTGTAAAATGACATCGGTAGCTAGTGAAATGTATTAAACTGTGGGTGTGATGTGCTCGCAAAAGAATCAAGAACGGAAGAATCTAGGTTACTGTGTTGTATAGGGAGGTTCTGACTCTGGCAATGCTGTTGGGAAAAAAATTCTGATTTGGTTTAAATTCTAGATGTGTGCATAAAAAATGGCCCCAGATTCCTTAAAACCAAATGTTATCTCTAAATCCTCCACCTTCCTCGTGAGAGATGTAGGGGCCACCAAATAGCATTTGCACTGTTAAGTTTCAAGAAGTGGAACACATCCAGATTTTGATATCATGAAGGCGTTTTACGAGTGATGAGGAGAATGGGAATGTGATGAAAGAAATAAAGCTGAAATAAATCATTCTCTCTACTATTATTCTGACATTTCACATTCTTAAAATAAAGTGGTGATCCTAACTGACCTAAAATAGGGAATTGAGTTTAAAAACTGAGTTTAAATGTATTTGGCTAAGGTGTATGTGAACTTCAGACTTCAACTGTACACTACCGTTCAAAAGTTTGGGGTCAATTATAAATGTCCTTACTCAGCACATTAGGTGCATGAAATGATATCTTCTTGACATAGCTGTTGAATACATAGATTATAATAGCATTTGAAAATATACACTAACGTTCAAAAGTTTGGGGTCACTTAGAAATGTCGTTGTTTTTAAAAGAAAAGCGCATTTGTCTATTAAAATAACATCAAATTGATCAGAAATACAGTGTAGACATTGTTAATGTAAATAGCTATTTTAGCTGGAAACGGCAGATTTTAATGGAATATCTACATAGGCATACGGATGCCCATTATCAGCAACCATCACTCCTGTTTTCCAATGGCACGTTGTGTTAGCTAATGTAAGGGTTTTCTTCTGGTGAAAGAGAGGCGGACCAAAATGCAGCGTGGTGGTTATTCATGTTTTTAATAAAGACGACTATACATGAACAGACTATACAAAACAAGAAATGTGAAAACCTAAACAGTCCTATCTGGTGCAAACAGATAGACAGGAACAATCACCCACAAAACCCAACACAAAACAGGCTACCTAAATATGGTTCCCAATCAGAGACAATGACTAACACCTGCCTCTGATTGAGAACCATATCAGGCCAAACATAGAAATATACAAATCAGACACACAACATAGAATGCCCACCCAGCTCATGTCCTGACCAACACTAAAACAAGGAAAACACATACGAACGATGGACAGAAAGTGACAGCTAATCCAAGTTTATCATTTTAAAAGGCTAATTGATCATTAGAAAACCATTTTGCAATTTGTTAGCACAGCTGAAAATTGTTGTGCTGATTTAAAGAAGCAATAAAACTGGCCTTCTTTTGACTAGTTGAGTATCTGGAGCATCAGCATTTGTGGGTTCGATTACAGGCTCGAAATGGCCAGAAACAAAGAGTTTCTTCTGAAAGAGTTTCTTCTGAAACTCGTCAGTCTATTCTTGTTCTGAGAAATGAAGGCTATTCCATGTGAGAAATTGCCAAGAAACTGAAGATCTCGTACAATGCTGTGTACTACTCCCTCACAGAACAACACATACTGGCTCTAATCAGAATATAAAGAGGGGTGGGAGGCCACGGTGCACAACTGAGCAAGAGGACAAGTACATTAGAAATGCCTCACAAGTCCTCAAATGGCAACTTCATTAAATAGTACCACAAAACACCAGTCTCAATGTCAACAGTGAAGAGGCAGAGTTTCTCTGTCCAGTGTCTGTGTTCTTTTGCTCATCTAACTCTTTTATTTTCATTGGCCAGTCTGAGATATGGATTTTTCTTTGCAACTCTGCAAATGTGCTTTTCTTTCAAAAACAAGGACATTTCTAAGTAACCCCAAACTTTTGAACGGTAGTGTAAATCTCTCCCATGCACAGTAAGTCTGAAAGAAGTGCTTTGTGTACAGTATACATACTCAGAATCCTTCATTCTCACAACCCGTCCTCCAAGATGCCAGATGCATGTACCAGGGCTGATGTTCAGCCTTGAGTAAGATTGCTCTCTCTTCTAGAGTGCATCATACACCCTCACAAATCACATGATGTTCATGCTGTGAATTGTAATTTGTGTATCTGCTACTGGCACACAGCAGGAACAGAATTTGCATTACAGTTAAGCTTTCACATGTTTTCACTAAAAGAGATATCGGCAACAGCGTTATACCTTTCCAGCATGTCTCTGTAATTACACACTTTTGGGGAAATAGGGCTCTATATAGATAATGACGTAGCTGCTATCCTACACTCTTAGAATTATTGGTGACTCAATGAACCCTGGAGATCCTCAAGGAAACTCTGGAGGAACCGTTGCTAGTCAATGGTCCATATTTGCACCTTCGGTTATTTGATGGGTACTTGGAGGAACCTTTAATATTTCAATGTGCAGGTAACTGCTAAAATAATGGAAACACCTGACTAAATGAGGGATCCAAAGTAAATTGAAAGCAGGTGCTTCCACACAGGCGTGGTGCTTGAGTCAATTAAGCAATTAACATCCCATCATGCTAACGGTCATGTATATAAATGCTGGACAGGCCATTATTTTGGCTACCCTGTCTATGCCCACATAGGATGACAATGCCCCCCATCCACAGGGCATGAGTGGTCACAGAAAGGTTTAATGAGCATGAAAACGATGTAAGCCATATGCCATGTCCTTCTCAGACAGCAGATCTCAACCCAATTGAACACTTATGGGAGATTCTGGAGCGGCACATGAGACAGTGTTTTCCACCACCATCAACAAAACACCAAATGATGGATTTGCTCGAGGAAGAATGGTGTTGCATCCTTCCAAAAGAGTTCCAGAAACTCGTAGAATCTATGCCATGGTGCATTGAAGTTGTTCTGGTTTGTGGTGGCCAAACTGCCTATTAAGGAAAACTCCAACCAAAAACGATATTTTGCTATTTGTTTCATTAGTCCATTGTTGCTATAGTCCCAAAATGGTTTGCCATGTCAGCAATCAAGTTTTCAAGATATTTAACTTTCAAAATACAGAAATCATCCCCGTATGATGCATTTTGAACTGAAAAGGTTCCACAGGTGTGGCAATCTGTAGAAGCCCTAAAGGTCATTCCAGGCAGCTTTACTTCTAAGAGTGTAGTCAGTGCATTTTATGCAAGTTATGGTATGAGTGTTAATTTGTTCAGTTACAAATCAGAAAAACATTTGAAATTAAATTAATTGCACTCCTTTTGGTTGAGCTGCAAGCTGTGCAGAAACTAACGGTGGAAAAACGGTGAAAGAAGTCAACAAGATAAAAACATACTCTTCTCTTTTTCCTCTCTTCTTATTAAGAATGTTGTAATTCAATGGAAATGCCATCATGCTGGAGAGAAGATAGAGCACTATGTAAATCTCATACCCTAAGGGATTTTTATTCACCAGAAATTCGCTCATTTTTTTCTTCTGATCGAGGTAACTCAATTTTTCATCACATGTAAGTGCAGACATCCCTGAGCATTCTCTCTAAAAGCCAGCATGTCGTCAAGTCGAAAGCATTCTTCACTTCTAACGTTTTTTTCCGTGGATAATATGCTAACCAGGCAGCTATTTTGTATGCTCACTATTGAGACCGTTTATCCTTTAGATACCAGATAATGGAGAAAATAGATTACAAAGCACAGCCCAGATCCCAGATAGTGGTGATTCATAGCAGGAATGTACAGTCATTATGAGACAAAGTGCCTGAAAGAGGATAGAAAGGTATTAGTTCAGATTATGGCCCCTTTTAACCTTCATCTATATAAATCCCATTAATCACAGACACCCTCATTACGACATGGGTGCAGAAGCGTCATGCCCATAGGGGGCACAAGTGCACGTGCCCCCTCAGATTTGTCCTGTTTTAAAAATGTTCCCATGTTATATTAAATAATTCAATGAATTATTTATAAAAAGACCTGTCAGCTGTATTTTGCAGAGTGGGCCCACTAACTGGTCAAGGCAAACACTTACCTCCTATTCTCCCTAGTTAGTGGTTCCTTCTAAGGTGCACCACAGAGCAAAGATATGCGTGGAGGAGGACAAAGAGTGTCGAGTGACACACACAGCATTTGATTTGAATTTAGCTGACGGTGGTGGGCAGGACTTGCAGGAGGTATGTTTGTCAATTAATTTGATCAAGCTATGTAGTCTATAGATTGGTGATGGGAAGTTTGGATCTTTTTACTGACTCAAAATATCTAATATTTTGTTCATTTTTGTTGGTAATGCCCAGAGCACGCAGGACCTCCTACCGGCGAACGATGAACTGAAAACTCTAAAGAGCATGATTCTACAAGCCTCTTGTTCACATGTTGTTCACAAAGAGAAGGAGGGGAAGCGATTTCACTCTAGCCAAAATCTGTCTAAAATAAGCCCAATGCTTAATTTGTACCTTAGCTTTGTGAAGGCGGAGACATGAACATCTTTCATTATATACAAATCTCTGCCATAAGGGGATTATTTGAGCTGTTACTTGTGGCTGAGACTTGATAAAGTGTGCTTTAAACAATGTAAATGGGTTGATTGCTAGACATACAAATAAGATTATTTATTAATACATTTGAAACGAGGTCAAGCTGTGGCCACAACCTGACAAGATTGTAAACGACTGTTGGCGGATTGCATTGCTTGACTCAGTAATGTTTGCTAACTGCAACCTCCCAAATGATTCATTCTCGAGTTCGTTGAGCAAAAGCTGCGTGTATGTTTTGGTTCTACAGAGTTGTGTTCATTATAACCTTCAATAATCAATTCATTGCATTCATTATTGCACCACGCAATCAACTATCAGTTCTAAACATGTATTTTTCTTCTCTATGCGGCCTACTGCATAATCTATTTTCCTGTGCACGTAATGATAGACAGCTGTTGGTCAGAGCAGGTCTCTGGAGCCGCTGAGCCGGAGGAGTGCTTATGAATTAATTGCGGCCATCCAGAAGGTAAAACGAACGACTAAAATGAACGAGTCACTCAGAAAAACATTTAAAAATAACTAATCGTTTGCGAACTGCACATCACTACTATATAGATTCCTTCTCGAAGAATACATAAAACATACATGTTATGTTGTTTCTCTGTAATACGAGCCACCTAGCAATTTTATGAAGATGGCTTTAGCTAGTCAACTAGATCGTTTCCTAATATCCCAACCTTATAACTAGCTACCAAACCATTTCATGCTATCAATCAAGTTAGAGTAGCTTGTCTAACTATCTTAGCTGGCATGCATGATGGCAAGGTTGTTAGCCTTTAGAAAATACTAAAGGAGTGCTTAGATAACTAATGAATACTTTTTTTAAACACAGAATTAGGCATAATGATTATGGCTCTAGATTGCAGGAAAAAACTGTTTCAGGTGTTTGAAAAATAAAAAATTCTTCATCCTCTATCCTCACGTATTTTGTGCCCCCTCTAAAATAATTTGTGCATGACGCCCATGCATCGGCACAAACATTATGAGAAAATAACAACAGGCTTGCTCAAACTGGCAGAGATTAAGCAGGAGGGATTTGTATAATTTGGTCGAGGTTCCATTTCAATCCTACAGCCTTTTATGCGCACATTACACTAATTTACAGAATCTAAGTGTGGGCATCTCTTAAAATTGACAGCTCAATCAGGGCAGCTGCCTTAGCAGTGAGTGCAGCCAGAACAACCCATCAGCTTAATCTTTTGTGGGATGGCTGAAACTGACTCACTCCTCAGCCTACCAGCTGGCTGTCCCTCATCTCCGCTCCCATTGTTACATTAGCAGACACTCTTATTCAGAGCGACATTACAGTGAAGTGCCTTGCTCAGGGATTCGAATCAGCGACCTTTCAGATACTGGCCCAACGCTCTTAACCACTGGGCTAACCGCCGCCCCCGTCCTCTCTTTTTCAGCTCATCACCTCTTTCTCCCTTGTCATGCTAAAGCAAACTTTCAGTGATCCTCTCCCTCCCTTCACTCCTGTCCTCTCAACCTGGACTCAGGGGTAGACATAGCAAAGTAAAAGTTCATCTGTCTCCCTCCATTATGTTATGTTTCATATGGTATGCATTATTTTGTGGATGTCCATAATCAAAGTCGTATGATATGTTATGAATTATAATTAATATGGTATGTTACAAATTGCAGTAGGGTTAGAATTACGATTTCCAAAAAATATTCAAAATAGTGGCTAATGTTAGCTAGGTGGCTAACATTAGCTATACTCAGGGTTAGGGGTTAAGGTTAGTGTTAATACTAGAATTCATGGGGTTCTCAGCTTGCAAGTATCCACTAGACTAGACAACGTGCTGTCGGTGTCCCCTTTAGCCTATGTACATCAGATTCATCTACTGTGTTGTTATTATTGGTGTGCCAACCCGGCTGTACTTGTAAAAAAACGGAAGTGTTTTACTGTGCCTAAGTATATGTTGGAAAAATACTTATCTCCTTGCAGGATTATATACCAAAAAAGCTTAAGTTTAGGAGCAGTGTGCAGAGGTGTGTGTGACTGTGTCTGTGTGTCCTGTCCTCAAAAGTTGCAGCAGGCACAAGCATTTCTTCTTACTCTCACTTCGCTTGTTAGATGTTATGCACATTGATAGCTTGCTAGCAAACGTCCTGGCCTATTGATTTATCATAGTAGGAGGCAGCAGCATTCTAAGTGATCAGACTGAAACATGCAATGAAAAGTGATCGGTGAAATGTGAAGCGAGTGAATGGATTTAGCTTGGGGTGAAATGTGAAGCGAGTGAACAGAGACCGCAGAATCAACATTCAGCCTACCCTTCTCTTTACAGATGGGCAAACTCGCCCACTCATCTATTGACGGCATTCATTCATTCAGTGAGGAGAGAGACACATTAGCGCCTGTGTACCAAAGCCCAGCATCCCCTTAACTCTTAATACTATTCCGTTTCTGATTTAAAAATTATGACTGGGTAATGTCCTTCTGTAGCTCAGTTGGTAGAGCATGGCGCTTGTAACGCCAGGGTAGTAGGTTCGATCCCCGAGACCACCCATACGTAGAATGTATGCACACATGACTGGAAGTCGCTTTGGATAAAAGCGTCTGCTAAATAGCATATATTATTATTATATTATTATAACTATTTTAGGGAAAAGCCAGGGAAGGAGGAGGATTTTGCTTCGAAAATGGTAGATTTATTTTAATTACAAAATCAAACATCAGGTGTACATTTGCCTATGGTTGTTCTAGTGTTAAGGTTAGAGTTAGGATTTAAGGCTAAGGTAAAGATTAGGGGTTAAGGTTAGAGTTAAAGGTTAAAGTTAGGGGAAGGGGAAGGGTTAGCTAACATGCTAAGTAGTTGAAAAGTAGTAAGTAGTTGCAAAGTTGATAATTAGCTAAAATGCCAAAGTTAACCTTTAGGTTGCTAGACGTTCGTGTTATACGCCCACCCATCCTCCACGACATACCTCCTTCCTGTCGTTTTTGCCTCATGTGACCTTCTGTCTTATGTACCCATACCAAACGTGACATATCTACTAATTTGAGTGTCACATATTTACATTTACTATGCCACGTCTACTCTTTGAGGCCAGGCTAAGCCTCTCCTCTGTCCTCCAGCTAGCCATCTCTTTCTCCCTTGGTGTCATGCCCAAGCTCATTGTAAGAGTTAAGCCTGGCACAACCTTGCTCACAGCTCGCTGAGTTTCACAGGACAAGAGGTCATCCCACTCTCATGGTCTTGATGATGTCGCCGCCAGAGCTGGCTCAAGTTGATTCCTGTAGGCTGGCACACATCATCGGCTCCAGAGGTTTCAGGCAGGCACAGAGTTTCCTGAGCTTAACATTTGGAAATTAGAGTGAAATGAGGTGTGAGTCTAGCCATTGCTTATTCAGGACCTGAAATCATGCAGGGGAGTTGCTCTCATTCCCCACCATCCTTGTACTATTGCTCATATGAAAGAAAGATCTCTGATAGTTATAAAGGCAACCGCTTGCTGCTTCTAATGCCACACCTAAGCAATCACAGGCTACAGGGATAACACACAATTCATAGCATGTTCATCTTGAGCATCGTGTGTCCATTGCATCCTAAGAACTACCTTTTCTCTACTCTCTTTATGTTACATCCTTCATGTTTCCCTCAACTTTCTGGTTAGTTTCAAGCAAAGGATAACATGCTGTTCTCTGGTTTATAAGAAGCAGTCTTTCCCACTGACTCATATCTCAAAGGCTTAGGTCCTATTTGAGGCTGCACATAAGACGAAATTTAGATGTGTGTTCGCTGTTCATGTCTCATTGATAACACTAACTTAAAAGTATTGTAGTATGGTCAGGGACAAGTGGTCAGGGACAGAACACAATAACAATACTAGCATCTACAAGCTTTGGGCCAGCAAGAAACTTCAGCACAAGACCTATATATAGGGAACATGAATGAGTCACACAAGGATGTTAGGAGTGTTTTATAAGTAGGACTTGGCTGGGAAGTAATTACTTGTCGATGTGTGCTGCAAGTGGTGTAAAAAAATATCAAATTGTCATACTTGAGTGAAGTAAAGATACCTTATTAGAAAATTACTAAATTAAAGTGAAAGTAACCCAGTGAAATACTACTTGAGTAAAAGTCTAAAAGTATTTTGTTTTTAAATAAACTCAAGTGTCAAAAGTAAATGTAATTGCAAAAATATATCAAAAGCATCAAAAGTGAAACTATGAATAATTTTAAATTCCTTATATTAAGCAATCCAGATGGCACAACTTTCTTGTTTTATTTATTTACTAATAGCCAGGGCCACACGCCAACACTCAAACATAATTTCCAAATGAATTATTTGTGTTTACCGAGTCCGCCTGATCAGAGGCCGTAGGGAGTTTGGATATATCTAAGTATTAGATATTAGAACTTCAAAGTGTTTATTTTCAAATGGTACATTTGGACAAAAAATTGTCTAATTCACACACTAATCAAAAGAATAACTCATTTTTTGTCCTGCTAAGCATTGAAAATGTAACAAATACTTTTGGGTGTCAGGGAAAATGTATGGAGTAAAAAGTACATTTTTTTCTTCAGGAATGTAAATAATAAAGTAAAGTACAGATACCCCCAAAAAACTACTTTATAATGATCGGACTCTTTTTTACAATGTTTGCCAAAAATGACATACTAAATCTAACTGCCTGTAGCTCAGGACCTGAAGCAAGGATATGCATTTTCTTCATACCATTTGAAAATAAACACTTTGAAGTTTTTGGAAATGTGAAATTACTGTAGAAGGTCAAGACATTAAGATAGGATCCTACAGTAGGTGTAATTTAGATTGTGTGTGTACAAAGTACTGATCGTGTGAAGAATTACCTCACTACACAATATTTTGCATCAAGTCTGCCAGGAGTTTGCCCAAATGTGCCGAATTGGTCAATTTATACATTTTCAAGTACATAACTATAGAGAACATATAACAATGCTATGGCAATACATTTAGTTTACACATCCGCAAGAATGTCATACATGATGGATCATTAAAATGGATTTAAAATAAAAAAAAACGTTCATAGCATCAGAGCAATAATGTACATTATTTAACTTCAGAGGTGAATGTATCAAACCAGTTGCTGTGATAAAAGTGTTTTGTTGTCGTGCACTATCCTCAAACAACAGCATGGTATTTTTTCTTCTTTAATAGCTACTGTAAAGTGGACACTGCAGTTAAATTAAGTAGTCATTTAAATTATTTTTAGTTCAGTACTTTTCACCACTGGCTACAATAGAGTGTAAAAGCAGGAAGTGACTAATTGGAGAATTATAATTCACTCCATACTTGTGTTCTTAACTCTACACAACCTGGCAGAATGTTCTTACAAGTCTGCAGACACGCTGCAGCATAGAATTACTGTAATAATATACTATCTCAGATTATGTGCCATAAACTTGATGAACTGTGACAGTAAGATGTTATCAATAATAGAATTGCAATCAGGCGGGATTCATAAAAATTGAACCCCAAAAATAAGACAATCAAAAGAAGCTACATGCATAACAGTAGGAAGCTACCAACATAAATTAAGTTTATTCGCAGATGACAATATGCTTTATCCTAGATTCAATTTAGACATACCCAATACATATGCAGGACTGAGAGTGCTCGGCATGAAGTAAACACGGCCAGCCTGCTCATTAGGCAGGACTAGGCGGCTGCCTATAGCGGCAGATTGACGAGGACAGCATTTGTCACCCGTTTCAGAAAACTAGGTATATGTTGTGGTTCACTACTTCACAGGAGAGCCGTTTGAACGTAAACGTTTTTTGGGGTCAGAAATGCCTTCTCGAACATGTGAACTTTCATGTACTTTAATAACAAACGTGTATGCCATCTGTAACTACGAATACAATTGTTAAATTATGAGCCTAGTTGGTTAAGCCACAGAAAAAGTCAGCAACCTTCCCGCTACCCATGATTGGCTGAGATAATGAATGGGCTCTACATGACAAGAGATGAGATTGGATTGGTCTGCTATATAGCGCGCTTCTGTCTATTTGAGCTGGTCAGTTTGTGTTGGTAATCCTGTCTAATACATCTTTTTTTTAAATGTATTGTGTAGTAAAACTTTACAAAAGACTCCACTATGCAAGAATCAATTTCAATAGAATGTCACTGCAACAACTGTTTTCTGAGCACTCTCTTAAGAGTGTGCCAGAGTGCAGAATAACTTATACATTTGTGAATGCTCACCAACACTGGATAACATACAAGCAGCCCAACCAGCGTGAGTAAAATGGTCAGGGTGAGTAAAATGGTCAGAGTTTGGGTGGGGTTTAAACCTAAGATGATTATTATGGCATTGCACACAGTCAGTGTGAACCAGAGTGACTTGACACAACGGGCCAAGCAATCTGTACAAACAAAACAGAAACGTTCACAGGACGTCTTATTTAAATGAAAGGGGTTGCAGTCTGTCTTGAAGCATTCATCCATGTATACGGGTAAGAGTCTAGCTCCAGTTTCAGATATTATACATTTCTGTGTAATGCTCCGGGTGTCGTGGGTGTGGAGTCAAATGCAGGAGACAGAGTTCAATGCTGTGCGTCTTTTACTAGCACCAACGCACCACATGGTGCTCACAAAAGTAACGTTCCCAAACACAGGGTAAAAAGTACAATGGAAAAATCACGACAAGGCACTAAGCACGTACCTCTACAACAGAGCCGAAGGTTTACAATGAAATAATCCCGCACAACAACCAGGCGGGCCGGCTGTCTAATAAAGACAAACTAATTAAACATGAACAGGTGCTACCACTAAACATACAAGGAGGGGGAGGAAAAACAATCAGTGGCAGCTAATAGGCCGGTGATGACGACCGCCGAGCGCCACCCGCCCGGGAAGGGGAAACACCCTCGGTTGGACTCGTGACAGTACCCCCCCTCTATCTCGAGGTCGCCCCAGAGGACGAGGTGCAGGGCGATCCGGATGGAGGCGATGGAAATCCCTCAACATGGATGGATCCAAGATGTCCCCCACCGGTACCCAGCACCTCTCCTCCGGACCGTACCCCTCCCAGTCCACGAGGTACTGCAGGCCCCTCACCCGGCGTCTTGAGTCCAGAATGGCCCGGATCGTGTACGCCGGGGTCCCCTCGATGTCCAGGGGGGACCTCCGGTACCTCACTGTCCTGCAGGGGACCAGCTACACCGGCCTGAGGAGAGACACATGAAACGAGGGGTTAATACGATAATAGGAAGGGAGTTGTAATCGATAACACACCTCGTTTATTCTCCTCAGGACTTTAAAGGGCCCTACACACTGCGGACCCAGCTTCCGGCAGGGCAAGCGGAGAGGTAGGTTTCGGGTCGAGAGCCAGACCCTGTCCCCCGGTACAAACACGGGGGCCTCACTGCGGTGGCGGTCAGCACTCCTCTTCTGCCGTCCACTCGCTTGTCGTAGAGATTCCTGGACGGCCCTCCAGGTCTCCTTGGAGCGCTGTACCCATTCCTCCACCGCACGAGCCTCGGTCTGGCTCGGATGCCATAGTGCCAGGACCGGCTGGTACCCCAACACACACTGAAAAGGGGACACGTTAGTAGAGGAGTGGCGTAGTGAGTTCTGAGCCATTTCAGCCCAAGGAATGTATCGTGCCCACTCCCCTGGCCGATCCTGGCAATACGACCGCAGAAACCTACCCACCTCCTGGTTCATTCTCTCCACCTGCCCATTATTCTCGGGGTGATAACCAGAGGTCAGGCTGACAGAGACCCCCAAGCGTTCCATGAACGCTCTCCATACCCGAGACGTGAATTGGGGGCCCCGATCAGAAACGATGTCCTCCGGCACCCCGTAGTGCCGAAAGACATGGGTAAATAATGCCTCCGCAGTCTGCAGGGCTGTAGGGATACCGGGCAACGGGAGGAGACGGCAGGACTTAGAAAACCGATCCACAATCACTAGAACCGCGGTGTTCCCCTGAGACGGCGGGAGATCGGTCAGGAAATCTATGGACAGATGTGACCATGGCCGCTGTGGAACGGGGAGGGGTTGTAGCTTCCCTCTAGGAAGGTGCCTAGGAGCCTTACTCTGAGCGCACACTGAGCAAGAGGAGACATAACCCTTAACGTCCTTAACCAACGTAGGCCACCAATACCTCCCCTGAAGGCTCCCCACTGTCCTCGTCACCCCAGGGTGACCCGAGGAGGGTAGGATGTGAGCCCACCGAATCAGTTTGTCCCAAACACCAAGCGGCACGTACCTTCGCCCCGCTGGACACTGAGGAGGCGCGGGTTCAGCCCGTAACGCCCGCTCGATGTCCGAGTCCACCTCCCATACCACTGGGGCTACCAGCTTTGAGGCGGGAAGGATGGGAGTAGGTTCGGTGGACCCATCCTCGGTGTCATAAAGGCGGGACAGTGCATCAGCCTTCACGTTCTGGGAGCCCGGTCTATAAGACAAAGTAAACCGGAACCGGGTGAAGAATATGGCCCACCTTGCCTGACGTGGGTTAACCTCTTAGGCCGCCCCATCCCGGATCCGGGATCGTGACTACAGCCTCAAGCTCATTACCATAACGCAAAATTAGCGATTTCTGAAAATTGCAAATGAAATGAAATAAATATGCCTGTCCTCAAGCTTATCCTTTTCTTAACAATCCTGTCGTCTCAGATTTTCAAAATATGCTTTAGAACCAGAGAAAATCAATAATTTGTGTAAGAGTGGTGATAGCTAGCTTAGCATTTAGCGTTAGCATTTAGCACGCAACATTCACAAAAACCAGCAAAGGGATCAAATAAAATAATTTACCTTTGAAGAACTTCAGATGTTTCAATGAGGAGACTCTCAGTTACATAGCAGATGTCCAGTTTTTCCTGAAAGATGCTTGTGTAGGACACAACGTTCCGTTTTGTTACTATGCATTTGGCTACCGAAACTAACCGAAAATTCAGTCACCTAAACGTCAAACTTTTTTCCGAATTAACTCCATAATATCGACTGAAACATGGAAAACGTTGTTTGAATCAATCCTCAAGGTGTTTTGTCATATATCTCTTCATTGAAATGCCTCCCTAGAAGCGTGCATTCTTCTCTGATTCGGATGGAAAACTACTGGTACCTGACTTTTGCGCACCAATTTCCACGCAGACACCGTGCGGGACACTTGGTAATTGTAGGCTCTTATGGTCAATCTTCCAATGATATGCCTACAAATACGTCACAATGCTGCAGACACCTGGGGGAAACGATAGGAAGTGTCCGTTCATTCCTGTCGCATTCACAGCCATATAAGGAGATCATGGAAAACGTGCCTCCAGAAATCCTGTTGATTTCCTGGTCACTCAAACATCTTGGTTTTGCCTGTAGATTTTGTTCTATGGCACTCACAGTGAAAATCTTTGCAGTTCTGGAAACGTCAGAGTGTCTTCTTTCCAAAACTATCAATTCTATATCAAGCATAGTCGAGCATCTTTTCGTGACAAAATATTGCGCTTAAAACGGGCACGTCTTTTTATCCAAAAATGAAATACTGCCCCTAGAGTCTTAACAGGTTAAGTCTCCTAGCAGCCCGAATATACTCCAGATTCTGGTGGTCGGTCCAGATGAGAAAAGGGTGCTTAGCCCCCTCAAGCCAGTGTCTCCACACCTTCAGAGCTCTAACCACCGCTAGCAACTCCCGGTCCCCCACATCATAGTTACGCTCCGCTGGGCTGAGCTTCCTTGAGAAGAAAGCGCAGGGGCGGAGTTTTGGTGGCGTACCCGAGCGCTGTGATAGCACAGCACCCACCCCAGCCTCGGACGCGTCCACCTCCACTATGAATGCTAGAGAGGGGTCCGGATGCGCCAACACGGGCGCATCAGTGAACAGCACCTTCAACTTGTTGAATGCTCTGTCTGCCTCTGCTGACCACTGCAACCGCACTGGGTCCCCCTTCAGCAGTGAGGTAATGGGAGCCGCTATCTGGCCAAAACCCCGGAAAAACCTCCGGTAGTAGTTGGCAAAACCCAAAAACCGCTGCACCTCCTTTACCGTGGTTGGAGTCGGCCAATTACGCACGGCCCTAATGCGGTCACCCTCCATCACCACCCCCGAGGTGGAAATGCGTTATCCCAGAAAAGAGACGGCTCGTTTAGAGAACACGCATTTCTCAGCCTTGACGTATAGGTCATGCTCCAGCAGTCTACCAAGCACTTTGCGCACCAGAGACACATGCGCGGTGTGAGTGGCAGAGTAGATCAGAATGTCATCGATATAAACAACCACTCCCTGCCCGCACAGGTCCCTGAGAATCTCGTCTACAAAGGATTGGAAAACGGCTGGAGCATTCTTTAACCCATACGGCATGACGAGGTACTCATAGTGGCCGGATGTATTACTAAATGCGGTTTTCCACTCGTCTCCCTTCCGAATACGCACCAGACTATACGCGCTCCTGAGATCCAGTTTTGTGAAGAACTGTGCTCCGTGGAACGATTCCACCGCCGTAGCGATGAGAGGTAGAGGGTAACTATACCCCACTGTGATGGCGTTTAGACCTCTATAATCGATACACGGACGCAAACCTCCCTCCTTTTTCCTCACAAAAAATAAACTCGAGGAGACGGGTGAAATGGAGGACCGAATGTACCCCTGTCCCAGCGACTCCGTGACATATGTCTCCATTGCCAACGTTTCCTCCTGGGACAGCGGGTACACGTGACTCTTGGGAAGCGCAGCGTCCACCTGGAGATCTATCGTACAATCCCTTCCCGGTCGATAAGGTGGTAATTTAGTCGCTTTCACTTTACTGAAAGCGATTGCCAAATCGGCATACTCGGGGGGAATGCACACCGTGGAACCCTGGTCTGGACTCTCCACCGACGTGGCACCGATGGAAACTCCCAAACACCTTCCAGAACACTCCTCTGACCACCCCTGGAGAACCCCCTGTCTCCACGAAATTTTAGGATTGTGCCGGGCCAGCCAGGGAGTCCCCAGCACCACTGGAAACGCAGGCGAATCAATAAAAAAAGAACTGATACGTTCCCTATGATTCCCCTGCGTCACCATGTCCAGGGGACCGTGGTCTCCCTGACCATCCCTGACCCTAATGGCCGGCTATCTAGGGAGTGCACGGGGAAAGGAGAATCTATCGGCACCAGCGGAACCCCTAACTTAAGGGCGAGTCCGCGATCCATAAAGTTCCCAGCTGTGCCTGAATCGACTAGCGCCCTATGCTGGGAAGAGGGAAAAAAGTGAAGGAAAGAGATTAAGACAAACATATGGCCAACAAGGGGTTTTGGGTGAGTTTGATGCTGACTCACCTGGGGTGACCGAGAAGCGTTCCGCCTGCCATCTCTACTCCCAGACGGACCCCCCCAGCACCGATCAGACGTGTGCCCTCTCCGACCACAGTTGGTGCAGGGAAGGCCACCTCCTCCGGTACCCCTCGGCGTAGCCCCTCCCAACTCCATGGGAATGGGAGCGGAGGGGCTGGGTGGTGGAACGCACAGAACCCTCTCTGAACGCCCGCGGGCAGCCAGCAGATTATCCAGTCGAATGGACATGTCGATCAGCTGATCCAGTGACAGAGTGGTGTCCCGACACGCTAACTCCCGGCGGACGTCCTCTCGGAGACTACACCTGTAGTGGTCCATAAGGGCCCTGTCGTTCCACCCAGATCCGGCTGCCAAGGTCCGGAACTCCAGCGCGTAATCCTGGGCGCTCCTCTTCTCCTGCCTGAGATGAAGTAGTCGTTCTCCCACCGCTCGGCCGTCTAGAGGGTGATCAAACACGGCACGGAAGCGGCAGGAAAACTCTGTGTAGTGCTCCCGCGCTGAGTCTGGGCCATTCCAGACTGCGTTCGCCCACTCCAGAGCACGACCCGTGAGGCAGGAGATGAGGACACTCACCCTCTCTGCTCCTGAGGGAGTGGGTCTGATGGTGGCCAGGTATAGCTCCAGCTGAAGCAGAAACCCCTGGCAACCCGCCGCCGCTCCATCATAAGCCCTAGGTAGCGTCAGACGGAGGGTGCTGGAGTCGGGAGATGGGGAGTCCGGAACCGTGGGTGCCGAAGATGGAGAGAGGAGACCAGTCCGCTCCCATCTTTCCATTCTCTCCATCACTTGATCCATCGCGGATCCGATCCGATGGAGGACGGTGGTGTGGTGGAGAACCCGTTCCTCCATCGATGGGAGAGGGTTGGCTGCTGCTCCTGCTGACTCCATCAATCTGATAGGTGCGGGATTCTGTAATGCTCCGGGTGTCGTGGGTGTGGAGTCAAATGCAGGAGACAGAGTTCAATGCTGTGCGTCTTTTACTAGCACCAACGCACCACCACAGGGTGCTCACAAAAGTAACGTTCCCAAACACAGGGGAAAAAGTACAATGGAAAAATCACGACTAGGCACTAAGCACGTACCTCTACAACAGAGCCGAAGGTTTACAATGATTTGCAATCAGGCGGGATTCATAAAAATTGAACCCCAAAAATAAGACAATCAAAAGAAGCTACATGCATAACAGTAGGAAGCTACCAACATAAATTAAGTTTATTCGCAGATGACAATATGCTTTATCCTAGATTCAATTTAGACATACCCAATACATATGCAGGACTGAGAGTGCTCGGCATGAAGTAAACACGGCCAGCCTGCTCATTAGGCAGGACTAGGCGGCTGCCTATAGCGGCAGATTGACGAGGACAGCATTTGTCACCCGTTTCAGAAAACTAGGTATATGTTGTGGTTCACTACTTCACAGGAGAGCCGTTTGAACGTAAACTTTTTTTGGGGTCAGAAATGCCTTCTCGAACATGTGAACTTTCATGTACTTTAATAACAAACGTGTATGCCATCTGTAACTACGAATACAATTGTTAAATTATGAGCCTAGTTGGTTAAGCCACAGAAAAAGTCAGCAACCTTCCCGCTACCCATGATTGGCTGAGATAATGAATGGGCTCTACATGACAAGAGATGAGATTGGATTGGTCTGCTATATAGCGTGCTTCTGTCTATTTGAGCTGGTCAGTTTGTGTTGGTAATCCTGTCTAATACATCTTTTTTTTAAATGTATTGTGTAGTAAAACTTTACAAAAGACTCCACTATGCAAGAATCAATTTCAATAGAATGTCACTGCAACAACTGTTTTCTGAGCACTCTCTTAAGAGTGTGCCAGAGTGCAGAATAACTTATACATTTGCGAATGCTCACCAACACTGGATAACATACAAGCAGCCCAACCAGCGTGAGTAAAATGGTCAGGGTGAGTAAAATGGTCAGAGTTTGGGTGGTGTTTAAACCTAAGATAATTATTATGGCATTGCACACAGTCAGTGTGAACCAGAGTGACTTGACACAACGGGCCAAGCAATCTGTACAAACAAAACAGAAACGTTCACAGGACGTCTTATTTAAATGAAAGGGGTTGCAGTCTGTCTTGAAGCATTCATCCATGTATACGGGTAAGAGTCTAGCTCCAGTTTCAGATATTATACATTTCTGTGTAATGCTCCGGGTGTCGTGGGTGTGGAGTCAAATGCAGGAGACAGAGTTCAATGCTGTGCGTCTTTTACTAGCACCAACGCACCACATGGTGCTCACAAAAGTAACGTTCCCAAACACAGGGTAAAAAGTACAATGGAAAAATCACGACAAGGCACTAAGCACGTACCTCTACAACAGAGCCGAAGGTTTACAATGAAATAATCCCGCACAACAACCAGGCGGGCCGGCTGTCTAATAAAGACAAACTAATTAAACATGAACAGGTGCTACCACTAAACATACAAGGAGGGGGAGGAAAAACAATCAGTGGCAGCTAATAGGCCGGTGATGACGACCGCCGAGCGCCACCCGCCCGGGAAGGGGAAACACCCTCGGTCGGGCTCGTGACATTCTGATTTTTTTCATTGCAAGTTAAAGCTTACTGTTAGCTAGCTAGCTGATGTGAGATGGCTGGCTTGCTAGCTAACATTACATTTATGATCTGTGTGTGGTAATGTTTTCTCAGAGTGACATTTCACATTGCTAGTTATAGCCTAATGTTAGCTAGCTAACATTGAACCTATTTGTTTAACTTTAGCTAGCTATGACAATCGGCTTGTATTGCTAATTCTCTATGGATTAGGTTCATGGTTCATTGTTTAGCTAGCAAAGACCACACTTCGCCAGATGATTACATGATCCATCAAGTTAGCCAGGTGTGTCTGACAGTGATTACGGCTATCTATTGTATTATAATTGCAAATTATTTCTCTGGAATTTGTCTTTCAGCATCAGTAGAACACGCCTGACTCTCCTCAACCAGTCATACAAGGAGAATGGTCTAATGCCTCCCATCAGAAAGAGAGCTGGGCCGAGTGAGCACAGGTTACACCTGAAGAGGACTTGCAGCGAGTGGTGAACTTCATCAACAACTACGCAGAGGATAATGCAATAGTATTACCAGGACACAAACACCTTGGTGGAAAGCTGCTGCCATGTGACAAATGCAGCAGTGTGGCGTCTCTACAAGGAATCAATGACAACACTTAATATGTAAAGCATAAACAACATGTTTTGATTATTTAATTGACCTCCAAAATGATTGCCAATACTTTTATTGATCTCACATTATTTCTGTTTTTTCCAGGGATACGTGTAGTCGGGCTCTGTGTTATCATTTTAACTTCCAATTTCCAAGATTATGTTTCCATATGCAGTGCTCCTGCTCTGCACATTTGTAGGTAAGTGAAACTAAAACATGAGATTACGTTTTACATTACATTAACTTATCTTAATGTTCTTTTGTTGTTTGCAGGAGCACTATCCTTCTGACCCTATGCAGCCAGGTTCCATCTACTTTTTAACTCCTCGCAAGTGTTGCTTGTTTGGTTTCTGCTGTGAAGGAATACCACAACAATTCAGCTACTTGATTGATGAAGGTATGTCATCCAGCAAAGGCAGCAGTGCAGTCATCAACAACGTGAACTATTTCTTAAGCAACTACGGAGTTGGGTGAAACACGTGGACCTGAATTGTGATAACTGCAGTGGCCAAAACAAGAACAAGTTTGTGCTCTGGTAGACCATGCACAAGCTCCACCAACCAAT